>NW_026000077.1:2413799-2622384 GCF_001458135.2 Marmota marmota marmota
GTGAGATAGAGAGAGAGAGAGAGAGAGAGAGAGAGAGAGAGAGAGAGAGAAAGTGAGAGAGAGTTTTGCATAGTAGTCCCAAGCTGGCTTTTTCCTTCTCTCAAAGATATTTTAGTTATCCAGCATGTGTCCCTAGTAGCCATCACTATTGACTTTTTAAACTTTTTAAACTTAATCTTGCTCTTGATTTTGACAGATCCTTCAACACAGCTTTGGTTATACTTCATCTTACAGATATTTATTACTGTCCAATTGCACATGACAATAATGTTTTGTAGTTGCAGAATTTTGTGTTCCAGACCTGTAAATCCACGCAGTTGTCAAACACGTGAGCTCTTCTCCATCTATACTGATTGCCCTTTTGGAAGAGGGAGGTAGTGTGGAAAGAGCAAAAGGGTGGAAGTAAGATGACCTTCCATTTCTGCGTGAGTGGACCCGGTGCCAGAGTGTCCTGGCTCTGTGCCTTGTTAAATGTGTGGCCTTGAGGAAGATGCCAACCCCTCTGCATCTCAGTTTGCTCACTTGCAAAATGGGGCTATATCGCCTGCATTGTCATTTCCTAGGACGGTTGAGTTTCAAACCCTAATGCATAAAGCATTCAGAACTTCTAGAAAGGGCTCTTAGGAATCATCTACTTTGGCTCTCTCATCTTTTTCATTGGAGAAACTGAAATCCAGAGAGCCCTTTGAGGGCAGAGATCATGCCTTCTCCATTTTTCTACCCCCAGGGTCAAGACAGAGTCAAGGCATACTGCGTGCCCAATAAATATTCTGTAAATGAGTTGAGTGACCAGCTCCCAGTGACATAGCTGTAATTTAACTTCTCTTGATGACTCAGTCATTATCAACATCAATTACTATACTGCAGTGCGATGCCCTGATGCCTTCAGAACCAATTATGCCACACAGAACGTGGCTGCTTTATGCATTTGCTTTTCTACTCAGTGTTTCTTGTCTCTCCTCTTTGGCTGTCACCTGTCAGTTCTCCCTGAAGACACTGGGTCTACTTTGAGAAATCTCCATCACTGTTTCTAATCAGCTGTCCACTCTGGGTCAGGGGCAGAACGGGAATGAAAGGGCTTTGAAAAATTTAGTCAGCATGGATGCCATCCCTTTATTGGAGACTCAAGGATTATGGCAGCGTATTCCACAGACCAGAAACATTGCCTGTTTGAAGCTGGAAGAGTCCATAAAGCCAAAGGTTCAGTCCTTTAAGTCATGCAACTGTATCCGACCTACCACACACACCCCTGTCCGGTTCCCTCCATTCAGCCATGACTTACAAAAATAAGTACATGTAGTGTCCAAGGAAGCCATGATTTCTGGTCCCTGAAATCTCACATTTCCTCCTTCTTGCACAGGGGAGACTAACATACATAGATGTGAATTTCCCCTAATTCTTAAATATGATCTAGCAAATGCTCTTCTCTTCCCCTCTCCGTCCTTTCCTGCACTCTTTGGTCCTAATTGAGGTGAAATGGTTTTTATTGTGGTATATTACTTAGATGCCTAGGGAAAGTTTTAAAAGTATAATCTGAAAACACTTAAGGATAATTAAGTATGTAAGGAGAGATGGGAAAGGCTAATTGTACCACTGGATTTTACATTGAGATAGAAGTAATCTTAGTTGAAGCAAATCTCAGTATTCACTTGAAAGCCTACAAATCACCAACACATTATTGGTCAGAAATAATGATAATAATAAAAATGTGATTTACGTTCTGTGGGTTTCTGACAAGGGCAGGTGAAGCAGAAAGGCACTCTTACTATTTGTGGTGTGGAGAGGATCAGGCAGGCTTACCTTTTCTGTTTCTCTGAGGGCAGTGTAGTTGAAGCACGCAGAGCAGGTGGCCAACGTTCAAAGCTGTACTTCAGCTATTTCCTGTCTGCAAGATCTCGGTTTCCTCATCTGTAAGATAGCAACAGTATTAATCTCTCTCTTACAGGCATGGTGTGATGACTAAATGAGATAATGTACATAAAAGTGTTTTGTAAATCATAAAGCTACACAAATGCCACTGCTCTCATTACTTACTTAATACCTAGCTGAGTTTTCCCTGTCTGTGCTGGGTTTTGGGGCAGCCAAGGATAGAACATGTCAATAATCAGTCTGGCAAGGAGAAGCAAAAGGATGCTGTACAAATGAAAAGTCATAATTAGGGGAGCTAACTATTAAAAACAAAAGTGAATTGTGAATATCCCAGACTCCCAGAGGGGATATGAACTCCATCTTGCCTGGGCCACGTTGGTTCTCAACTTCTGTGAGTGGTCATCAGGAGGCAGGAAATACAAATCCAGAAATGGCATTCGGGGTGCATAGTCAAAACACTATAATAAGCCCGGTGTAGTGGCTCATGCTGACAATCCCAGTTACTTGGGAGGCTGTGGCAGGAGGATCACAAGTTCAAGGCCAGCCTAAGCAACTTAGCAAGACCCTATCTCACAATAAAAAAAAAAATAATAATAATAATAAAACAGCATGACAGGGCAGAGCAAGACCTAAGAGCTTAGTTCATGGAGCAGAAGGAAAATCAGGGGGCAAGACAAGGGTTAGGGTCAGGGCTGGCCATTGAGAGATGCTGAAGTCTGAATGGAACCCATGTAAGCTGCAGAATCTGTGGGAACACTTCAGAGTCAAAGCCAACTGGGATAGACAATTGATTAATTAAAAACTTAATGAATATTAATGGCGTGTTTACTGTGTGTTATTTTTTTAATTTAATCACAACAGTGAATTAAACAAGAAAGACATTGAAGCTGGGTGCAGTGGTGTGTGCCTGTAGTCCCAGCTACTCGAGAGGCAGAAAGAGGGTCACTCGAGCCCAGGAATTCCAGGCCAGCCTCGGCAACAGAGTGAGACCCCATCTAGGGAAAAAAAAAAAAACATAAAAAGCAAAATAAATCTGGAACCCCACCCCATCCCAGACACCGCCTTGTCTTCTCAGCTTGGAGACTAATGGTGCTGTGTGGTAAGAGGACCTGCTACCCCAGCCCTGCCTGGGTGGGTGATGGCCCACACTCTGAGCCCGAGGGACACTCCTCTCCATACCCACAGTCACTGCTGCATGATCACTGAACTGGCTTTTTTTTTTTTTTTTTTTTTTTAAANGTGGAAAATTTAAAAGATACAAAGAAAAACATCATCCATACTCCCACCACACAACAATATATGTCTCTTATACACAGCTTGAGAGAGAGAGAGGAGAGAGAATTTTAACATCTTTGTTTGTATGTGGTGCTGAGGATCAAACCTGCATGCCAGGCGAGCGCGCCACCGCTTGAGTCACATCCCCAGCCCCTGAACTGGCTTTTGCAGGGGGCATCTATCAACCTTGCCAGAAGTTTCTCCTAGCTCCAGGGTAGGAACTCTCACCTCCCTGTAAGTCCTTGTTGGGCCCCTCTCCCCTAGAGAATAGACTGAAACTGACCTTTTCTGTGGGGAACTAGTCCCTCCTGGAGAGCCAGGACAGTGACTTTCTCTTTTCAACTTCAATGACTAGTGGTCTGGCTCAGGAGAGGAAAAGGCTGGAAGGCACAAAGGAAGAAAGGAGGGTCTTTGACTGCCCAGGGGCTGTCCCCTTCTTCCCAGGGCATTCACCATGGGCATGGGGACGAGCGCCCTGATGCCATGTCTTTTCACAGGTGTGTGCTCCCCAAGAAGCAGCTGCTCCTCTCCTGAGAATAGAAATATCCCAAGGCCAGCGGCCAGGGAGCCAGAGCCCAGGCAGGAGCCAGAGCCCAGTTGCTGTCACCCAGTTTCTTTGTAAATCTGGAAACAGCCTTTTTTTTTTTTTTTTGCCAACTTTGTGTCCAGTGACACCTGGATACTCTGAATTCACCGTGAATGCACCATCGCCTTGGGCTACAGCTTCTGCAGGTCACTCACCTCTGGCCTCTTCCACTCACAGAAATAATGAACAGCAGCGCTGTTTGCTGGGCCCCTTCTACCCGCTGGACAGGGCACTAGTGCAGTGGTCTGAAGCTTCAAAACGATTGCTCCCTCCAACAGGTATCTCACCAGAGCCAGGCTTTGTGCTGGGGGCTGAGGAGGGGATGGGAGCTTCTGCCCTCAGGAGCTTACGACTCCTTGGGGTGGGGAGGAGGTGAAGGATAGGATGATAAAATAGGTTTCTCTCCACTCCCTAAGCCCACCTTAGTGGTTTAAGGTAAGTGCCTCAAGAGAGGGACAGTGTGTTTTGCGAATTCCAAAGAGAAATATGTCTCACTCCAGTGAGGGACTGTTGAAGAGGCTTCAGAAAGGTATAAGTGGCTCTTAGAGGAAAGAGGGACTGAGAGGGTGTTCCAGGAGGAGGCCAGCACAACACAAGTGGAGGAAGTGGTCAGGCGCATGCAGAGCCGGGGAACAGAGCCAGGTGAGTTTTCTGTGAATGTAAATATGAATGCAGAGGATAAAAGCCAAACCAAACCAACCCAAAACCCATGAACTAAAGCAAAGCAAAGCAAAACAAAACAAAATAATAAAAATGAAACAAACAAACAAACAAACAAAAAACTGAATCCAAAAACAAACAAACAAAAAAAATAATAAAATAAAACCAACCAGGGCATATTGCTGCAGGGACTACTTTGGATGAAGCTAAGAATGTTGAAGCTGTGTGAATGATTAGTAAGTAACAGGGGTGGAGTCACCAGTATGGACCCTGCCTAACCACTACTACAAGCCTACAGATTAGGGTGGTTGTTATCCCCATTTTAAATGAGGAAACTGAGGTTGGGACACAAAATTTATCCAAGATCATACATCACTGCCCCTCATGAGGTCCCCATCCAGAGTAGAAAATTGTGCCAAAGGCCATTTGGTTCCAAAGCTCATGCTCTTGACCCTTTTGTTGTAGCGACTGCATGGCAGTGGGTGAGCTTGCTGAGGGAGAAAGGACAGGTGAGGTTCAAGGAAGCATCTGAATCCAGGGGCTGGGAGAATGAAAAGGAGCCAGTGAAAGAGAGACTGAGTGGAACTAGGAAACGTCCTCATCTCTGAATCCCACAGAGGTCCAAGAAGAAGGCGGCTGCCAGGAGTCCCCAGCGTTCAGCCAGGTCAGGCAGACCAGGGCGGGGAGCTAATAGTGAGACGGAAGGGAACATGCAGCCGGGCACGAGGCAGGGAGAAGGGCAGAAAAACAGCAGCTACTCCTGCAGAAATGCTGACCAGACACACAGGCAGGGCAGGAGAGGGCAGGGAAGAAGCAGGGCTGAGGGAAGGCTTTACTGATTTATTTTTGGAACAGTACTAGTTTGGTAGAGAAAAATGGAAACAGCCAACCAAGATAGAACCTACAAATAAGTTATAGCGGGGTGCAGTGGCGCATGCCTGTAATCCCAGAGACTTGGGAAACAGAGACAGCAGAATTGCAAGTTGGAGGCCAGCCTTAGCAACTTAGTGAGATCCTATCCCGCCCCCCAAAAACAAAAAAGACTGGGGATGTAGCTCAATGGTAAAACACCCTGGGTTCAATCAGAACCAAAAACAAACAAAACCCTTAAAAATTATCACACACTTATACATTGATTATTACATAGCTATTAAGGTCATATTTTAAAGACTATTTAATCTCCCAAGAAAGTAAACATGATAAGTTAGCATTTTAAAAATTCCTTCAGAATTGAAATTACATAAGCATCTACAGGGAAGGTTTTTAAAACATATTTTTAATGATGAAATATTTTGTATATACAGAAAATAATACATAATTAGCAACCATGAACTACCACTCAGACTTAATCCTGTTGGTATCATGGTGTGTTTTTAAGATTCACCTAAAAGGGATCATCTCCAAATACATATGTGTAGTTTTAAAAAACTGTCATGTTCCTTTTGAGCTTGCCCGTGATAACACCACAGCCCTGGTTCTCTCACTTGAGCCATCGTTGCTTCAGCCATGTCCCCTCCCTGCTGCTGGAGCCTTCCATCACTGCCATTTCTCAGGGCGAGCAGCGGTGCTGAGCAACAGCCTGGCCATGTCTCATGCCCCAGGAGAGGGTCACTTTAGGGATCCCTAGCCATGGAAGCACTGCTGTGCTCCAGCTCAGTCTGTCATTAATTTTCCCAGACACTGCCACAGAGCCCACTCTGTCTTTTGATTTCCCCGAGTCCCCGACACTCAGTGTGGTGACACCTGTTGATTTTTGCCAGCTCCCAGAGTGCTAAGTGGCATCTCATTATCATGCTCATTATCACATATGGGGAGGAATTTTTAAAGATAAGGGAAACCTTTTTCCCCCAGAGGAGAGTAGGTAGGAGCTGGACAGAGAGTGAAGAAGTGGTGGAGAGTGGGGAGAATAGAGAGGGAGGAGCCCAGGCTGGAGGAGGGAGGAGGGGCAAAGCTGATGAGAGACTGGAGTGAGGGGACAAAGAAATCAGTGGAAATGGAGCCGCTCCTGCTGGAAAAACCCACCCTCGTTGGGAAAGTAACATGAAAATGATCCACTGAGCCGGTCGAGGTGGCTGTAATCCCTGCGGCTCTGGAGGCTGAAGGCAGGAGGACTGCAGGCTCAAAGCCATCCTCAGTAATTTATGGAGGCTCTAAGCAACCTCGCGAGAGCTTGTCTCAAATTGGTTAAGTACCCTTAAGTTAAAAAAAAAAAAAAAACTGCTGAGGGTGAGGATGGGGAGCAATTCAGAGTCAGGGGAGGGAGAGCAGAAGGGAACCATGAGAGATGATTGAAATAAACTGAGGGGAAGTGAGGGGCAACTGCATCTGCAGCAGACCCACAGCCAGTCCCTCATTCCATCAGCTCTTCCTGGCCATCATGGTCCCCTGGTAACAACCAACAGTGCTAGCCTTTCCTGAGCTCTTGCCCCATATACTAGATAGGCACCTTCCCAGTTCACAACCACCTATAGTTGCATTATAGGTTTGAGAAAAAAAAAAAAAAAGACTTAAGGGTGTGTTCTTTTTGTGTGTGTGAGTGTGTGAAGATTTCTTAAATAGATATTATGTGATGTGGCTGCTCAGAAAGATAATATTCTTAGGCTGCATTACACAGTCTTAGTGTGAAGGAGGGGAAACAGTCCTGTGTTGCTCTGCCCTGGTCAGGCTGGAGAAGTAGCATTTTGCACCTACTATGTGTCAGGCTCCGGAGAGATGCTTTGCATGCATTCTCTTTAATCCTGACAGCAATCTTGGAAGGTAGATGGTTATTACCTCCATTTCACAAATAAGAAAACTAAACCTCTGAGAGGGTAAGTCTCATGCCAAGGTCCCTGAGAAGGGGAGGAAATAACATCACAGAAAAACACTGCTAAGGAAAAACCTCTGGGAAATAAGAGCTCTGTCTTTGAACACCAGAAAGTCCTCGTAAGGAAGCAGGACAATACTTATTTTATTTGGCTCCAAATGCAGAACTAGGTTGAATGGCTACAAATTAACACAGACAGAATCCCACTTCACAGAAGGAAGGAAAATCAGCTGTGTGCCAAAGATGGCTTTATTCCCTTCTGGTAGTGAGATCCCTGTTCCTGGAAGTAGGCGAGGAGTGGAAATAGATGCCCTTTGCAATATTTTTCCACCATGCAAATTTTGTTTCAGCTTTTAGCAAGGTAGAAAGAAGAAAGGTCCAGAGGGAAAAGGTTCAAAGGTATCCGAAGGGCCGGCCATTAGGCAAACATCACATGGCTGCATTTAGGAAATGAGAAGGATTTTTCTGGCGGAGGGTAGAACTGAGCTTCTGCCCCCTCTCCCCCTGCAACCTGGCCTCAGGTGAGGGGAAGAAGTTCAGTGTGGATGTTCCTGCTTGAACTAATCCCCATCCATTTTTCACCAGCTCTGGCCCAGGCAGGTGGCTGGCTGTGGTCTGAATCTGCTGTTTGCATTTCTGTGGCAGGCAGCTGCTGGGACTGGTTGCAGAGGGAGACATTTGCTTTGCACATAATTTAATCCAAGGGTTAGGTAATGAGCTTGCTCCCCCTCAGATAAGGGGAACCAACAGGCTCCCTCCGCCCCTGCCTGTGCTTGGTTATTAGCAGCGAGGCTGCCCTGTGGACCTTGTTAGATGGCTCTACCATTCATGTGGGCACAACTCAGGGGTGATTTACTGTAACTCCTGATATTAAAAACCTCTGAGTGAGAAAAGCAAAATGAATAATGCTCTGTAGTGAATTTGTTAATGAATTTCCTCTCTGCCCTTAGAAAGAAAAAAGGACTGGCAAAAAAAAATGGGCATTGGTCCAGGGAAGACCATGATACTCTGCAAGTCAGGGCTCCTGATCATTCTGAAGGGAAAATAACCAGAATCAGGGTCTCTCCACCCCCACCCACATTCTGTTCTCAGTTAAAGACTGTCAGGTGGCTGGACATCTTTCTGGTATTCTTAAAATAGATAAATAAGAAGCCACCTTTAAAAAAAATTAGAGGTTATGATTCAGGGTTTAAATAATCTTGGCTGGCTCTGATTTGCATATATATGAGAGTGTGGTCCTGTTCCCAAGGTTGATGGCTGGGACACAGGACACACAAGAGTGCAGATCTACTCAGTGACAGGTGAGGAGGCACGGGGACTTCCCTCCGACACCTCTAGGTGTGGTGCCCTTTACAGGCCCTCACCCTGGGTCCGGGTGTCCCGACCAGGGCTGGTTTCCTGGGTGTGTGACCCTGGCCGTCACACAAGACCCTCGGGTTCCATGGCTGGTTTGATGTTTTTCTGTCGCTGTCCTGAAATTCCTTTCTGGTTTTGCCTTTGATGTTGAGGGTTGAACTAGGGGACCCGCACATGCTAGGCAAACACTCGACAACGAACTACACCCCCGGCCCTTTTTAAAAATGAACTTATTTTGAGACAGAGTCTTGTTAAGTTGCTGAGGCCGGCCTTGGGCTTGTGATCCTCCTGCTTCAGCCTTCAGAGTAGCTGGAATTACAGGTGGGCACCAAGTTGCCTGGCTCGAAATTATGTAGTTGGGTCTACTAATGGCACTTTCATTGCCAGTGGCTCTGCCCTGTATTCATCTGCCTTTTGCCAACTCTGGCTTTTTCTTAGGGCAAGGTGATAAAAAATTGGGGAGAGAGATTTAGTAAGAATAAAAGTGTTTGTTTATACTTTTGTTCTGTCATTGAAAATACACCCAAATAATGTTTTAGAAAATGCTTTTTAAAGATTCCTAATGTAGCATGAGAAATTTTCTCATATCTTTTAGGAAGACAGACAATTTATTGTTTTTTAATACCCGGATTTAAAAAGTAATACATGTTAGCCGGGCTCAGTGGCACATGCCTATAATCCCAGTGACTCCAGAGGCTGAGGCTGGAGGATTGTGAGTTCAAAGCCAGCCTCAGCAAGAGTGAGGTGCTGAGCAACTCAGTGAGACCCTGTCTCTAAATAAAATACAAAATAGGGCTGCGGATGTGGCTTGGTGGTCGAGTGCCCCTGAGTTCAATCCCTGGCAATCCCTCGCTCCCCGAAAAAAAGTAATATATGTTAATTGTGGAAAATTTAAAAGATACAAAGAAAAACATCATCCATACTCCCACCACACAACAATATATCTTTTCAGTCATTTTTATTTGTACTTTTGTTCTGTCTGTCATTGAAAATATACTCAAATAATGTTTTGGAAAATGCTTTTTAAAGATTCCTAATATAGCATGAGAATTTTTCTCATATCCTTCTTTCTTCTTTTTCTTTCTTTTTTTGGTACTGGGGATTGAACCCAGGGTGCTTTACCACTGAGATACACCCTCAGCCCTTTCTTTATTATTTATTTTGAGACAGGGTCTTGCTGTGTTGCTGAGGCTGGTCTCTAACTTGTAATCCTCCTGCCTCAGCTTCCCAAATCACCGGGATTACTGGTGTGTACTACCATGCCTGGACATTCTTGTTTTTTTCTTCAAAAGATTTTTGATGGCTGGATATATTCCACTGTATAAAGATCTCATCAATTAATCAATGCCTTACTGTTAGGTCATTTATGTTTATTACAAAGAGCATTCCAAAGAGAACACATGATTTTTTTTTCCCTTTTTTATTTTATTTTTTGGTACCAGGGACTGAACCCAGGGTGCTTTACCACCGAGCCATATCCCCAGCCCTTTTAAAATATTTTATTAGAGACAGGTTTCTTAGGGCCTGAGTTGCTTAGGGCCTGGCTAAGTTGCTGAAGGTGGCTTTGAACTTTTAATCCTCCTGCCTCAGCCTCCTGAGCGGTTGGGGTTATAGGGGTGTGCCACCATGCCTGGTGAGGACACATGAGTTTCAGACAAAACCAAACAGATTATTTTCTTGGGGTAAGTTCCTAGAAGTCAAACTTATTAAATCTTTGACAGGCCCTTCCTATTTACAGTGGCCAAGGAAGCCCAGGCTGGGGATGAGGGGAATGGGGGGGGGGATGATTGAGGGAGCAGGGGTTCTGCTTGGTTCTTTGGGTTCTGTGGATCAACAGTCAAGTCTTCCCTTTAGAACCGGTAGATTGTTGTGTGCTGTGGTGGTTTAGAACACTGCTGCTGCTTCCACTAATCCAAAACCTTTCCTGGGGGTACCTTATCCCTGGGGTTCTGCCTCCACCAGTGCTGTCGTGGGCGAGCTGACAGTCCTGCCGGGGGCAGCTCCCAGGAGCCTTCCATGTTCCATCTCTGCAGGACAGCAGCTCTGTGCGCCTCGACAGAGTTGCCACTGGGAACGTTGTAGGGTGCTGGGCTTGTTTTAATGTCATTTCACTCTTTCCAAAGTCTCCTGGGGGAAGAAAAATGACATTCCAAGCAGGAAGAAGAGTCTGGGAGAAGAGCAGACTTGGGAGGAAGCCCTCCTCCAGGGTGGCAGAGGCTGTCTCCCAGATGAATTCTGCATGTCAGTGATCTCCCTTTGCTTTTGCAGAATGAGGCTGCTGGCTGCTGTCATGATCATTTAGACTCGTGTTTAGGTTTTAGGGAAGGGGAATGGCGAGCGGTTGATCTGTTTACTACTGAGGCCTTGGCCCGCTAACTATGTGGGGAAAGCTGCCATATGCAGCTGTTAGGGAGGGCGCTCTCCAGATCTCTTTAAAACCCGCGTTGGAAAAATCTCTAGATGTTTCCACTCTGAGACTGTGGCCAGGGTGACTCCCAGAAACTGGCTTCTGCTGGAGAAGAGAAGCAGGGAGAGTGTTTGGGGAGGCTGGGCTGAGAATGGCATTTAGAGACCATCTGTGCAGCAGACCCCAAGGGTCCTCAGCTCCTGCAGGGCTTCCTTTGATACTGTGGGTCTGGCCAGGGAAGAAGCAGGGGCAGAGACTTCTATATTTAGTATCCAGCTCTCTGCCCTGGTGGTTTCTCCTCTGCTAGACAAGTAACATTTCTGAGTTACTTTGTTTTCCCTGAACTTCTTCCTGCCTCTGCCCCAGAGCCCTGCTCTTGCCACAGTCCGGCTCCCCTCAGCCTTGTGCAAAGCACTGCTGGCTCCAGGGCTGGGGGCCGGTGGGGAGGACAAGCACAGAGCACACCCGGCCTGGACCCACACCAGGCCAGACTTGCCAGGGACAAACCACTGGCCTTTTGTCTCCTCCTCATAGCACTCCCTCCTGCCCCTGTGGGCAGAACAAAAGGCTCTGGTCTCTGCAGACCACCAAGAAGAATGTCCTCTGGAAGGAAACCACACTGCCATGGGAAGGGGCCTCCCGCCTTCCTCTCCCTGTGATTCTGCCCCAAGTCAGCTTAGTAAACAGAAGCTTCTCAGAGTGGGACCTGAAGACTCCATCTTAGGCTCTGCAAGTTGTCCAAGAATTGCTTAAGTTTTGATTTTTCATTGCCTAAATATGCTTTACCGAAAGTTCGCGTACCATTTATTTATTTATCTCCATTGATTGATTGATTGATTGGTGCTGGGGATTGGACCCAAAGATCCTTAACCACAGAGCTACATCCTCAGACCTATTTAATTTATTTATTTATATTTATTCTAATTAGTTATGCATAACAGTAGAATGCATGTTGACATATTGTACACAAATGGGCATAACTTCTCATTCCTCTGGCTGTACGTGGTGCTGAGTCACACCAGCAGTGTAATCACACACGTATATAGGGTAAACATGTCTGTCTGTCTCTACTATCCTTCCCATTCCCACCACCCAACCCTTCCCCTCACTCCCCTCCCTTACCCTTTTTAAAAAATATTTTATCTAGAGACAGGGTCTCACTGAGTTGCTCAGAACCTTGCTAAGTTGCTGAGGCTGGCTTTGAACTCGCCATCCTCTTGCCTCAGCCTCCTGAGCCACTGGCATTACAGGTATGCACCACCGTGCCCGGCAAGACAAAACTTAGTTTTAAGTCAGGGTTTTTGTATATGTATTCTCAGGCATCCTGTGAAAAATGTCCTCTTTTAGAAAGTACTGGGCTTTACACAAGTTTGAGAAATACTCCACAGTGCCTCCAACAACAGCTACCTTTGTGGAGCCCTTAATCAATGGCAAACCCCATGCAGTGGCTCATTTCACTTCTTCAATAGCACTATGACATAGGCATCACCGTTGCCATCTCTATTTTGCAAGGAAGGAGAACCAAGCTTAGAGGTAAAATGGTTGGCCAATGCCACACAGGGCAGGAAGCCAGACTAATCCCAAAGTTCTTATTCTTAGTTTTATAAGACTCTCCCTATGATAGGCACCCTTCCAGGAAGTGTGGATATAAAAATGAATTCCAGCCAGGCATAGTGGCACATGCCTGTAACATGGGAGGCTGAGACAAGAGGATCTCAACTTCAAAGCCAGTCTCAGCAACTTAGAAAGGTCCTAAGCAACTTAGTGAGACCCTGTCTCAAGGGAAAAAAAAAAAAAATCCATGGTTAGTTAGTTTGTGACCGGGTCAAGGGTAAAGTGAGGATCTAACATATATACACTCAGAACCAATAAGGATTGGGCTGTGATGAGTACAGCAACCCAAGTGCATGCAAGTGCTTGAGAGCAGAAAGACCAATGCTAACTTAATGGCTTGAGTATCAAGAGGGAAAGAAAAGAGCTTGTTCTTTTTAAACTGACATTTAATTGAGCTTCTATTACATACAAGGAGTTGCTGAGCAATAGCCATACTGAGACAAATAAAAGACATTGTCCTGCTTTCTAAGGCAGATGGATGAATGGATGGACAGTGAGATCTGCCCCCAATGGGAAGCTCCTGGCTGGCCATATCTCCTCCCACCTCCATGGTGGTTAGCAGAGCTCTTGAACAGCTAGAGAGAAGGGAGGGAGAGGGGATATATGCTGCATACATTTGGAATAAAAGACATGTGAGAGGCCGTGGTTGACCCTGGGAGTGAGGGTCCTTTGCACATTACTGAGGTGAGGGTGTTGCTGGGACAGTGGCAGTAGAAAAGTCAGCCTAAGTCCCAATCACAAGCTTGTAAACTCTTCCAGAGAGAAGCACAGTTTCTGGCATCCTGTTGAAGGTCTGAATAATGGAAGTTGTAAAGAGCTGAGTCTGGTGACACTAGCAGGCAGGGCAGATGCCTCAGGGAGGCCAGATAGGAAGCCACAACAGGTTGCAAGTGGGAAGTGGGATGTCTCAGTCATGTTCTCCTTGCACTCAGAGTAAGGGCCAAAGGCCATGACAGTGACCCTCCAGGTGGCACATGGGCTGACCCATCATCTCTATGACTCTGTCTCCCACCTAGTCTTCCCCGGCTCAGCCACACCAACCCTTGACGGTGCCTGTCATACCAACCTCAGGGCCTTTCCAGCTCTCACATGGTTGCTCCTTCACCTCCTTCCAGCCTTAATGTCTCCTTTTAAAAAAATATTTATTTTTTAGTTATAGATGGACACAATCTTTATTTTATTGTTATTTTTTTTAATGTGGTGCTGAAGATCCAGCCCAGCGCCTCATGCATGCTAGGTGAGATCTCTACCTCTGAGCCACAACTCCAGTCCTGAATGTCTCCTTTTCAATGAAGCGTTCCTAACAATTTTATTTTAAATAGTCCATACCCTCTACTCCCCAGGCTACTTCCATGTTTTATTTTTCTCTACCCACCACACCATATCTTTATTTAAGTTTATTTTCTGTCTCCTTCCAGTAGAATGGAGGATCCCTGAGGGATGTTTCTTGCTCGCTGCTGACTGTAGTAACTACAGCAGTGCTCCTCCACACCCAGAAGGTATTGATAAATATTCAACTAGATATTTGAATTTTAATCTGTGAACTATTGAATTTCATGGATGAAAGGAAAAATCCACATGGCAAGGTTAGTCACAGTGGGGCAGGAAAAGGGGAGAGGTGGGAGGCGTTTAGGGTACCTGCCAGGCCTTTAGGGACCTGGGATGGCTGCATGCACAGAGGGAGAGACATGTTAATGGGACTCTCAGGTGTCTGGCTGCAGCATGGGGCTGGTGGAGGGCTGTCCAAACAGCTAGGAAAGTGGTTTTACTGGTCAGAGGACCCCTGGGACTTTCCTGGAGCCATTTCAGAGGCCATGGAAGGGAGGAAGGGGACTGTTGAACAACCAGGCTCCAGGCAGAGAAAATCTGCTTTTCTCTATTTTGCTTTTGGTTTCCTTGTTTTGGTTTAATTTTTAAATCACTTGAGGTCAGCAATCATAATAGATTGTGGTTACGGAGTTCTGGATATTAGGCTAAACCTTTAACACTGGAGGATCTCATTTTTACCTTTGTGACAGTGTTATGAGGGTGACACTCATATCATCCTTCTCTTTCTACAGCCCAGGGAACTGGGGAAGATGAGAGATTAAGTGGCTTGGCTGAAGTCACACAGCTAGTGGTGAGCAAGGGTCTAAAGAGAAAAGAGACAATGTTTAGACTTGTGGAGACAAAGTATCACCTTTGTTACTGATGAAAACTCTCACCTCTAGAGGGAAGTGAAGTTCCTGCCCAGGAGCAGGAAGGCCCCACTTGCAAGCCAGGAGGATTCAGCCAGGAAGGAAGCAGCTTCTACCCACCTGTCTGTTGGCCAATCAGGGATGAGGGTGGAGCCACCACAGGACTGAAGGAAGAGCTCCCCACCCACCAGGTCAAAGGGCAGGAATGTGCATGAGGCTCTGCTGACCACAGGTGGGGAGAGTTACTACCCATGGAGAGCAGGGGCTTGAAGCGCTGAAAACCAACTGCTGAAAGAGAAAGGTTTATAAAAATCTAAAACAAAGGCCCTAAACTGGGGCAGGGAAGGCAGAATCATCAAGGAGTGATTGGCTCCCAGCGGGGATGAGGCAGATCATGCCCCATCTGAAGGGCAGCTGCTACTCTGAGCTGGCCAATTCTTGCCACCAGGGAATGTAGACTCAGAGATGCCTCATTTCCCAAAATCTTTTAAAAGCCAGAACTCCAAAATTCTGTGTGAAATCCTCTGACTTTTATATGTTGGCAGAAATTCCCCAAACACTGTGAGGTCCAAACCAATAACCTCTGAGGGCCAATTTTTGGCCTGTGGGCCATGATTTTTGTCTGGGAACAAGGATTTTTTAAAAAAATATATTTATTTTATAGTTGTAGTTGGACACAATATCTTTATTTATTTATTTATTTTTATGTGGTGTTGAGGATCGAATCCAGGGCCTCGCACGTGCTAGGTGAGTGCTCTACCACTGAGCCACAACCCCAGCCCAAGGATTCTTACTCTCTTTAGATATTGAGAATCTGGTGAATATGCTCAGGCATTTTCTGGGTATGTGGAAAGGCCTGAACAAACATTAAAAAAAAAAAAAAAAGATATCATTTCTGGGTATTTTGGTGCCTTGGAATGATCCTTTCTAAAATATATGTAGGGAGCACTGCAATGCAAAGAGGAGATGACCTCAGGGATAACTGAGAGCACAAAGAGATGGGCCAAGGGTGGGCCCTAAGAGATGGATGGAGAAATTGGAACCTGTGGAAAGAACTAAAGAAGAAACCAGAGAATAAATGAACTGGACACTGCTCTCTGCACCTGTCGTCCCAGTTACTCAGGAGGCTGAGTATATACTTAAATATATATATATTTTTCAAAAAAAGAAAAAAATATATATATATATTTCTTTTTTTGGTACTGAGAATAGAACCCGGGGCTCCCTACCACTAAGCTACACACCCAACCCTTCATTTTTTTTTTTTTTTTTTTAAGGCAGGGTATTGCCAAGTTGCTCAGGCTGGCCTTGAACTTCAGTTTTCCTGCTCAGTCCCCTAAATAGCTGGGATTACAGGTGTGTGCCACCAGGTCTGACTAAAGGCACATTTTGTAAAGACAAAAGTGACAAGTTCCTCTGGAGAACAGACCTGAAGTCTTAGGGGGTCCAAGCTGATCTGGTGAGACTGAGGCATTATATCTGAAGTAGGTGAGGGGGGTTTGGGAATCAATCTGTCCACCTCTGTATGTCCTATGAGTCACTCTCTGTACTCACCTTTTCTGCTTGGCCTTGATTAATCCCCTGCCCCTGCAGTGAGTAAGGGCCAGGAAGGTTGGACAGGGAGACAGGGAGGAGGCTGGACACAAAGAGAAGAGAGCCAAGGGTGGGCCATCCAGTTAAGAGATGGATGGAGAAATTGGAGGAGGAAGAAGAGCAGGTATGGAGGGAATGAGGGAGGCTTGATGGGTGCTTTTGAGATGGATTTGAAGGGTTGCTAGAATTTTAAAAAGAGGGAATGAATTGTTTTTCTGCTCTCAGGCAAGGAGGAGGATATGGATTTAAAGTTGGAATGCCCTAAATGCCAAGGCTGTCTGCACTGAGGACAGGTATTATATGCGAGAGGTTCTCCCGCCAGCCAAGCATGAATGCTAGCCAGGTTCCCCTTCCACAGGTGGCTGACAGCCCATCTCTAGCTCAGCCTATTAGAGAATATGGGTCTGCCCCCAACTGGTAACAGGGAGGAGCTGAACTCCATGTATTTGTCAGATAGTATAACATTGAGCTTCTGGCAACTCAACATTTCCCAAATGCTTGGTTACAAAAAATAGCATCAGAGGAGGCAAAGACAGGCATTCCCACCATTCCTCTGGATTCTGTAGGTCCTGTATCTCCATCCGTGTTGGTTGTTACATTCATCTCAGTCTTGCATTATTCGTTGATCCCTGCTATCTCCTTGAAACCTCTCTCTGATTTCTATGACTCATCTCTTTTTTTTTTTTATTTTAAGAGATGGGGTCTCACTCCATTGCCCAGGTTGGCACCAAACTCATGGGCTCAAGCAATCTTCCTGCCTTGGCCTCCTGAGTAACTGGGACAACAGGTGCATAGTGCAGTGTCCTCTGTCGAAGTCTGGCTGGGCACAATTCAGGAGCCACTTGTCAAAAGAAACGAACTTTATTTTTAGAACCACACACGCCAAGCAAAACAGCTCCTCAGGAAAAACCCTCAGAGCCCAACTGCCACCACCAGCTTCCCACAAGCCTCTCAACCTCCCCCACTCCTCCTGCTCTTGAGGCTGATTGGCTGGATTGCATGGGCGGAGCCAAAAAAAAGTTCCCCAATGAGCAGCTCCCTAGTCTGAAAGGGCGGGAAAACAGCCCAATGAGCATCACCGAAAAGGAGCCAATCAGCTAGAAGTTGCTGGGGCTGCTGTGAACCAATCATCAGCTGGCAGTCTGAAAGTTTGCTGGGGCCCCTTCGGCTGTGGCTCTCAACACCCCTCATTTGTTCTCTGGTTTCTTATTTAGTTCTTTCCACGGGTTCCAATTTCTCCATTTGTCTCTTAACTGGATGGCCCATCCTTGGCCCTATTCTCTTTGTGCTCTCCCTTATCCCTGATGTCATCTCCTCCATGACTTTGCATTATTTCCAACCCAGTACCCTCTTCCAAGTTGTGTGTGTATACAACCACCCACCCAGCCCCCCAAACCCCTTCTCTCCAAACTGAGCTCAGGTCTTACCTGCAGCTGTCCTTCCTCCTGGATTTCTTATTCTGGAGAATGGCTAGAACCAAGCCTTTTTTTTCTTTCTTCTTAGATATACATAATAGTAGGATATATTTTGACATATCGTACATACATGGAGTATAACTCTTCATCTTTGTGGTCACACATGATGTGGAGTTACGTGTATTCATATATGAACATAGGAAACTTCTGTCCAATTCATTCTATTGTCATTCCTATTCCCATTCCCGATCCCTTCCCTTTGTTCCCCCTTGTCTAATCCAGTGAATTTCTATTCTTCCTCCCCCCAACCCCTTATTGTGTGTTAGCATCTTCTAGCAGAGAAAATATTCAGACTTTGGTTTAATGGGATCGGCTTATTTCACTTACTGTGATAGTTTCCAGTTCCATCCATTTACTGGCAAATGTCATAGTTTCATTGTTCTTTATGGCAGAATAATATCCCATTGGGTATATATACCACATTTTCTTTATCCATTCATCTGTTGACAGGTTAGTTCCATAGCTTAGCTATTAAGAATTAAGCTGCTATAAACATTGATGTGGCTGCGTCACTCTAGTTTACTGATTTTAGGTCCTTTGGATACATGCTAAGGAGTGGAATAGCTGGGTCAAATGGTGGTTCCATTCCAAGTTTTCTGAGGAGTCTCCACACTGCTATACCTTGGTTTTTGAGTCAGGAATCCAGACATTATCTGTGGTTCTCTCTTGCTCTGCCCCACATCTAGTCAGACATCTATCAACATACTCCTGAATTCTCTCTCTTACTTTCTTAGGACCTTGCTTTCTTCTCTGCATTTCCAAAGCTACTACCTCCATTCAGGTCCCCAGGGTTTGTACAGCCTCCTAAATGGGCTCCTCACCCTCAAGTTTCCCTCCCTTAATCTGTTCTCCACCCTGTGCCCAGGACTGGACTTGGATTGACACACATCTGCAACACACATCTGTGACCTTCTCCCAGTTAAGCCCCATCAGCTTCCTTGCCTTCAGGGAAAAATCTGAACTCCTCTTTGTCCCCAGGGTCCTTCAGTGTGACTGTGTCTCTGGTCCTGCTATGTCATATGGGCCTTTTCTGAGCCACTCTTTCCTTTTGGTCTCAGTGCCATTGAACTTGTGGTTTCCTAAGCCTGGCATCCCCACCCCCTTCTCCTCCTCCTCCTCCTCCTCCTCCTTCATAATTAATTAATTAATTAATTTATTTATTTATTTAATGTGGTGCTGAGGATCAAACCCAGTACCCACACCTGTTAGGCAAGCGTTCCACCACTGAGCCACATAGCCCCATTCCTAGGCCTGATATTTCTGTCCCCACCTTCTTCACCAGACTGACTCTTCCTCTGCTTCCGGTGCAGCTTGAGCATCTCTCCTCCTCCTCCCTCAGGCTGTGGTGGTGCCTTTGTCTGGACCTCAGTCAACTACCTACCATATTGTGGTCATTTGTTTCCTTGTCTATAAACAAAAGGGTGTGAGGGCAGGACATTTGCTTCAAGCTGTCTAATCTCAGTACTTGGTGAAGTCTGGCTGTTGAAGATGTTAAGCAAATGCTTATTGAATGAATAAATAATCAAACATTCCAGAAGAGAGAATTGCCAACGATCTCTTACTTCACAAAGCTGATGCTTTATAATAATAAACATTTTTTTTTCTTGGATCTCAAGTACACAGGGTTGGATGAAGCTTTCCCTCAGCTCATGTCACGCTGTAACCATTGGTCCATGAAGGTCCCTGTCGCTATTCATTCATTACTTCATTTTATCCTCCATCCTTAGTCCCGTTTCTATTCTGATTTACTTAATGTTGAATCTTTTTTAAGAAGCATGTATGATTGCCTTGTGAGAACACATTTTTAATTTACATGAATAGTATTATGTTTTATAGCTCATTGTGTTGCTTGAATTTTCTATTCAAGACCATGCTTTTAAAATCCAACCATATTGCCACATATACATCTAGCTTATTGCTGTTAACCGTTTCAGTGCTCTCCTAAAATGAAACATTTAAATAGCATCTTTGTTTTCATGGTTTTTGCTTGTAAACGCGATTTTCATATTATCAACGTGAGGAAGTGGGGGGGGCGGGAAATCTGAATATCTCCATTTGATAAAGGAGGAAGCTGAGACTCAGAGATATTAAGAGACTTGCCCATAGTTATTTAGCATTTTTGCATTATCATTTGAATGTGGCTCCCAGTCTTCCAAAATGAAGCTCAGTGCATGTTGGGGAACCCCATCCCAGTCCGGGTGTTTCACACCTGTACCTGGGGAGGTTTGAAATCTGAGCCTGCCCTGATGCTGAGGGGAAGGGGTGTCCGGGGCAAGCCTTACTGAGGCTCTTCCTCCTGCCAGCATTCCTGCCCTCAAAGTCAGGTTAACATGACTTGGACTGGACAGCTGGGGGTGGAGGTGGAGGAGGACAGTTCATAAAGGTCACAGCTTCTGGGTAGGGATTCATGGGGACTCTGGGGTGATGGCAGACTCCGTACACGAGACATTTGCCTCTCCACTCTTCAGTTAGCCCTTGGGAGTAGCCCTCAGGGAAATGGCCCCTGTTCCCCAGAACCTAGTCTTGTGAACTTTTCCCAGCTGCCCCCCATCATCACTGAGTGTCTCAGAGGCAGGTGTGACTCTGTGTGCTCTGGTAAGTGACATCTGTGCTTGTTATTCTCAATAATGAAAATTCTAAAAGGACTATCCATGAGTGAACCTCCTAGAAGAAAAGTGGTGTGTTCTCTATAAATCCTTCTGTTGAGAGGTCTGGCTTTTGCCCCTGCTCTCTCCCTATTACGGGAAAAATGCATAATTATGATTATAATCACAACTAGTATCTGTGATTAATCACATTTTCTTTATGAAGAACCCATTATCTCATTTAAAACTCCCATTTCTAACACATAGTAATCATTACCCCTCCTCCCTTTTTTTTTTTTTTTTTTTTGAGTACTGGGGGTTGAATCCAGGGTGCTGTACCACTGACTGAGCTTCATCCCCAGTCACTTTTATTTTTTCTCTTGAGACAGAGTTTTGCTAAATTACTATGGCTGGCCTTGAACTTGTGATCTTCCTGCCCCAGGCTTCTGTGTAGCTGGGATTACAGCTACAGGCATGAGCTACTGCACATGGTCACTATATCTTTTTTGGCAGACTGGGGTACTAGAGATTGAACTCAGGGGCACTCAACCCCTAAGCCACATCCCCAGCCCTATTTTGTATTTTATTTAGAAACAGGGTCTCACTGAGTTGCTTAGGGCCTCACTAAGTTGCTGAGGTTGGCTTTGAACTCATGATCCTCCTGCCTCAGCCTCCCCAGCTGCTGGGATTACTAGCAGTGAGCATTCGCTACCATGCCCGGCTCACTTTATCTTTTTTATAGATGAGAAAATTGAGGCTCAGAGAGGGTAAATAACTTCCCCAAGGTTACAGAGCAAAATAGTGTCACAATTGTGACTCAACCCAACCCACCAAAGGCAGATGTTCAGTTTCTTTGTAGAAAATTCCCAGGTTGGTGCCCCAGACACAGAATGAAGATGATCCTATAAAAAGACATTGCTCCTATTTATTCAGAGAGTTTCCTACCTGGAGCAAGGGTATCATCCACCTTTTAACAACTATGCCCTGAGCCCCTGCTGAGTGTGCAGCCAGCTCTGTATGAGAAAGTTCCAGGTCTCTTGCCTTCAGAGCAACAAAGCCATTTTCCAGTGACTCATAGATGACTAATTAAAATGCACACTCTTCTGGGCTCTGTGGTTAATTCCTTCCCAAACTAGGCAAGGTTGGGCTGGGTTCAGGATGAAAAGAAAGCAGACATTGGGAAAGGGGAATAAAAGAGTAGAAGGGATGAAAGGGAAGAGAAGAGTCGGGGGAAAGAAAGAGGAGAGGGAGAAAATTAGGGAAGGGAAGGGAAAGAAAGAAAGTCTATTTTGCTCAAGGAAGATGGATACATTTTCTAAGTGTCTAACAAATTCATATTTGCTAGTGTTTTATAATATATGCTGTGTCAGCTGTGTGATCCCATTAAACCACATAAAGACCTTGTGTTTTAAGTAAAATATCACTATAAAGCTTTTTACAAATGAGGAAACTGAAATTCTGAGAGGTTGGGGACCATTTAACCTTGGAGAAAAAAAACCTAGAAGAACTGGAATGAACTGGACTTTTGTCACCCAACGGACCTGGATTCAGGCCACCTGTGATTTATCAACGTGACCTTCCTCTCGTTAATGAACATCTCAGAGCTTTGGCTTCCTCTTCTGTTGGCTGAGGATGATATCAGCACCAATCCTTTAGGGTTATTTTGGAGATTAAATATGATAATGCACGGCACACAAAAAGGGCTTAGTAGATGCTATCTTGTTTCTGCATTATTGTTATCATCACTGCCGCTTCTATTACTAAGTATCTGGCAGTACCAGTTCGTATAACAGTACATATCCAACAAATGTTAGTTCCCTGTACACAATCCCACATCTCCACTTTCCTGAGTTAGTGGAGCCAGCAATAGTTGGGTACAGGCTGGCCATGGCATTGAACTTGATTGCCAGCACTCCTCTATAGCCTGTTGCTGCCCAGCCCTCTATTTAGCACTTTAAAAAATGCAATCAGACCATATTGTATGCTTCCATGACTCAAAGATCCTTTCCACTCCAAAAGGATATTTAGATATCTGAAGATCAATTGTTCGGAATATTCAATTATCCTGTCCTCCTTTGGGAAGGACTTGGGAGCCATCTGTATTCTAACCCAGGATTCCAGGATATAATGTTTCTTCTAATTATTTTTAAGTTTGAGTAGACAATCAATTCTGTACACACAACACACTAAGAAGCCTGAAATAATGGGCACAGTTTAATGTTGAAATTAATCTTAAGGCAAAGTTAATCAACACGTAATCATCTTTGTGCTACAGGGTGATTAGGTATAAATGAAAGCTATTTGTGTAAATGAAAATAATCAGTATATTTTGTGCAATCAAACTAAGCACTTGCAGAGACTTCTAGGGGAGAGAAGCAATCCTGAACGTGGGTGGATAATACAATTATAGCTACCAGTGTTTCTAAATTGCTTGCGGAAGGGATTGGCCACTGAGTGCCTTAAGATGCTCACTTACAACAATGCCTAGCAGTTGTAAGTGTTCAATAAATGCTAGCTCCTTCCTTTCCCTGACCATTTCCTCTCCATCTTCACCCTTCCTCTCCCCACTGTTATTATTATTGGTGTGATTATATCTTAACCTTAAAATGGCCACAGGACCATTCCCTCAGTTCCCAGTATTTATGGTTTGGATGTCATGTATCCCCAAAATCTCCTGTGTGAGGCAATGAAATAATAAAGTTCAGAGGTGAAATGATTGGGTTATGAGAGCCTTAACCTACTCAGGGCATTAATCCCCTGAGAGGGATTAACTAGGTGGTAACTGTGGGCAGACAGGGTGTGGCTGGAGAAGGTGGATCAATGGCCCATGCTCTTGGGGGTTCTACTTTATCCATGGTGAGGGAAGTAGTCTCTCTGCTTCATTGTTGCCATGTCCTGAGCCTCTTTCCCCTACCACCCGCCCGCTCCCTGTGATGTGCTGCCTCACCTTGGGCCCAGAGCACTGCAGGCAGCCATCTATGGACTGAGACCTCCGAAATCTTGATCCCCAAATAACATTTTCTCCTCTCATTGTTCTTGTCAGGTCTTTTGGTCATGGTAGCCAAAAAACAGTAAGTAATTAGGACTTAAGGGATTAGAGACCCCTGTTCAGGTATCCGGAAAGAAGAAAAAAAATCTATTCTGGAAAATGAATTTTAGGATTGATTTGAAAGTCCTAATAACAAATAGTACTGTTATGGTTTGGATGTGAGGTGTCCCCCAAAAGCTTATATGTGAGACAATGGCAAGAAGGTTTAGAGGAGAAATGATTGGGTTATGCCTTAACCTAATCAGCAAATTAATCCCTGGTGGGATTAACTGGGTGGTAACTGGAGGCGGGTGAGCAGGGGTTGGAGGAAGTGGTTCATTGGGGGAGTGGCTATGGGGTCTAAATTTTATGTCTGGAGAGTAGAGTCTCCCCCCCTCCCCCCTCCCTCTTCCCCTCCTCTTCCCCTCCCCCCCGCCTCCCCTCCCCCTCCCCTCCCTCTCCCCCTTTTACCCCCTCTCTCTCTGCTTCCTGATCATTATGTGAGCTGCTTCCCTCCACCATACTCTTCTACCATGATTTTCAACCTCACCTTGAGCTCTGAGGAATGAAGCCAGCTGTCTATGGATTGAGATCTATGAAACCTTGAGCCCTCAAATAAACTTTTCCTCCTGTACTACTGTTCTGGTCAGATCTTTTAGTCACAGCAGTGAAAAAGCTGATTAGAACTAGAAAAGCAACAAATAAAGGACCAGAATATGGTCCCTTTTAACAACTTTGAGGTTAACAAAGTTTAAGGGAACAGAACAACGGTAGCAGGGTAACAAGGGGCTGTATGTCCCTGCCGTGCACTGATGTGCTATAGATATTTTGGCGTATCGCTGGTGCGCCCCCAGGAACCCCTTTGCCTGAGAGTTCCCCTTGCCTTGCTCTATGTACTCAAGGGGACGTTTCCCAGTACATGTCAGTGCCTGGGCCCACGAGTGGATCAGATTGGATCAGGAATGGATACTTGACTCCAGCTGGGCCAATCACATTCCTTCTCCTGGGAACCTGGGGCTGTGATTCAGGAAGAGTGAGGTCCTGTGTGTACCTAGAACTGAGAACGTTTGGACTTGAGTGTTGAATGGTTGCTATAAGGTAGAGAGAAGAAGAAAAAGGCAGTCTGCAAAGAGAAACATGAAATAGAGGTACAAGGAGAAGCAGAGATGGACATCATTGTGATCCCAGATTGAAAGATAAGAAACGACTGATTGGGTTCCTCCTGGTTTTCTAACTCCTTGCTTAAATCTTTCCTAAGACCCATATCCTCTCCCTTATCTTGAGGTCTATGAAATACTCTTATATCCATATAATTCATTTTCCCATTTTATTTAAGCTAGCTCAAATGGATTTTTGTTATTTGCAACCAAACTACCTTAACCAAAATGCAATGATAATCCGATTGCTTTCTTAATGCCTTTTACAAAACAAAAAAGGAATTTTGATGGTTTGGTTGGGAAGTAATATTGTCCAAAAGAAATTGTTTATTCCTTCTTGGAGGCTAATGCCAGGCTAACTTAACTTTCTTTAAATCACTTTTTTCCTTCCACTTCCTGATTTGGAGTAATTAGACCAGGATGGGAATGTGTGAGTAGGGTGGGGCCAGGAGACAACCCTAGGATGGACACTGTCGTCCTGTGCAATGTTATATTGTCACAATAGCATTAACTGTGTCCAAGACTTGTCATTTAAGGCTCAGTTTCCTCTCAGCTGACTCGGCTTCCTGCAGACTTTCCAAGGGCCTCAAGGAGTCTGTTGCCACAGTTCTTACTGCTGGGCACGGACAAGCTGTCCAGTGGATTTTGAGTTGGGAACAGCTCTCGGAGGGGCTTAAGTCAGTGGGCCAGTGGAAGAAGTGAACTGAGGGGAATGGAGAAATCAACTTCCAAGAAACCCCAATTGACTTCCATTTATTACAAATAGATGCAACGCATCTGAGAATAACACCAAATAGACTTAATTAAAAAAAAAAAAATAGACCTTAGTTTTTTTCTTTCTCTCCTGTGGCAGAAAAAACTCATTTTCCTAAGCTGTTCGGAGTGGTAAGAGATGCAGAATGACTAGCAAGGGGCTCCAAATGTGTTTTCTGTGTTGGAAATAATTAAAAATCCAGGAAGCATTTACATATCTAAGCTTAGTTGGCCAGTGAGGTCCCAAGTTTGAGGCAGGTCAGCGCTTCATGCACATGGTAGATGACTATCTTGGTGAACAGAGACACACACTACAGAACAAACATGGAGGGCATGTTTGTGAGTCTCATTGGGCACACAGTCTAATGGGTTTCTGAATGTGATATTTTAGGGTCACCTAGAAAATTCTATATTCAAGAAGAATGGAGATTCTAGAAGAAAATTTTATCTGATCATCTAACCAGTAAGCACTGGGTGAACATTTGCTTGGGTCAGAGTACTGTGAACTGGGAGTGGCAAAAGATACAGACATAACAAAAACACAGACCCTGGTTTGAGAATCTTAAGGTTTCCTTCAGGCAGTCAGGCAGCCTTTATGAAGCTCCTGTTATGGGTCACATTCTATTCTGGGCATTGGAATAAGCAATATAACAAAAGTCACATGAAGCCCCTCCACTCATGGGGTTTATATTTTTATTATTTTTTTGGTACCAGGGACTGAACTCAGGGGCACTTAGCCACTGAGCCACATCCCCAGCCCATTTTATTTTTTATTTTAAGACAGGTTCTCACTAAGTTGCTGAGCCTGGTGTTGAACTTGCAATCCTTCTACCTCAGCTTTCTGAGATTACAGTCGTGTGCCACCGCGGCTGGCTCATGGAGTTTAATTTCTATTGGACAGACATCCATTAAAAATTAATATATGTTTACATTTGAATCAATAGGCCATTGTCTCCTCTTTTCTCTGAAATGAACCTGGAATAGTAGGGCCCCTAGCCTGGTATAGTGGCCCATGCATGTAATCAGGCGTCGCAAGAGGATTGCAAGTTCAAGGTTCTGGCAAAGACAGTGTTTTTGTACACAAGTCTTGAGGAATGTTTGAGGACCACAGAAAGTATTGCTAATGAGTCTATAGAGACAAAGGTCGCATCAGAGTAGCCCTGTGGATCATGGAAACAGTTGCTTTTATTTGAAGTGCAATGGAAAAGCCTTTTGGAGGGTTTCAAGCAGGATAGTAATGTGATCTTATTTGATAGAGCAGTAAACATTGGTGGCTAGGACCAGGGTAGCGACCGTGAGACCTGATTAGATTTAATATCCAGTCAGAGGACTCAGGATTTGCTGGTGGTTCCTGGGGTGGGGAGTGAGAGGTAGGTAGGTGGAGAAAGTGAGGATTGTGGCTTGAGTCAATGTACGGAGCCACTGGTTATGATTAGGGAGAACAGTGAAGGAAACATTTTATTTGGGAAATTGAGGACGAGATTTGGAAGAGAAAATGAAGACTACTATTTTGGACATGTTAAATTTGACTTAATAATTTAGAGTTTGGTTGAACAAACACATCATAAATAGGCAGAACATCACAAACAGTATAGAAAGCTTGGTACCCACAGAGGCTTCAAAGAGATTAAATCCTCATCACGCTTAAGATCCTTACAACAAAGGATCCTGCGCCTTAAAGCTCCAACTCCATCAGTTACCCGGATGATTGTGGGCAAGTGCTTAACTCCCCAAAGCTTCTATACCCTGCTTGGAAAATGTGGATAAAAATACACATCGTAAGATTGTAGGTGAAAATTAGAAGATTCCGCACAGAGTGTATTTAGCTCAGCTCCCGGTCTACAGCAAGTATTCAGTAAATATTAGCTATCAGTAGCTGTGTTCATTTCCTAGGGCTGCTATAACAAAGCACCACCAACTGGGTGGTTTAAAAAAAGAAAACAGAAGGCACTGCCTCACAGTTCTGAGGCCAGAATCCTGAAGTCTAGGTCTTGCAGGGCTTTGCTTCCCTGACACCTTCTCCATTCCTTGGGTTGGACATGCATCAACCCAGTTGTCTCTGGCTGCCTTCTCTTTGTGTGTCTCTGTGTCTTCACCTGGCATTCTTTCTCTCTTCTCATAAGGAGACCAATCATTTAAGATTAAAGGCCTTCCCTATTCCAATACAACAGTAGGACCACAACCTTAACTAGCCACACCTACAAGGACCCTTTTCCCTAGGCCACAAAGCAGCTCTTAGGTACTGGGGATTGAAAACAGAGGGGTTTTTAACCACTGAGCCTCATCCCCAGTCCATTTTTGTTATAATTTTATTTATTTATTTTTTTATGTGGCACTGAAGATCGAATGTAGTGCCTCACGTGTGCCAGGCAAGCACTCCACTGCTGAGCCACAAACCAAGCCCATTCCCATTCCATTTAAAAAAATTTTTAAATTTTGAGTCAGGGTCTCATTAAGTTGTTTATGGTCTCACTAATTTGCTGAGGCTGGCCATGAACTTGGGATCCTCCTGCCTCAGACTCTCAAGTTGCTGGGATTCCAGGACTGCATCTCTACACCTGGCTCCAAGCGACGTACCTTGAATGATGAATGGGTGATTGAAGTCAGGGGAGAAATTTAAAAATTCCTAGACTCAAATGAGAATCGTGGTACAATGTACAAGAACCTCTGGGACACCATGGAGACAATTCTAAGAGGAAAGTTTATTAGCTATGAGTGACGACATCACACAATCAGAAAGATCCCAAATAGGCAACCTAATGATGCATTTCAAGGTCCTTGAAAAAGAAAAACAAACCAATTCCAAATCCAGTAAAAAGAAGGAAATAATTAAGATCAGAGCCCAAATCAATGAAATTGAGAATTAAAAACAACAAGCACAAAAAGGAACCAAGGAACCCCTTTCCCAAATAGGTACTGGAGGTTAGGGGAGAGGGACCCAAGTCAACCTGCAATGTTAGTGTTAATAATATAGTGGGGGCTGGGATTGTGGCTTAGCGGTAGAGCGCTGGCCTAGCAGGCGCAGGGCCCTGGGTTGGATCCTCAGCACCACATAAAAATAAATGAATGGAATAAAGGTATTGTGTCCAACGACAACTAAAAATAAATAAATATTTAAAAAATAATATAATGGATAATATGCACTTCAATATCTTAGTAGAACAACCTGTTCTTTTTACAACCTGTTCTTCCCATTCACAGAACAGTCTGTGTCTCTGTTAATGAACTTGATCCTATACGGCTGACATTTTAGAACAAAGAGGGTTGAGATGATCTGTTTATATTTAGAACTGTGAAATTTTTAGTAGGGTTGAAGTGACCAGAAATAATTTAGTTCAATTCCCTCATTTGATGGTTGAGAAAACTGAAACCAGCAGTGTAATGTGATTTGGCAGAGGGCACGTTTCTGGACAGCAGTGAAGCTGAGTCTAGAAGCTTTGTCTTCTATTCTCCTATGGGTGGGAGGAGCGGGAGGAGGATTCTGGGGATTGAACCCAGGTCCTTATGCCGGCTAAGCATACGCTGTACCACTGAGCTGCACCCCAGCCATTAGAAACTTTGTCTTCTCACTTCCAAGAGAGTTTTTTCTCCATTTTAACTACTTGGTGCTATAGTCTAATAGCGACTGTACTTCATTACCTTCACCCCCTACGAATCACATCTTCCCTCCCAACCATGCCATCTACCTCAAGTCTGTGTTTTCAAGGTGAAACATCAGACACGGAGATCCAAAAGTCAGGAGCGAAAGAAGATGAGCACAGGGATACCGCCTTCCTTCCTTCCTCAGTGGTCAAGGGCACTTGACCACTGAGCCACCGCCCTAGCCCTATTTTGTACTTTATTTGGAGACAGGATCTCACTGAGTTGCTTAGTGCCTCGTTTTTGCTGAGGCTAGCTTTGAACTCATGATCCTCCTGCCTCAGCCTTCCCAGTTGCTGGGATTACAGGCGTGAGTCACTGCGCCTGGCTTGTTTTACATTTTTGTGTATCTTTCTCCTCTAACTTTATTGAGGTATAATTGATGTAAAATAAGCTACAAATATTTAAAGTATGTAGTCTGCTGAGTCTTGACAAATGTACACACCTGTGAAACTATAGCCACAGTCAAGATAATGAATGTATTACACTTCCCCCACACAACATTTCCACATGTCCATTTGTAATCTATTCTTCTCTCCTACAAATGGTATTTTTTTTTTAATTTCTTGGATGGACTTTTATTTTACTTATTTATATACAGTGCTGAGAATTGAACCCAGTGCCTCACAGACTTACCTGCTAGGCAAGTGCTCTACCACTGAGCTACAACCCCAGATCCCTCCAAGTGGTATTATTACTGACAATTATTTTAACAATGTTCCTTCATCTCAGAGAACTATGGTAGTTTGTCAAAAATGGCCCAATTGGTATATAACAGAGTTGGTGCCCAAGGTGAGGTCCTCTGGTCCTGGTATCCACGGCCTTTCCATGGCTTATCTTTCGTGGTGGGAAAGATTATTCCCTGTTTCTTCCAGTTGTGGGATTTCGAACACAACAAAACTTGTTGTACTTACCTTAGAGTAAACTGAAGGCTTAAATATGTTAGTTAACATGCTTTCATCTGCAAGTAACATAATGTAGCTCAAGTGGGAAGGGATTTGCTGTCTCGTATAATGAGAATATTAGAATCAGGTAATTCAGGGTTGTTTACCCTGATAGTTTAACAAGCAAAGGGGCCCTGGAAGGCACTTCTCAGGAATTTGGCTTTTTCCTACATCACAAGATGGCTGCAGCAGTTCCAAAGGACAGAGCATTCATCAGACCCTTCATTTTCTGTATTTCCATGCTTTGACCTCTGGTTGCCTGATGACCCTGGAGAAACTTTTTTTCTCCCAGGGCCAGTCAGTTCCTGGAGAAAGTAAATGATTTTCCCAGGAGTGCTCTGTTCCTTTACAGAGTAATCCAGAGCCAGCACCCCTAACCGCCTCTTTTATGAGGTGCTCACACTTTAGGCCACCAGCTACATGCCCTAGTTACACCAAGGTCAGGTACAAGCATAAGGGACAGTCCTTATGCTCCAGAGCCCACTGAAATTATTTAAACTAGTTAATCCTAAACCTGTTTACCTTGCCTCAAGGCTTCTGCCCCGCCCCCCTTTTCCCTTGCTCTCTCTTCTGATCTTGCAACTGCCTCCTTATTTGTTTTTGCCTCCTTCACTCTATCTGAAGGATAATAAAGCCCACATTTTAAGACAGGAACCTTCTCACATGAGGAGTCCATAAAACATAAATGGGCTGGGGGATGGGACACCTTTCCTGAGCACAGTGGGAAGTCAGGGCTAAATCTGCTTCTCATGCCACTGGACCTGAAGGGACCCTAGTGACACTGAACACAGGCACTTCTGACCAAAGCTTTAATTGGGGGATTTTACCTCAAGGAGAGGGGAGATAGTACCAAGGGAGAAAGAGATCAGGCTGCTTCTGCGATAAGGGAAGAGATGAGCCTTCTACTTGATATCTGGGGTGGGCTATGCTCCAGTTGATCACTGGTTCTGGTTTTACGAGGTGACTCTAAAGAAGCCCTTATTGCCTAAGGAGGCACTTCAATTCCCAGGAAATGGTTATCCTGTTATGGGGCAGCCTCAGTTCCTGTCATGGGGTAATTGCTTCCACTTAGTGGGTGATCTCATGGGGTGATCTGTCTTCGAGGCTCTGTTGTTCCTGAAATCCAGCAGGTTTAGGGCAATGACTGGAAACTTCTAGGTCTCACTCCAGGGGGTCTGGAATAGGACATTTTAAAAGTTGGCAGTTGAGTGTTCCTGTAAATCTTGAAAAAATAACTTGGTTACTCTTCTCTTGGTGTCCTCAGTCCTAAAGAGGGGAAGAGACAGGTTAGGTAAATTTAGGATTCATAAACCTTGTCTTACCAGTTTTTAGATTATCTTTAAGTGATTATCATGCCTAACTGCAGAGCTGAGCAGAAATCTAGTGAAAAGTTTAAGGCAAAGGTGACAGATACCAAATGAAGGCAGAGAGGCCAAGCCTTTATCCTTCTTAGCTACCCACCAGGTATGAGCAGGTCCACATGAAGTCAGTGTTTTTTAGCAAAAGTAGCTTCTCTAAGTCCTGTTATAGTTGCAGGATCAGGCTCATCCAGTTTTTGTGATACTTTTAATGGGCATGAGTTAAGGCCTCAGGAGTACGTCTCTCCTTGGTTCCTGTGATGGTCCCCATCTCACTAGAATGCTGGGAAGGCAGTCCACATTGTCATAAGTTCTAAAAGAACTCATGTAAGAGAAAAGATAAGAATTGGGTCAATCTGGGCTGGGCTTGTAGCTCAGTGGTAGAGTGCTTGCCTAGCACATGTGAGGTACTGGGTTCGATCCTCAGCACCACATAAAAATAAATAAATAAAATAAAGGTATTGTGTCCATCTACAACATATGTATATGTATATGTATATATACATATACACACACACATATAAATTGGGTCGATCTAATCAAGGAAGACTTTCTGGAATGCGTGGGCTCCCAGTTAAATCTAAGAGTCCTAGCTGTTCTTGGGGCCTGTGATATGTGAAAGCCGGAAGGCAGCAGAGGCAAAAGAGAAAAAGGAAGTGAGTGAGTTGTTACCTTGCTTAGGATGCAAACAGGTATATTTGATGAGTGGAGTGAAGCTTTAGCCAGGAAAGGTTGCTGGAAGATCCTGGTCTTTCTTGACTTTAAATCATTTGCCTTTGGAATGGAAGAAGACCGAGATCTCATCAGTTGAACCCACCCGGCTGCAAGGAGCAGTGGAATCCATCCCCAGTTGTTAGAGATTCAACAAGACGTCGGTGACAAGGAACAGTGGGTCATAAGATCTATTTCTGCCTCCTGCCTATGACTCACTGATGACTCAAGGTGAATCTCTACCCATCTCTGAGCCCGGCCCCCGTGCCTGAGAACAGGAGAGCACATCAGTACTTTCCCTGGGCAAGGTTGGCTGTCTCTGCGGGGGCTGTGCAGACCACCAGACTGCCTCCTCTGCCGCTCACTCCCTCTTCAGCCTTCCTGGATCTTTCTCCCCCTCCTACTTTCCAGCTTTATTTTCCTTTTTCTCCTTTTCTAAATAGCACTGTTCCAAAGTAACCGAGGCATGTATCCTGGGGACAGCTCTGCGGGCTACCCCTGAGCTGCAGGGAGTGGGTCAGTGATTGCTTGCTATTAGCAACTCCTCCGTTTGTAGGATAAATAATGGGAACCTGAGTGCTGGCCCCTGTGGGCTGGGGCAGATTTCCATTTTGCAGCGGTCAGCTTCCATTCCACTGGGGTTTGAATGTTAATAGGCATCTCTCTCCAGGTGCCCTTCTCAGTTCTTTACAGCACACCAGTCCTGATGGGACCTTCCATTGGAATCCTACAGAGAGACTATTACTCTTCTCATTGTTTCCCTTACAAATTAGTTTCTGGATTTAATGGCTCTGGTTACTGAGCAGATTTAGAAAATTGGGGCGGAGGGTGAGGTGGGGTGAACCAGAGAGCCCATTATGGGCGCTTGGTTATTGGATGCTTCTGGGCATATGGGGCTTGGGATTTAGGTGGAGTTAACTCTCAAGGGTTTCTTGGGGAATTGGGGAGTAGGGGTGAGCCTTCTCTTCCCTGGAAGGAATTGTATTTGTTGTTGTTGCATGTTTAAGAAATGGAGAGACATTGTAGGAGAGGAATACAATAGATAGATTACAAAGATTCTCAATGGGATGTGGGGGTGTATGGTATAGCTCAGTTGTGGAAGACTGAAGATTGAAGACTTTTTAAAAAATTAATGCCAATAAGCATAAAAGTGGAGAGAGAGAGAGAGAGAGAGAGGAGAGAGAGAGAGAGAGAGAGAGAGAGAGAGAGAGAATCCAGGGATACCCTAGTGCTAGGAGTGTGGGCTCAGGTGCACTCTGGGTGGAAGGACAGGGACGAAGGTGTGAATTGTGCCCAGTTCCAGGAGGACAGGGGTGGGATGGGGTGGACACTGGAGGGAGTCACAGGGTCTGTGAGATAACTGAGGGGAGCTGCTAACCTTAGTGATTCATCTTTGGGTTTAGGATGTGTTAGTCATCTCTGCAGTAAGCTGGGACCAAGCGGTGCCCTTCAGGCTGCAAACTGCCTCTGAGTGGGAGTTCCCATAAGGGCCTGGAGCTTCAGGCTAGGAAGATGGAAGTAGACAGGATGAGCAATAAGAAAAACAACCATTATTAAAAGAGAAACTTGGGGACCAGAGAAATTACATCAAGGAGATGGTGCCATTAGTCTCTCCATTCAGAAGGAAGCCTTTTTGGTTAACGGGGAGATGCTTTGTAATAATAAAAACAAACAAACAACCAAACAAACAAAAACAGGACAGGCAGTAAGTGGACGGGCCTTTTGGTAATAGGGCTAAGATAATTACTTCTCAAAGAGTAGGGCCAAAGCTCTGTCAACTGGAAGAATATGCACTCCTTCTAAATACTAGGCTGTGGTCTTTGGAAGAAGATTAATTGTTGCTGTAGCAAGGGGTGTTTGTTTTCAGGCCATTTAGGGAAAAGCAGACTGCAGCCTTTGCTGGGGAGAGAAACTAAAATGGAGTTCAAATACCTCTGGTCCTCATTCCCCCAACACACATGTGCAAATCTCAGCCAGCTAGCAGAGCCCCGGCAGAGGAGGACGACCCTGCCATACCTGAGAGATTAGCAGGACCAGGAAGGGGGCGGCCAAGTCTCTCTTCATCCCATGGAGGGGAAGAACAGCTCCATGGGGGAAAGGCTTCAACAGAGGACTGGGAAGTGGAAGAAGCGGGTCAAAGAGGAGAGTTACAGAATGAGGAATGTCCCACCTGGGACCTTGCTGCCCCTTAGGTACAAATAATACTAGCTATCATTTATTGGAGTTATCCTTGACTTTTCCATGACTGGTCTCATTTAACCCTCACCATAATACTGAGAATGCACTATTGCTATCCATCTCTGTCTTGCAGATGAGGAACTGAAGGACCCAAAATTTCTGGGACTTGTCCAAGGTCATGGCACTTAGTGAATGGTGACACCAGGCTCCATCTCAGGCTCTGAAACCCGGTACGTACTGCTTCAAGGAAATGGAAACTAGATAGACACAACTTTTAGTGCTCTGGCTCTTCATAGCTTTGGATGCCCCTGGTAAGAAATTGCTTCAACTGCCATCAGAGGTGTGGCCAAACAGTCTGGTGAAGACCAGCCAACCTGTGTCAACAAAGGGGAGACCACGCTCCGTGGCCATCTGACATCCTGGACCACAGTTTTGATTACCCTTGCAGAGAGGATGACCAAACAGCAGGAAATCCCCCTGCCCTTTGGAAATTTGGAGGAAGGAGGGACCTGTCACATGGATTACTGGGTTGGAGCTAACTGTGGCATTGGTCTGCCACATCACATGCCAGTTAGCAAGATGCAGCTCTGATAGTGTCTCAGGACAGCAGAAGTCACAAAAGAGCTGAAACCACCTTAGCAGCCATCTTTTGCCTAGGTCACTGCTGCTCAGCTACTGCATGTGACAGAAACACAATGGGACCAGGGCAGGCCTTCCAGAGAACAGAGCCATGGGTGCCCAGAGGAGGGTGGTGAAAGACCATCTGTTCACTCACTTGTTAATCAACAGATGTTCATTGAGCAAGAACTATGAGTCAGGTGTGGTGTCTGGGGGTAAGGACACAGGGCTGGGCATAGGCTTTCAAGGTTTTAACAGCATAAATAGACTAATAATCAAGGAACACGCAATCAAGTGTGAAAGAAGGAGCAAACCCTGTGTGCTAAGCTGGGGGGTGAAGCCTGGGAAAGCAATACCCCACCTGACACCTGAAAGCCAATAGGAACAAGGCAGGCTTTGGCATGGTTGGTGGCAGGGGAGGTGAACTTCCCTGGTGGAACAAACAGCATGGATAAAGGCCTACAGGTGAGACAACTAGGTGTACTTGGATCTTTCTGGTTGAAAGCTGTCAGGGGAGAGGAATCAAAGCAATGTCATGAATGGCCTGTGGACTTGTCTACAAGTATGGATTTTGTCCTGGGGCAATAGCAGGCATTGAAGCATCTCAAGAACTGGAGCAGTGAGCAGATATATACTTAGGGCCCTCTGGTTGAGGTTGAAGGGTAGTTTGGAGGGAGAATAATTAGGGTACTATTGAAATTCTTCAAGCAAGAAATGACAGGGCTGTGCCCCACCCTGAGCTGTGTAGGATACCCCAAAATCCAGAGGAGAAATCCGTGTGGTTTGCAGCCAGGTCTTCCTTTGCCATTGCTCAGGGATCAGGTACAATCCAGTGCCAGGGTGGGCAGCTGTAGGGTTAAAAGCAGAACAGCTCATAGCCTAAGGTGCCTATAATGAATGAGGAGAGTTGGAAGAAGGTTCTGGAAGAGCTCCCAAATTCCATCAGGTGTAGAAAGGTGTCAAATAGATATCCTTGTGCTAAAGCCTAGGAAGCTTATTGTTGCCAATCAACCAGATGGGAAGTACGCTGGGTCCCAGGATGAGAACTGATGTCCTGTGGGGCTGGCTAAAGGGGAATCTGAAAGACCCGATGGGTTCAGGGAATCCTAAGGATGGTAACCTCTTTGGTTCTTTATCAATTGTCTTATAACTTTATAATTTATGTAGATTTGTCATTTTTAAAAAAAATTTTTTTAGTTGTAGATGGACACAATACCTTTATTCTGTTTATTTCTGTTTTTTTTTTTTTTTTAAATGTGGTGCTGAGGATCGAACCCAGTGCCTCACACATGTTAGACGAGTGCTCTACCACTGAGCCACAACCACAGCTCCAAGAGTTGTCATTTTTAACCTCTCTTTTCTGTAGGGATCAGCAGTAAGATCTTTAAAATGTAAAGGGCCAAGACTTGTTCAGAGAGGGCTGATGGGGTGAAGCTGGGGAGGCTATTCTACTGGGTGGGGGGAAGTTTATGGAGGGAGGAGTCTGCCAGAAGTTGGAGAAAAAAAACCAATCCAATATATGAGCACAAAATATGTCCACAACTTCTTTGGCACTACTCTCTTCAAAAGACAAAGTCTAATTTTAATCATACAGGCCGGACGGAGTAACTCGCTTTTAATGACGAGAGTGTGGTGAAAGTGACAGGGTGTGACTTGAGGCTGGGTCGCAACCGTTACCAGTGCTGCCTCGCTCTCTCTTGGTTGGATTATTTGCTCATGTGGAAGCCATCTGTGCGTTGTGAAGAAGCCCAGGCAGCCCTGTGGAGAGACTCCATAGACAGGAACCAAACTGCCACAGCCCTGTGAGGGAGCCACCTTGGAAGCAGACACTGCCTCCTTAAACCTTCAGAGGATTTTAGGTACAGAAACAAGTCATTCCTTTTGAGTCTTAGGCACATTTAGGGCACAAAGAAATTAAGGTAATAATTGCTGTCTTAACCTGCTCAGTCATAGGGCAATTCATGACATAGTAATAGGGAGCTAATACAGGGATGGCGTTGGATCTGGGCTGGGACTAAGAGGTGACTCTAAAAGTTTAACTGAAGTGGGAGGGGGCTTCTGTTACTGCATAGTGGGGTTTCCCCCATCAAAGATTCGTTCACTTATTGACTTGCCCACTCATCCATCCACCCAACCACCCATGATCCATATTCATCTTTCTGTCCACGCAACCAACTAATCTCCATCCATCCATCCAACATGTCAAGTGTAAGCTCCATGAGAGCAAGAACTCTGTTTGCCTTATTCATTTTTATGTTCCCAATGTCTTGATGAATGACTGGCACATAGTTAGCACTCAACATGTATTTGTTAAATGAACAGGTACTTAATTGTTCCCCTCCTCAGGGAGTTCTGTGTAATGGTGCCGACAAGAATATAAATAATCAGAACTCCAAGAATGTTCTAATGGAGATGGGGAGTGGGGAGACAGAGGAAAGGCGTGTAACTCAGGTTTCCAGGGATACAGTGGAGTCAGAAAGGCCTGATGTCTGAACTGAGTTTTAAAGGGTAAACAGAGTGGCCTGGGAAGTTGAGGGAGGGTTGACATCAGAGCAGATGGCACGAATAGAGAATGACAGACTTCTGGGTGTCTGGAACCTCTGAGACACTTTATCTGAAGGGGTGTGTGATGGTCAGATGGGACAGTCATAGGGAAGCCTCTCAACTTGGCCTCAGGCACAGCAGGAACAACATCATCATGGTAGCTTTGGGTCTTCCTCTAAGGAAATTCTTTGTCTCTTTGGGAATCTCCACTCTACCTGCCACCACCTGTCTTATTTTCATCCTCACTTACCCTTCCTCATCTTGCCTTTTAATTTCTCAACATCTTAGTCTGCTCATAGTTCACCTTATTTTGTCTGTTGGCTAACACTTGGTCACCTTGGAGACAGTCCAAGATTGGCATGGTGACGCACACCTGTAATCCCAGGTACTTGGGAGGTTGAGGCAGGAGGATCCCAAGTTCAAGGCTAGCATGGGCAACTTAGTGAGACCTTGTCTTAAAAGTAAAAAGGGCTCAGGATGTAGCTCAGTGGTAGAGCACCCCAGTACTGCAAACAAAAAAACATACAAATACAGACTAAGTTAAGAATGATCTCTTTTGTGATAAATTTTCCCCTGATAAACTTGACCTATTATTATTATTTTTTTCCCCCATACTAGGGATCAAACCTGGGGGCCCTCAACCACTGAACCACATCCCCAGCCCTTTTTTTGTATTTTATTTAGAGACAGGGTCTCACTGAGTTGCTTAAGGCCTTGCTAGGTTGCTGAGGCTGGCTTTGAACTTTGGATCCTCCTTAACCATCTGAGCCACTGGGGTTACAAGTGCGTGCCACCGTGCCTGGTTCTACCTATCCTGATATATTCTTATAGTCCCATCCTAACTGTTCATCCGTCCATTTCAATATGTACTGCTGATGGACTCATTCTCTTGAATAAACCTGACTGGTTGTTCTTATCTAGTTATGAGTTACAAGTTTGGCTGTCCTTGGGATAGATACCTGTCCTTGATCCAGGCAATAGTGGCACAAGGAGGTGGGCAGGGGTATGAGGGACAAAGAGAGCCCTTGGAGCTGCCTCTTCAGCAGAGTGTGATGGCAGGGAAAACTGCCTTAGGAGGGCTTCGAGCTGGTGTGGGGGATGTCTGCTGTGCGTTGCTTTAACAGAATGCCACAGACCGGGTAGTGTATAAACAATAGAAGTTTATTTGGCTCATGATTCTGGATGCTGAAAAGTCCAAGATTAAGGGGCTGCATCTGGTGAAGGCCTCCTCTGATAATGGCATTAATCCAGAGCCTTCAGAAAAAAATCACCTCTTAAACGTCCCACTTCCTGACACTGTTGCGTAAGGGTTTAGGCTCCGGCAAAATAGACTTTGGAGAACACATTCAAACCACAGAAGAGGACACGTGTTGGGCGGAAGCAGACAGCCTTGGGTGCCCTGCATCATGTCTCTTGGCAGGGTCGCGGTGGAGGGTTCTGTGCAAGCTCAGGTTCTCGGCTCAGGACAGGTTCCGACTCAAGCACATTTTACTTTCTTCCTCTGGGCATCTCCAAGGCCACAGGAAAAACTCCACTGAGGGAGGGAAGAGTGCTTAATGTCCTCCAGGACAAGTTCACGTGTGGAGGGGCTGGGGCTGGTGGGTCAATATTCTGGCCACCTGTCAGGTAGATGGTTCTAGAAGTGACTTGTAAATGTCTCACGGAATTTATCCCCACTGCCTTTGGTAGTGGTATCCTTCTTGCTACCATGCCTGCTTTTTGGATCTCCTCGGGAACTATATGCATCTTTTTGGGTACTGGGGATTGAACCCAGGGGCGCTTAACCACTGAGCCACATCCCCAGTCCTTTTTAAATATTTTATTTAGAGACAGGTTCTCGCTGAGTGGCTTAGGGCCTCGCTAAGTTGCTGAGGCTGGCTTTGAACTCACGATCTTCCTGCCTCAGCCTCCGGAGTCACTGGGATTACAGGTGTGTGCCACTGCATCCAGTTGCATCTAAGTCTTAATCTTAGACTCTGCTGAGATTTTTTTTTTCCTGAAGCTAATAGGGAGCCCTTGAAACATTTTTTCCCCTCTCTCTGATAATAATCTTATAATGAACTCTAGGCACTTTGCAAGGCAGAGAGGACATAGTATAATGTGTTGTGGTCCCTGAACTTAAGGAGCTTGTAACCTCCTCCTCCTCCTCCTGCACACTTTTCAAAGTGTTTACTTTTCCATTATCTCACTTGGCCTTCTCGACAACCTTTCCAGGAAACCAGTGTCAACATCGTTATCCCCACCTTAGAGGAAAAAGCAGAAGGAGACATCGACAGGTCAAAATGGTTTACAAGGTCACACAGCTAGTGAGTGGCCCTTGAAGCAATTAAAATCTTCAACAGGGTATATGAATTATCTTAATTACTCTGAGAAAGTGATGTTAAAAGCAACACATTTGCAATAATTTAATTATTCGCTTGCCTTCATTATTTTTTTTCTTTGCGTTCTCTGTTTCTGCTTAACTTTCCAAATATTGTACTGGCTTTTAATCGGTGCTATATAATTTCTTCTGTGAAACTAGGTCAATGTACAACGTGTTAACACAGCTTTTCCTTTTACAGTTTAAAGAAAATTTTTAGTAACATTTAAGCTTAAAAGAAGAAGAAGAAGAAGAAAGACCCTCAAATGTCATTGTGTAATTTTAAGCAGAACGCCAGGATTGGATTTGCATCTTAAAGTGACCCGTGGAGTGGGGGGCAGTGTGGAGGTCAGGCCGGAAGGGCAGGAATCTACCTCCCCTCCTTAGGTGGCTCTATCCCTTCCCAGGGCTTTAAATAACATCTTTATCCTTGGTGACTCACGCATTTCCATCTCCAGCCCCAACTTCTCTTTGGAGCTCCAGATTGACACATTCAGCCCCTAATTGACATTCCTCCTTGCATGCCTCCCAGGCGCTCAGACTTATGTCCAGAATGAAACTCCTGATTTCCACTCTTTCCCCAGACTGTTCTTCTCTTGGTAAGTGGCATCACCCTCCCCAGCTGTTTAAGCCTGAATCCTGATAGTTGTTCTCCTTCCCTTCTCTTTAGCCCTCAATTAGCAAGTCTGGCAACTTGTACCTTTTAAATATATTTCAGACTCATGTACTTCTGGCCATCCTGGGCTACCTCCCAATTAAATCCACCATCATCTCTCATCTGGAATAGGGTTGGGTCCTGATGGATCTTTCTCTCTTTCTCTATTTCATTAGGGATTGAACCCAGGGGCACTCTGTCACTGAGTTACATCCTCAGCCCTTTATTTGGAGACAGGGTCTTGCTAAGTTGCTGAGGCTGGCCTCGAACTTATGATCCTCTTACATCAGCCTCCCAAATTGTTGTGATATAGTCATGCACCACCACTCTTGGCCCGATGGTTCTCTCTCTCTCTCTCTCTCTCTCCTCTTGCCTTCTGTTGAGGCAGAGGTAGTGGTGGAGGGGGATTTTCCTTCACTTTGTCTTCATGCTCCCACTTGGAGGCAGCGTGGTTAGGTGACCATCCCTGGTCCCTCTCAGTGATCTCATCTACTTGTCTTCTTTCATGAGGATACTGAAATGTTCTTAAAGAATAAACCACATCTTAGCAGTGTTTTAAAATCAGGAAAGTCTGTTAGCATCACCAAGGAAGAGTCCCCCCACCCCAAAATGACTGAGCTGCTCCTAGGGAAGTCCGTATTTGCAGGTTTGAATGGGGGCCTTGGAATCTATTCTTTACGAAAGCTCCTCGATTCATTTGCATTGGCGACCAATAAAAACAGTTGAACTAATAGGTTTTAGCCTTAAAGTGCTATCTGACTAGATGGATCAGATAATCAAGTAGTTAGCAGAAAGTGAGGGAGCCCACGTGGATAGTGGACAGATGACCAGGCTGAGGGCTGAGCTAGAGGCTATCCAGTTAGGTTTAAAAGTCAGAAAAAAAAAAAAAAGAATCTAGTACGAGCTTAGCAGGAGTGAGCAACCCTCTAAGAACTTAGAATTAAGGTTGCCTCAGAGAGAAACGAGATGAAGGAATAAAAACAACTTTCAATAGACGTGATTATCTCTGGGAACAAACTCAGAGACTGTCCATAATGTGAGAGTCAAGAATTTAGGAACACCCCAAACTCCACTTGAGGTTCTTAGGGAATCTCAAGAAAGTAGGACTAAAGTATGGTTATAATTTACTGATTAAGTTCTAATCATTGCATCTATTTTAGGAAAAGTCTGTGCACAATGACAAAGGTTGGTCATGCTAAACTTGAATACTGCTGGCCACTTTTGGGTGTTCTCTGCACGAAGTAGAACTTCTCAGACTTCTCTTTGTATGTTCCCACTCATTAGGGCATATGTTCCCCACCCTCTTTCCAGAGTCCCCAACCCACCTGGCTACCTTATGACTTCTTCCTGGTTCATCCCCTTTTTATTAGGTATAAAAATCACTTTCACATTTAAGGACTTGCCATTTTGAATCCACTTAAGACTCACCAATGAGTTGCTGTAGTAGGTTGGGAGTCTGGAAATATCCCATGAGCACATCTCAGAAATAACAGCTCATCTTCCTTGTATGGAAATCTCCAAATCCCAGGGCAGAGATTCCGATGGTCTCAGGCTGGGCCACGTGTCCACTCTGGACAGGTCATCCATGGGGTTGAGTGGTGGAAGGGAGAAGAGTCAGGGCTTCTTTACAGAAAGATGTTGTGTTTTGTTGGCTGGGACTGTCCTGGAAACAAAGGGACTCAATAGATGATAGTGTCCACTCAAATGACAATACATGTTATGTCAAGGTCATAACACCCACATCTTGGAAACCAGAGGGAATTGGAGTCTCTAGTTTATCTCTAGCCTTGGGAAAGCGGGGAAAAAATCTGGATTCAGTCCATTCCCAGTTAACCATGTAAGCAATACCTCCAGGAAACAGTCAGTCTTTCTGTGTCTTCCGGCTCTCCAAGCCTTCTGCCTACATTCCCCCATCCCTTCACCCCGCCTTGGAATCATGTGATGGTCTCCCAGCTTCCTGAGGTCACCAGGGCTCTATCTCCGGCCTCTAGTCCCACTCACGGCTTGCACTGCTGAAGCTGGCAGCTAGAGGGATTTGTGACCTGCTTTCTCTCAGCCCCATGGGGGCCCTGTGTTACTCCCAGGCTGACTTCAGAATTCCTGGCTGGATGGGGATCCTTCTGAGTTTCTGCTGCACCTCTGCCTGGTTCCCCTGCCCCAGGGCAGCTCCTAGGCTTCTCTTTGCTGAGACTCCAGGAAGGATCTGGAGCTGAGAGAAGCACAGGCAAGCAAATTAAACCCCCTTCTGCCCGACGGCTACTTGGCCCTCACATTTATGCTTTGCCACATGAGGTCTCTATGTCCTTGGTACTTTTCATTTTCTAGTTATTTCATAAAGACAGCGCCAATAATATGTGTGTGTTGGAGGTTTGTGGAACGTATGTGGTATGATATGTGTCATGTTTGTGGTTTATGGTGTGTATGTGTGGTATGTGTTATGTGTGACATATGGTATGTATGTATGGTGTAGCATGTACACATCTGTGGTATATAGCATAGCTGTGGTATGTGTGCTGTAGGCTCTAGGGTGCGTATGCGTGTGTGTGTGTGTGTGTGTGTGTGGTGTGGAATGTGTATGATGGGGAGAGTTTCTCTTTTCTTTCTTTTTCTCACCTCCTTTTCCCATACTCTTGGGATAGAAAGGAAAGAGTCCTCACTAGAGTCACAGCCCCCATCCACCACCAAGAAGCTTCCTGGACACCCTGGTACTCTAAAAGCTGGTTCTTGATACACTAAAGGGAAGGATCAAGGAACTTTGAAGATGACAGCTTGTACTTATTGAATATTTTGTTCTAGACACTTCCTAACTACTTCTAAGTGTTACAGCGCTTGGCGTCTAAAAAAAAAAAAACCGCAATGAACATTCCTTGAACATATGCTTTATGTGAATTAGCTTGTTAAAGTCTCATAACAATCCCCTGAGGTAGATATTCTTGTTATTCCCATTTTACAGATAAGGAGACTAAGTCATAGAGAAATTCAGTCACACTTGTCCAAGGTCATATAACTGATAAATGGCAGAACCTGGGTGAGGCCCAGATATTGTGCCTCTGAGTCTGTCCTTTCAGCCAATTGGAAATTCTATCTCTCTCAAGATAATAGCCTGGATCTAAAGATTAGTGCCTTGCTGAGAAATCTCATTTTAAATGTCAATAGCGGAATATTAACTTCTTATTTCTTTTTGTATTATTCTGTAACAATTTAATCTCTCCCCAGGCAGATGGATGCTCAGGACCAACCAAGGGAAAAGGTCGTATCCTCTGAAAGGCAAAAGAGAAAAAGCATGTTAATGGTTTCCCCAAATATTTCCCTCTTTACAATAATAACAGTAAAAACAATGATAATGACACAGAAACATAAAAATAGGAATGTGACAGGGGTGAATATGTCTGATGCCATCTATGTCCTGTTCTGGGAGAGGTGTTCTTGGTTGAGCAGACTCGCCTACCATTTCTTTGACAAGGCCATTTCTGATGCCTCCAGAGGTCCTCAAGCGACTGAGCTGAGGGGTATGTGGCAAGAAGCTGAGAATCCCCTAGAATCACTAGGGATTCTCTGCTCACTGAGGGACTTTCTGGCCAGGTGACCTCTCAAGTTTCTCACCTACAGGGAGAAGACGCCCTGGTAAGGTGTGCTCAAGGGTCTGGACTATTTGACAGTTATGTTTTCTGTGGTGACTAAACAGATGGGTGTCCTCTGGCCTGGGTAACATGAATTGCCCTTGAGAAAGTTCTGAAGGAGCTCAGTTAGTGACCCAACAAGGCCGAGAGGAACAGTGCATTAATAAACACCTTCTCAGGGGACATACCTGGGCAGCAGTCATTGCCAGGGTCAGTCTCTGTCTCCGTCTGAGCCTGGGTTCCTTGACAGAAGAGGACAAAGACTTACATGTGGAGATGATATTATTATTATTATTATTATTATTACCAGAGATTGAAGGCAGGGGTGTTTAAACACTGAGCCACATCCCCAGCCCTTTATATTTTATTTAGAGACAGGGTCTCACTGAGTTGCTTCAGGGCTCACTAGGTTGCTGAGGCTGGCCTTGAACTTGCTATTCTCCTGCCTCAGCCTCCCGGGCTGCTGGGATTACAGGTGTGTGCCACGAGGACCAGTGTGGGGATCTTACTGGAGAGTGGGAACTAGATAGGACATTTGAGAGCCAGAGGAGGGAGGCAGCATAGAGAGTGAATTTGAAGACGTGTCATCGAGTGGGCTACTTGCTGGTTGCTTGGTCATGTGTGATGGCCTGAGAAGCCATTTGACATGTGTCTCAGAACTGTACCTGGAGGAAAGAGAAAGAAAGAATTTATTTATCAGTTCCCATCCCTCTTTGTCAGAGGTTTGTCCCTCCACAAAGTAGTCAAGGCAAGCTTCCCAGAATTTCCCTGTTTCTCTGATACAGGCAGGAAGCCCTGAGTGTGAGGGAGATAGTGCTGAGGGGATGATGACCAGGTGTGCACCTGAAGGTGGCCTGGTTCAAGAAGGACCCGCTGCTGCGCAGAGGGGTAGTGTCAAGAGTGCCTGAAGGGATGGAATAGAAGGTGTGTCTTCAAACCCACTTTCTTCAAACTGCATAACAACCAGCAGTGTGAGCTGGTAACCCATTTCCACCCTCAGGACACGTTAGCACCCTCTCCCTAATGGTGAGGCCCAGGGAGTTGGGGCCCTGGCCTCTGACTTCCCTTTTGATTCTGATATTCTGTATCGAATAAAACTTCCAGGTGCTACCTGAGGAGAAAGAATGAATGAGATGCAAGACTAACAGGTGGAAGACTTGCTAGGGTAAGGTGAGACTTGGGGGTCAAGCGGAGGAGGTGAGGGGGAAGTAAAAGATGTGGGAAGGCTCTTGGGGTATGGGGACAATGACAATTCAGCTTCAGTAGAACAGGAGGTGATTTGGGTATTGAGAGGAGGTGCCAAAGAGTCAGCTGGTAGAGGTGTTTTGTTTTGTTTATATGGAACACTTCATGAATTTGCATGTCATCCTTGTGCAGGGACCATGCTAATCTTCTCCGTATTGTTCTAATTATTGCACTGCTGAAGTGAGCACTGGTGGAGGTTTTGATAATGTGTGGTGTGATGGAAACAGTGGACAAGAGAGGGGCTCTGATCCAGCTCTGCCACTGGCAAAGCTGAGTGACTTTGGACACACCAGTCAGCTCCAGGTTCCAGTTCTTCATCTGTAAAGTGAAGAATGGGTGTGCAGGGCTCTTGGAGGCTTTTGTGGGGAGTTGGACTAAATTACAGTTGGCACCAGGAAGATGCATCTGGGGTTAGCTGGGCCCAGCTATCTAGCTGGGGTCCATGGTCTGAACTGTACTCTATGGAGAGGAGGACTTATTTGCACAAGCAAGGCAGGTCTCTAGTCAGTTCTTCCAGGTGGCCATTGTGGCAGCAAAGGTAACTGACCATCAAAGATGTGCACTCTCCTTCCACAGTGAGAGGTATTGTCAGAAAGCAGTTGTTTAGTGAGACACCGAAATCCTCAAAGTTCTCTCTATCTGTGGCCAAAAGAATGGAAGTAGGAATGGTGTGTGTTGTTTCTGAGCTAACGATATTAATGATCAGTTGTTTCTTTCCTCTATAGCAATCTTATAGCAGGTTAAAGATGGTGGCATTACAAGATAGAAGAAACTTGGATCCCAGATCCACTGTTTGGAGGGGAAACAGTATTATCTTTGAACTTTTCATGAGCAAAAAATACACTTGTTCTGTGTTAACCCAGTCATTTATGGGGTTGTTGTCATGACAGTTTATCTAACAGAGCTATCCTAGAAACTTCCAATGAACTCCAAAGCAGAAGCTCAGTTATTTGAGGACCTACAACTTAGGGAGCCTAAAGATGAGCCCAAATATCTTGGATGATATTTATCTTTAAGAGTTTATGGGGTGCCTACTCCTACTACCTACCAGATCTTCTTCTTGGTTTTGGGAGTACAATGTTAGGATGACAGAGTCCAATCTTTTGAGGTTGTGGAGAGAGGCAACAGGCAGGTGTGTCAAGTACAGGCTTTGTAATGTTGCAGTGTAATTTACTTTTGGTTTTCCACTGCCCATTCCAAGTGGGGTGATCTGTTCCTGCGGTGGAAATGGGGTGGATCCCCTGGTTGCTCTGTTCACTCCCAGGCAATAGACAATCCTTTGGATCACTTTAAGTTGGAAACAGCCTCCATCTAAAATCAGGAATGTCTGGTGGAAGGTGATTAGATGTTTCAATTTCATCCCACTGTTGAATTAGCATCTTTGAGTTATAGCCTGTATTTGATGACTTTCTGACTAAGGACAGGATGTAGCCAGCTTCTGCTTTCTCTTGTTTCATCTTCTTCCCCATCTTATCTCTTTCTGGATGGTATTTTAATTTTTTGGAGGGTAGGGGTTAAATATGCATGTGTGTGGTGGTAAGGAAATGGGGCAGTTCCTATGAGACTGAGGGGTCTCTGGGCCTGAGGGTGCTTCAAACTTACTTTAACTTTGGTTCAGTTAGATGCATCTTAATGGTGAAGTTATTTGCTCTTCTTCCTTAACCTTGAGGAAGAATAGGTCTTCACTTTCAGTTTCTCATTGCTTCTTGTGTTGCATTTTTAGGTGCCCACATTGGGCAGAACCACCCAAGACCACGTTTCTCCGTTGTTTTTTTTTTTACATGGCCCAGACTATGGTTTGAATGTGTCCTCCAAAATTCTCATGTTGGAAATTTAATCTCCAGTGCAACAGTGTTGAGAAGTGGGGCCTTTGGGGGGGGTGGCTTTTAGGTCATGAGGCTCTGCCCCCACAAATAGATTAGTGCTGCCATATAAGGGTTTGTGGGCACTCTCTCTTCTATTCTTCTGCCATATGAGGAACACCGTTCTCCCCTCCAGAAGATGTAGTGTTCAAGGCGCCATCTTGGAAGCAGAGAATAGGCCTTCACCAGACACCAAAACCTGCTGGTACCTTGATTTTGGACTTCCCAGTCTCCAACAGTTTGAGAAATAAATTTCTGTTCTTAATAAAATACCTAGCCTCAGGTATTCTGACTTAACAATAAAATGGACTAAAACTGTCTACATGGGTCCACAAGAAATACTCAAACATCTTTCATTACAATATATTTTAGAGATATAGAATGAACCCCAAATGGTCTCTCTACTATTTCCCAGCCTACCTGCTTTAGTTTTCTTGGGTGAGACTTAAACACGTCTAATATCTAACACCCCTCTCCCATTGGACAGAGCACACAGTAAGGTCTCTAAGTGGTCCTCTCTTTCCAGGCTTGAAGAACTCCCCATCTTCCCACCTCTCTTCCAAGACAGCAACAACTCCCTCAAGAGAAATCCTCTATAAATCCCTTGTTCTTCATTCTCTGACCTCTTTTCTGTTTGCTTTGGGTGGTGCTGGGGATGGAACCCAGGGCCTCCCACATGCTAGGCAAGGACACTACCACCAAGGTACATCCCCAACCCTTCCTAATGTTTTTTTTTTTTTTATCTGACTGAAGAGTTCAAGAATTATAGAAAGATTCTTGACAATGTCTTTTCTAGAGTTTGCCTGTAGTTATCTATCTTTGAAATTTCACGTTTATTGTCTCTTGGCATTTAGATGGGAAACCTCTATTTTAACATCCTGGCAAACAGGTAAACAAATAAGTTAAAGAAGAGAATTTCAGATAGTAATAAACTTGATAAAGAAATGAAAACAACCATGTGTGCTGGTGTAATTCCAGCAACTCAGGAGGCTGAGGCAGGAGCGTTGCAAGTTTGAGGCCAACCTCAGTAACTTAGTGAGGCCCTAAGCAACTTAGTGAGACCCTGTCTCAAACAAAATTAAAAGGGCTGCAGATGTGGCTCCATGGTTCAGTCCCCAGTACAAAAAATTTGTGACCCTCCTGCCCTAGCCTCTCGGGTTGCTGAGATTACAGGTGGGCATCACTATGCCTGCCTGTCTTTTTCTTTTCTTTTTTCTTTCTTTTTTGCAGTGCCCATCTCCAGGAGTTAGTACATCACAGTGCTTCAATACAATTAGTACATTTAGATGGGAAACTTGTACTTGTTACTTTCTTTTTCTTTTGAAAATTAATTAATTATTAATAAACAATTTCAGTGTTTACAGAAAATATTTCAAAAAAATTTTAAAATTTTAAAATTAATTAATTTTTAATTAATTAATTAATTTTACAGTAGGATGCATTTTGACATATTGCACACAAATGGAGCACAACTTCTCATTCCTCTGGCTGTACATGGTTCAGGGTAACTCCACTAGTGTAATCATACATGTATATAGGGTAATAATATCTGTCTTTTTTTAAAAATATTTTTTAGTTGTAGTTGGACACAATACCTTTATTTATTTTTATGTGGTGCTGAGGATCAAACCCAGGGCCTCACACATGTGAGGCAAGCGCTCGACCACTGAGCCACAACCCCAGCCCTGTCTTTTTTTTTTTTTTTTTTTTTTAATTCATGTTAAGGGTTGGGGATGTAGTTCAGTGGTAGAATGCTTGCCTGTTATGTGCAAGGTCCTGGGTTAAAAAATATGTTAGAAGTTACAAAGACAAAAATGTAGCTATTGTGTGTGAAGAACAGATTGGAGGGATCTCACGTTGTAAAGAAAAAACAAACTTTAAATTCAGTTTCTCTTGCTACGTGCTCACCACACAGATCACTTCTGTGACCTCAGATGTGCAGACATTTCTCCCCATTAGCAAGTGAACAAACAACTTTACAGCAGACACTAGCTGGACCTCCTTTAATCCATTTCAATTCCAACACTCTCAACCTGGTGATAGCAGCAGATCCCGTAGCTCGAGAGTTCAGTCCCCAAGACTGTCCCCTCTTCAGTTCCAGTTGCAAGTTGAGGCCTCTGGAACCAATCAGCTCCAATTGGGTTTCCATGACCATTTCTTTGGGTTGATAAATTTGCTAGAGTGGCTTGCAGAACTCAGGGAATCAGTTACATTTAATGGTTTATTATAAAAAATTATTTTAAAAGATACAAATAAGCAGCCAGATGAAGAGATGCATGGGGGAAGGTTTGGAAGGGTCTGAGTGCCAGAGCTTAGACCCCATGGGGTGGCCACCTTCCCAGCATATGATGAGGTCTTGTTCACCTTCCTGTAACCCTTTACATGTTGAGCTGTCCAGAAGGCCTCTGAATCCTGTCCTTGGTGTTTTTATGGAGACGATGACACGGGCATGACTGACACATGAACACCCATGTAGAAAGATGATTGGATAAAAGAGTATGATCTGATGTGATAGGCTAACTGGAAACCCAGCAAGGCCTGTCTGTCAGATTCTTCTTGGCCTCTCTGTGAAGCATCCCTTCCTCTCAGGCATGGGGGCAAGACTCCTTCTGAAAGGTGGTGGTGGGGGTTATGATCTACTATTAGAGAATTTTTTTTTGGGGGGGGTAGGCAAAATTGAGACCATTGGAGCTTAACCACTCAGCTACATCCCCAGCCCTTTTTAATTTTTTTTTTTTTATTAGAGATCGGGTCTTACTAAGTTGTTTCAGGCCTCACTAAGTTGCTGAGGCTGGCTTTGAACTTGTGATCCTTCTGCCTCAGCCTCCTGAGTCACTGGAATTACAGGCATAAGCCACCGTGCCCGGCTATTAGAGAATTTCTTTATGGATAGCTCCAAGACAGAATGGCAGAGGAATATTAGAGTTCCTATAACTTACTTTAAGGAAGAGAAATTCTAGTTTTGTGGGCTGCCTTAGACCAGTAAAGAAGCCTTTGTGGTAATCCAAAGAGAGAAAAGATGCGGTGACGATTTCAAGGGGCAGGGGTGGAGTTGGAGATGGAACTCGAGCTTTTAGAGACAGAGCCATCAGTGCAGACTGGATGTGAGGGATGTGAGAGTAGCCCAGGCAAGGCTTATTATGAAAGTGACGGTGTGGGGACCATTTTTCCATACCAGTGTTTGCATTTCTCAAATTGGGGATGGAAAAGTGGGGAACTAAACTACTTCAAATTGCTTATGCCTGAGGTCAAATTTATGTCCTGGGTATTAGGGATACCCTGAGCTTCCACTAGCAGTGCAACTATGGGAATTAGTGGGCTGGCTAAGAAGTTCAGAATAAAATTCTGTACATATATATTTTATCTGTATTTGGGATTGAATCCAGGGATACTCTACTCATGAGCCACATGTCAGGCCCTTTTTAATTTTATTTTGAGACAGGGTCTCACTACGTGGCCCAAACTGGTCTTGAACTTGTTATCCTCCTGTCTTGGTCTACCCAGTTGCTGGGATTATAATTGTGTGCTGTTGTGCCTGGCAAAATTTTGCAATTTTACAAGGTAGTTATAGCTTTCCATTGCTCTAATGAAATATCTGCAACAATCAACTTAAAAAGAGGAAAGATTTATTTTGGCTCACAGTTTCAGAGGATTTTGGGTCCATGTTCACTTTGTGGGCCTGTGGTGGCATAGCCCATCATGGCAGGAGCATGTGAGGAAGGACGCCTGTTCACCTCATGGTGTCCAGAAAACAAAGAGAGACAGGAAGGGGCCAGGGCCCATATCCCCTTCAAGGGCACACCTCCAATGACCTATCTTCCTTCCATGAGGCCCCACCCACCTCCTGAAGTTTCTGCCACACCTCCCAGTAGTGCTGTGGTCTGGGGACCAAGCCTTCAATACATGGGCCTTTTGGGGACATTAAAGATTGGAACCATAGCAGTAGACAACTGGAAGAAATCACTTCCCATTAAAAATTGTTGTTTTCTATATTCAGGCAAAACCCTTGGTTTATTAGTTCCTGGAATTAATTGCTTTTTCCATACTAGGCTATACGACAATGTATTCTAGCCACAGAGCCCAGAAACACAGATCTTAAATTTCCTCTCAGTTCGATCAATTATGCAAACACATGTTCAGCTATAGAACCACCGTGTCAGCAGTCAGGGAGCTTGAATTCAGCCACAAGGACTGGACCCAACAAAGGAACTCCTGCCTGCTGAGATCTGCCCACAGGCAAAGCTGTTTGTTGGTAGCTTTCTGTTTTCATTCTTTTCCTTTCTGTACAACTGGCAATACAAATGGAGAAGTGCATCTGTCACTGCGGATCTGTCAATGACTTGTGGGTTTCCTAGATATAATCTTATTTAATGGAGTCAGGTCTTTTTCTAATTTTTCTTTTTTTTTTTTTGCTGAACTTTTCCCCCTATGTGTGAAGCAGTTTTTTTTTTTTTTTTGTTTGTTTGTTTGGTTACCATATTCTGATGTCCTGGCCCTAAAATAATAATAAAAACAACAACAGTAGCAATAATGCTCTTCTTATGGATCATCAGGACAGGAGGCTCCGTGACGGAGCTGGGGTTGTGGCTCAGTGGCAGAGCGCTTGCCTTGCACGTATGAGGCATGGGTTTGATCCTCAGCACCACATAAAAATAAATAAATAAAACAAAGGTATTGTGTCCATGTACAACTAAAAAATATTTTTAAAAAATGAAAAAGAAATACAGCTGGGACAATGTCGCCTGAGGTTGACCTCTTCTGTATTTATTCTATCATCCTTCCTGACCCTTGATTTCCTCCCTGTTTGGTCTACCTTGTCATGCTGTTCTCTAGAAAATCAGGTCACCCTGTACCTAACTTTTCCCTGGCCAGTGATTTTTAGCTGCTTACTGAGCTTGTTGTATTGTATCTAATCCTTGCTCAGTATAGCCATGTGTGCTGCCATTAGGGAGCATCATAAATCATCACTTAAGGACTGTAACATCCACTCTAATGGTTGGAACACAAAGTCACCCCTCCTCCCTGATGTTCAAATGGCAGTTACAAACTCTTGGAATAGGTCCCTCATTGTCTTCCTAACCCTATTTCATAGGGTCTCCAATCTCACTACTCATAGTACATTTTTCTTTCAAACCTGCTTATTCCTATGTTTTCTTTGCTATCAGAGATTGGCATCTGCTCTCTGGCTGTGGGATTTCTCCAACAGGAACCGGCAACTAGCCAGGCAAGTCACTTAGTTTATTTGAAGCACAATACCTTCTTAGGTAAATAAGAATAGCATCCCTCCTTTCCTTCTTTCCTGACATGGTGCCAGATCTGGGAATGTTTTGGATGAGGTTTGCTGGGATAATCCAATGAGATATGACTTGTGAATACCCTTTACAAAATAGAAGATCCTGCATAAAAGCTAGTAATCATTGTCATGACCAAGAAATGCCTACATGGGGTGGGAGATGTGTGTGTGTGTGTGTACATATATCTCAACAGGAAAATGTACCTTTTTTATTCAACAAAATGTTGAGTGTGTGTCAAGTACAATGATAAAAAAAGACACAGTCCTTGCCTTTAAAGAACTTGAAGTTTCTGTGCTATATACAGACAAGGAAATGGGCACTTTTAATCCAGAGTGATAGTAACTATGATCATGCTAGGTCCCTTATGAGAATACACAGAAAGCACACCTAATCTAGACTAGGAGAGGTCAGGGAAGGTTTCCTGAAGGGGTGTTGGGCAAAACTGAGCCCAAAGAAAAATAGGAAGATGTGGCTACTTGGAACTGTAAACTATTCAGGAAGGTTCTAGGAGTGAAGTCAAGAGGGAGGCTGGAGAGGTGGGCAGAAGCTACTCTATGAAGGCCTTCGAATGCTGGAGCACTGCTGAAAGGTTTTATGCAGAGTGACATGATCAGATTTGTCTGAATGTCATATGGGAAATGTTTAGGAAGAAAGAAAGACAGGATGAGGGATAGAAGGCAGCTGGGATAAACTCATAATGAAGTTGGAATAGCCTGATCTAGGATAATGCTGGAGAGTTGCAGAGAAGTGGATGGACTCAAGAGATATCTGGGAAATAAAGTCAATAAAGTCTGATTTTTTTTAGATCTGGGGAGTGGAGGAGAAGAAACAGTGCAGATTAACACCTCATTTCTACTTGGAGAACTATACGGATGGTGGTACCATTTACTGAGATCAGAATCATGGAAGGGGGACAGGTTGGGGTATGGAAAGATGAGAATTTCAGTTTGAGTTGTGACTCATTTTAGGGACCATGGATCCCATGTAGTAATTATATGTGTTTTATGTATATTACTTGGACATTCTGCTATTTATGTTTTATGGTGCTTGGCTGCTCATAACTCCAGGAAGGGACAAAATTACAGACTTCATGGTTCCCACATGACTACTGAAGCTCACAGGACACGGGATAGATGTCAGAAACAAGGGAAACCAATGCACTGGCTAACTAGTCATTTTTCATATGTGTTCAGGTTCATGCCAGTCAGATTCTGTCCCTGGAGAGTTTCAAATAACCAAGCCACTTGTTTCCTGGGAAGGTCTTAATAGACTTGGATTGTGGTAGCCATGGGACCCATGTGTGAATTGTTGAGAGGACAGCAAATTGGTCCCCGATGTCTTCCTAAAAGGCCTGAAAAGAAAAGAGAATGAAACAGACACAGGTTGATGAAGAATTAACCATGGTCTTGCCATCTCTGTTTCTCTAAGACAGAAAGATATTCAGAGAAAGATAAAGAGAAGGTGCCTAGTTGATGTTCCCACTTTCAGTTCTAGTTTTCTTGAACCTGGCTGTCTTTGTGAATCCTCTCTGCATCCTCTTTCCCTCTCTGCACGCACACACACACACACACACACACACACACGTTTAGATATTAAATATTTAATTTTAAAGAAACTTTAGTTTGGTACCAGGAGTGGGGTTTCAGGGGACTAGAGCTTTAAAATGTGAGACTAACTATGGTATCATTGAAACGAGATATAAAGGATAGGAAGTTTACAGTCTGTTATTTTTGGCAGAAAAAACAACTAATTTTCACTTGCAGTGCCTTGAGATCCAGACAACTAATTTTCACTTGCAGTGCCTTGAGATCCAGACCACAGGCATACCAAAAGCTTTGGGAAGCTTGATGGCTGAATGTAAGAGAATGAGGATTATTTATTGTTTATTATTTGTTTCCCTTAGATAAAACCAGCAGCAAAGAGACAGGTTTCTATCAGAATGCCTGTCTATCAGTAAATAAGAAAATCAGGATGATTATATAATTCTGGTGCAGGAAGCCCATTTTGCCTGTAGCTGGAGCTCTCTGATTACTTAGAGTCAAGTTCAGAAACTAATGGTCCTTGCCAAACTATGCTCTAGTCCTAATTTTCTGTCTCATTGAATTTCTGGTGCCAAAGCTAAAGCTCTGATTGACAAAGACAAAGATATTTAGGCCATTGGAAAAGGACTATCTGGGAGGAGCAGTTGCTGGGGAACATGACACCCCCAAAAGTTCCTCCAAAGCATTTCTTCCTTCTCCATTGAAAAAGAAAACTCCTTCCCACTGAGAGGCAAGCCTCGCTACTAGGATTGCAATATGATAAGAAGAGACAGATCAGGAATGACATACCCAGTGCTTTTTGGCTACATCCCTTTGGTTAAAATATGGTAACAACCAGTAAGAGAAGAATAGATTGAAGGTGCTAATCCTGGGTTCTAAACCACAGAAAAATCATAGGCTTTATCCTCATGGTTCATTTCAACTGAGAACAGGTAGCCTCGCAAGGACATTGGCCTTACCTTGCTATCCAGGGTCCTTTACAGCTTCAGAATTTGATGTGTACTTGGCCAAGGAAGATAGGTCATGATTTTTGTCCTAAAGATCTCTTTCTTTCCTCTATTTTTTCTAAGTAAATCATTTTTTGTCTCCCTGTTTTTGCCACGCTGTTGCATGTTGCGGGCAGGGCCATCTTACAGAACTAAAAGAGGAGTGGGCATAATTTGAAGGTCATGCATTCTGGGGCAGGCAAATAGACTTTGAGATGATCTCATGACACTTGCTACCTCTGAATGAGAAGCAGATATGACTTCATGTTATTTCTTGTGGGGAGAAGGTATATGATTTGGAGTTGTGAATGTGATCGGGTTAGATGAAAGCATTGGAAATGTCTGAGTAGGGGAACGGTTATATGTGGCAGGCAGGCAAACAGAGGAATTATGCCAATCAGATTCTGAGATTCTGTCTCTGGAGAGTTTCAACTAACCAAGCCATTTATTTGCAGTTGGTGGTAGACATTGGCCTTGGGAAGGTCTTATAGACTTGGGCTATAAGAATAAAACCAACAGGCTTCCATTATTTGTCCTCCCCAGTGATGTTGGAAGGGACAGCTGTGTATATCACGTGGTCCACTCCCTCTCTAGTGTCATAGCTATGGAATCTGGGATGGACACTTAACCCAGAGTAGCCAATCCCATGACTTCTGTTGTCTGGTTTGAATGGATGGGCTCATCTCCCAAAATTTGAACAAGAAGACATAGAGTTTATTATCATTTGGATTGGGCTCTGGAGTTGGGTCCTAAACACTGTGGGGGAGATGAGTATGAAAAGGAAAATGGTGGGGTGGGAGGAGAACAAAGCATACTCTTGGAGGCTCATGGCCCCCCAAAAGGAGAGACAGAGCTGCTGTTTCTGTTTCCTGGTTTCTAGATCTTGTGACTTTTTCTTTTTCTGTCCTTGGAGTTCATTGGGTTTCAGTTATTTTTTTCTTTTCCTTTCTTTCTTTTCTTCTCTCTCTCTTTCTCTTTTAATGAATGGGGATTAAACCTAGGGGTGCTCAATCCCTGAGCTGTATACATAGCCTCTTATTTTTTATTTTGGTACAGGGTCTCACTAAGTTTCCCAGGCTGGTCTTGAACTTACAAACCTTCTGCATCAGCCTCCCAAGTAGCTGGGATTACGGGTGTGCGCCACCATGCCCAGCTTATATTCTCATAATAAATCCTAAACTATAGCAGACTTGGAGCTCAGGAGAGAGTTCTAGATGGAGATATGTTTTCCCAATGCTTCAACAGTCCCTTGGAATTAAGAGACGGGAAGTGGATGAAATCACCAAGGAGAGTGTAGAAGGACCGAGAACATGTTCTTGAACTGATAATTATAAATACCTTGTACTACATAGTGCATCACAAAGCTAGGAGATCACAAGCTAGAGGGGCATATTATAAGAAGAATTTCCCAAGTGTACTTGACCACAGAACAACTTCCTAACATGGTAGTACTTCAAGCAGTAATGGCAAAGGGGAGAAAGATATTGTGGAGGTGGGAAGCGGGAGGCACACAAGAACATCTCAAATGCACCTCAAAGGTTAGCAACCACCTACTCACTATTCATGAGCAACTGGCCTTGGCTGGGAATCTCAACAGATAAGTGGGGGTTTGTCTGTGTGTGCTGAGCGTGTGGCGTGGGCAACTGTGTTTGTAGAGCCGTGCACCCACGCTCTTAAACACAATTCCTGGCTACCAACGCAAAGGCAGGAACTAGATTGATTTTCATCACTTAGCTCTTTAGGTTTCTCATCACCTAATATTTGCTCAAGTGTCTTTGGGGACTCTCTGTTCCATGAGGCAGAGCCTGCCTCGAAGTGCATCTAGGTGGTGGTGGTGGTGCTGGGTGTGGGCAGCTCATTATCTTATTAGAAGTTTAAGGCAAGCTAAGAAGACATGTGTGTCTTGGCTCCTTGGGGGGCTCTCTTCCACCTCCCTACCTGCTAAGGACACGTTGGAGGAGCCTTTTCGTGGAACTTCTTTCAACTTGACACCCTCTGTTTATTTTTTGCACTCCTAATTACCCTTTCAACTTGCCCTGGTTTATTTTTAGAGGTTTCCCATTCACCTCATTAACAGCCCGTAAAAGCTCCTGTCTCATATTTCTACCATTTATTCCCTTAATTAAACACAGTGGCCTTTGTTATCTCAGAACACAGGGCCTAGTTGGAATTTAAATGGGGTGACTGGAAGCTGCAGCCTAACTGATTTTTAAACATTTCTCCTCTTCCTCCAACTCTTTTTGTCTGCCCGGGATGGGTTGTCCAGGGCCCTGTCTCCTCAGGGTTCTCTGTTTCCATTTTGTTGTTCTTTCATCATCAAGGGCTGAGTGTGCAAAAGGCTTGGGCCTCTGGCTGCTTTGTTTTGTCTTGTTCTGTTGACCGTCTTGTGGGGGGTACACCCTGGGCCTCCTTCCTCTACACTCTGGCCCCAGGAATTAGGAGGAAAGAGGTTGACTGGGATTTTTCCCAAGCCTTGGCATTCAGTGTGTGAACAGAACAGCGATACTTAATTAAATGCACACCAGGACCCAGACCCCTGAGCTTACCCCTGCTGATCCTTCTACCTCATCAGGAAAACGCTACCTAATTACCCTTTCCTGCTGGCCCAGTTTTTATTCAAACCTTCTTAGTGGAACTGGCCAAAATATTGAGAGCTTCCATCATCAGAGGCACAGGACCCCAGGTACAGCCCTGAGGAGGGAGGAAGGCTGGTGTGGGGCAAAAGCAACACTTTTCAATCTGATGACACTCAGTGGCCTGGGCCCAAGTTTCTCAGGCAGAAAGGAAGACATTTCCTGGCAGGGTTTGGGAGCCCGTGGGGGAGCGGTGCTTTGGCCAGGGCAGGGCAAGCCCAGTCAGTGGTCTGTCCTTTGTGTGTGTGGGTCCAATCTGTCTTGTGGGGCTCACCGTGTTTCTGGCAAGAGATAAACCTGTCAGCTGTGCTGCTGGCCCAGCAAGAACCAATGGGGTGTAGACTAAGGAGGTGGCCTGTGCCTCCCAGGCAGGATAGAGCAGTGAGGATCAGTCCCTTCCACGTTTGAATTTTAGATTTCCCTCTGACCTTGGACAAGGTACTTATTTCCTCCCTCATACACAGAATGAGATGATACTAATAGAACCTACTTCGTGGGGTTGGTGGCAGAACTCAATCAGATAAGTACGTAAAGGACTTGACACATTAAACAATAATCACTATGATTGGCATTCATGTCTTTGGAAGATAGGGGCCATTCTGGTCCTAAGTGACCATTCCAGGCAACAGGGGCAGTGCGTGCACTTAGACAATCAGAAGTTACTCAGTGCACTGTGGTAGGAGTCAGTATAATTCTGGGCCATTATGATGATGTTGATGGTACCTGTACACGTTCATTCACATTTCCATTTACCCAACATTCATCAGGCACCTACTATGTGCTAGACATTATGCCCAGAACCATGGGGACATCAGTTCTCAAGCAGCTTTACTCTGATGGGGGAGACCCTAACTAGAACATAACATCAGAATGTGTACTAGAAAAAGATACAAGCGCTGGACTTCATGGGGTGGAGAAGGAGCTGTTAATTTAGACCTAGAAGGTGCTGAACTCAGGAAAGACAGAGGAGGGACATTTGAGTAGGAACATTTTTTACTCCATTTCCTGTTGCTTATAACAGAATATTTTGAGACTGGGTAATTTATAAAGAAACTAAGTTTATTTATATCTAGCTCATGGTTCTGAAGGCTGGAAATCCAAGACTGGGCTGCCGTATCTTATGAGGGTCTCATGCTACATCAGAACATGGTGGACAAGCAAAATGGCAAGTGGGCACTTGCAGAAGAAACAAAACACAAAGGATGACTTTGCTTTATGAAAACCGGCTCTTGCTGTAATGAACCCACTACTCTGAGGATAAACCCATTCCTGTGAGAAAGGCATTAGTCCCTTTCCATGACTTTGTCTCCTGAAATTTAATTGCCACAATGGGTTCAAATTTCAACAACGTTAGTTTCAGAGGGGACAAACCATGTTCAAACCCAGAAAACATGAAGAATAAGAAAGATTTCAAGGGACAAGGAGGGATGGAAGAACATTCTAGCATGGAGGGATGGCATTAGCAGAGTCACAGAGAAGTGGAAATGCATAGGTGTTTGGGAAACGCGTCCTGGTTGGAGACAGGAAGTATGTAGGGCCTAGTGGCACTGGACCTGAACACCGCAGGGAGGTCTCTGAAGGTAGAGGCCCTGGAGAGAAGTGACATTAGACTCCGTGAGAGATGGCCAGAGAGGACTGTGTGAATAGAGACTGGCAGTGGGTCCCAAGAAGCCTCTTCCATTAATTTACCCTGTAGATATGACAGTTTAATTTCAAATATTCAACATATCGCATTTATGACTAGTACAGCAGACTTTATTAGGGCAAACGTACAATAGTTTTTTGTTTGTTTGTTTGTTTTGTATTAAAGACCACTAGGTATCTGAGAGGGCCAGACTGGGAACCAGAGAAGTAGGGAGGCAGACCAGCAGGAATCTGAAGACCCCTTAGTACACTCTTGCATCACCTGGGGTAGATGTGATGAGGCCCTGAGCTAAGGCACATGCCATCTCCCACAGTTGAGGAGGTAGGACGCGTTCTACAGGTAGAGTGGACAGAATTTGGTGAGCAATTGGGACTGAGGAGAGGGAGGAGGAAAGAAGGTGACTGGGGGCTCTGGGCCTGGAGGTGAGAATATTAAAGGTGTCCTAAAATTAGGAGAGGGGATACAGGAGGACTGGGGCCAGGCAAGAGGAGAGTGGTCTGGGTGGATGCCCAGAGTTAGCTTCCTGTAGCTCTCCATGCGCTCTCCAGCAGGAGGGTGAGAGCCTGGAGCTTGGGAGAGAGGTCCCTGCTTTGAAGCAACTCAAAATCTTTTCTTCTGGGTAGAGAAACTGAGGCTCCATTTACCTCTCATTCTCAGACTTGGTGGCTAGGACTAGTGTCCTGCTAAGTTCTCACCTCCTTCTGTTCCCTCTGCCTCAGACAATCCCCCCATTGTCTGAGGCAGAGGGAACAGGACTCTGCCTCCTAAGATTCTTCTGTGTCTGTCACTGGGAGCCCGGGCAATGCTGGTGACTGCAGGAAGGGAAAGATTGGTTTTGGGAAGGGGGTGGGTGGAGGGCCAGGGCAGCACTGCCCCCTGCCTCCTGCCCCTGCTTATCCCCAGCCTGAGGTCAGCCTGGTTGTATTCGGTGTTCTCAGTCACGATCGACCGTCTGCCTCTGCTTTTGCTCTGGAGAGAGAAGCAGGGATGTGGTCATGAGTAGTAGATGGCTGGCCCTACTGTAATGGGGGCTGAGTTGCAGAGACATTGATGGTGGATGAACTTCAGGGCACTGGGCGGAGCTTCCAGAGTGGGTGCTTGGTCATCAAGACCGTCTCCGGTTCAGGCTGGCACCGTGCTACACAGGGGGGCTGCTGGATAGATGCTGGGTGTAGGGGTGGGGACCACACCCCCAGACTGTTTATGAACAGGCTGAGGTAGACACAAACCTCTGTGATGCCCTACTGGGTGGAATTCAGAGCAATCACCGGGGAGCTACCTCTGGGTTAGGGTCTTTTCAGGAACAACTGTCCCACTCCAAGCTCAGTCTCTAAGATCTAATGTTCCTGGATATGTGGACCTGAATGTTACCATGCATCTGAACCACTGGCCAGTTTGTGGAAATACAGATTCCTAGGCCCCAGTGTACATCAAAATCTCTGTGGGTAGGAATTTATATTTTTACCATCTTTCCAGATGGTTCCAAGGCACAGTGAAGTTTGAGAGTCGCTGAGGGAGACAGTTCTCAATTATTTAGCTTATTTTTTGTGGCACTGGGGACTGAACCTGGGGTCACTCTACCACTGAGCTACATCTCCAGCCCTTTTCAATTTTATGTTTGAGACAGGGTCTCGCTAAGTTGCCCAGGTTGGATTTGAACTTGAGAGCCTCCTGCCTCAGCCTCCAAAGTAGCTGGGATTACAGGTATGCCCCACCATGCCTGGCTCCTCAGTAACTCTGAAGCTTGATTTCTTAGAAAGTATTCTCTGAGCTCAAAGTATTGGTATTCTGGACCTGGGTACTTGATCCCAGTCTTGGCTTATACTTTCCCTTCCTGGCAGATGAAGCACCTAGGTGGGCGGAGCAGTGGGAGGGATCCAGAAGAAAAAACGAGCTCCTATTGGCCACTGGAGAACACAGGAAAAAGCCAGGAGACACCAGCATGCCCACAGGGCTCTGGGAAGGCTGGAGCCAGGCTGCAAACACAGAATGAGGTTGTTTCCAGGGCATGGGGGAGGGCATCCCGTGGGTGGATAAGCAAAGCACAGTGAGAGGAAGAGGTCGTGTTGGGTTATAGCAGTGGTTGGTCAAGGTCCCCGAGTTGCCTTGAGCGCCAGATGAATGCATTGTCAGATTCACGTAAGGCAAAGTCCTTGGTAATGTTCAATGGTTTTGGAGACTCATCATCCCTTTCCTCTCCTGTGGGCAAAAGGGGAGGTGGTAAAATCTTTGGTTAATGCTATTAGGGTGATAGAGCTACCAGCAAAGTGGAGAAGAGTTCATTAGGATGCAGAACTGGTCCTCTGAATAGGATTTGTTTGCCCAGAGGGCTTGTTTTTGTTTTTTTCCAAATTTTAATTTGGATATCTTCAGATTCTTTCACCCTCCAGTTCCCACAGCCTTTCCCTCCACCTTTCTTTATGTCCTCACACGGCTGGGCGATCTGGCCATCCCTTGAAGGTACAGGAGTGTTTAACCCCTGGATTGGCACAGAGGAGGGTGGGAAGTTGAGGTTCCAAGTCGGAGAGACCACAGCAGAATTGTAGGAGGGATGTATTGGTGGCCTACAGAGAGAGTGGGTGTCGAGATGAGGAAAAAGGAGATAACACAAAAGAATAAATAAACATGACAGTCACTGAGGGCAAGAGGGGAGTCATGGTTAAACCACCAGGACAATGCTACTGAAGTCCACAGAGAAGAGAGACTGGCTCTTAAGAGAGGTCCCCTTAGGGTATGTTGGGTTTATGTTGCAGCAGGACATCTAGAGGCCTTGTCTCAGGGCACTTGGGAGTTTGGCGCTCAGAAGGGTAATGGAGCTGGGGGTACGGATCAACCCAGTGCAGAGCGGGTGGTGATGGGAAGGGGGCAGGCGTTGGTGGGGAAGTGTCCAGGGGAAGGCAGAAGTTGGGGAGAGGCTGAGGACCGGGCTGTGGGGCTTCCTGCTTCTAGGACCGTGTGTCCAAGACTTGGCGTGACAGCAAAACTGGATCCCATGAAGGAGACCAGAGTCAGATAAGGAGAGAACCTCAAAGAAAATGGCCTGGAATGCTTCCTTTAATAAGCCATCGGCTTTATGTGTTGGTGGGAAGACAGTGGGGGTGAGTGTCCATGTGGCCTGGCTCCCATCTCTAAATGTGGGTGCACTTAGGCACTGGAGTTCCTGTGTCATTGGCTTGGCCTGAGAGGCTGGCTGTAGCTGACAGTGGGGGGGTGGCCTGTCCTCAGCATGTCACTGTGAATTCCCTGTGCTTGGCCAAGGCTGAGCTGTTAAGTGGCCTTGGAACACCATGGCCCTTCTCGGTTCCACCAGCCAGAAGCTGCACTCTGGTGAATGAGCTGGGCTGACTGGAATTTTGAAGTCCCCTGAGGTCACTTTGACTTCTACCTTGGCTGGTGTCGGGTTTTTAGCTGCTCCCCCTATTTGCACCCCAGGCTATAAGTTGGAGAGATCCGAGGCTCAGCTGTGGCTGGAAGTGGGAATCTTGCTCTAGGGGGTGGGGATTGGAGTTTGAGGTGAAAACTGTTTGGTGGTGCTGCGTGGCTTCACATTTTCCCCCAAAGTGAAAATCCAGCTGTTTTTTTTTTTTTCCCCTCCTAGTTTGTCTCTGAAGCAGTATCTGGTATTTTTAGAGGGCCAAACCAAGGGCCAATCAGCTCAGAATGGAAATTCCTGAGCCTGGAGTTCTCTGGAGCTACCATCTCCTGGCTCTCTCTCTCTCTCTCTCTCTCTCTCTGGAGTTCAGCTAAGGTTTTGTCTTAAAAACTTGCAAAGCTCTGAGAAGTTTGAAGAGGCACCATGGGGACTCAACAGGAGAACACACTGTTTTCCCCTTGGTGTTGACATCTTGTGTGTTTTTTTATAGTGGATGGCAAGAAGGTAAGTGAGGACTAGAATGAATTGGTGGGGGACCAAGGAGCAGCTGCAGGGTCCAGCTCTCTTGGGGGCACTGGTCATGGTCTCCTGTTCCTGAAGCAGGCAGAACCTCCTGTTTCTGAAGTCGTGTGCCTGTGCTAACCCACTGGGCAGAAGCCAGAACTGTTGTGGTTAGCACACACCTTCCAGCCCCAAGAAAAAGGAATTGTGAGATATTTGACATTTAAAAAGACAGCTGAAATGAGTGAGATATCGACTGACGCATCCATTAAATGTCACCACTTTTGTTTCTCTTTAATGCCGAGAGCTTAAGTTATTCTAAATGAATTACACAGCCACTTGATTTATTCTTTACGTCCCCCCTTCCTGCTCCCTCCCACCCTTTCTGTTTCAGAGCGGTGCAGTAGTTTCTTTGTTCTCAAGTTACCCAGTTGTGAGAGGTGAGCAGAGGCCTTGAGAGAACCAGGAGACTGTCCAGGCTTCTATGCTGCCATATGGCTTCAGGTTTGCAGGTCAGAAGTTGAGTCAATTATTGCTGTCACTGCTGTCAGACCCCTGTTTTACAGACGAGGGAATGCAGCTCAAAGAGATTAAGTGATCCAGGGCTAGACTGCTGTCATAGTGCATTTTCTGCCACTATCACAGACTCTCACAGACTGGGTAATTTATGAAGAAAAAAGTTTATTTGGCTCACAGTTCTGGAGGTCAGGAAGTCTGAGAATACTGTGGCAGCATCTGGCAAGTGCCTTTGTGCTGTGTCATAACATGGTGGGAAGGGCAAGTATGCAAGACAGAGAAAATCTGGCGAGCCCGGTTTTGATTTTGTTTTTTAAATCAGGAATGCACAGTTGTGATGACTGATCCGTGCCCATAAAAATGGCTCTGCCCTCATGACCTAATCACCTCTTACGGGTCCTACCTTTTAATACTATTACAATAGCAGATAAATTTCAACATGACTTTTAGAGGGGATATTTAAGCCATAGCAACTGGGGAAGCTCTAGAGGCCCGGATTTAACCCAGTATTCTGTCTCTGAGCTCCTGAGTTTACTGAAACACAGGGTCAAAGAGCCAAATCTGTCCTCACCTGGCAAATCTGTCAGGAAATATTACAGGACAAGTATCTAAGCTGGAGAATATAATTCCACCCCCAGCTACACTGTCAGGGAGAGAGTGAGCCAGAAACAGAAGGGCAGCTACAGGTCAGAGTCCAGAACGGACGTGAGGCATCTGTCTGCATAGTAAGTCAGGCATATTTCAAAGAGAAAGTTATGGGTAATTTAAAGAAGATCGTATCTGAAGCTCGCCTGGTTCTTTGATTTCACAATCTATTTTAACTGCCGTGTGTCATTGTCAGTAATTTCTCCAGGGAGTTGAAAGATAAGGGTACAATGGGCCACAGCCCTTTCAACTATGATTAGCAAGTCCTCTGTCATCTCGGGGACTCACATTTCCAAAAACTCTTAGAATTTCTAGCCAGAGGTTTTTATTCCTCATTGCTGCAGCCTGAAGGGTCCCATAAACCTGGCCCAAGCGCAGACTGCACGATGAAGCCACAGAGAGAGGAAATGTCACATGTCTTGGGAAAGCCTGAGGCTCCTGCCTATGTCGGTGCTCAGCGTCTCTCTGGATAATCCCTGATGTGTCACCAAATTTCCCCAATCTGTGCGGAAAAAGAGTCACCTCAGGGAACAGAGTCACCAGCCTCCTCCATTCCTCCCTCTAATACTAATTTACTGAGCTAGTTGTCCTCAGCTGAGATCCCTGCTGGACAGTCACAGCTCTGGTACTGTAGGGAAAGAGATGCCGGAGACAGGGAGCTGGCTAGCCTGCGGGAACGCTGAGTTTGCGGGGTTCCTCTGAACCCTTGCAATTCTGCATGCCTTCTCCATTAGCTTCCCTTTCTCTTCAAGTCTAATGGCTCAGGTTTTGTTTGGAGTTGCATGTGGTAGAGTTATGGGTCCTTCTGATTTTACTAAGCTCAACGCTGCTTCCAGAGCTTCTAGGTTGCACCAGGACTTGGCCCTTCCTTGCATTGTTCATCCTAGAAAACATGGTGTGGATTGGAATGTCCACCAAATGCTCATGTGTTCAAGGTGTGGTCACCAGATGCGGGTGCTATTGGGAGGTGGTGCAGACTTTAGGAAGTTGGGCCTAGTTGGAGGAGCTGTGTCACCAGAGGTGTGCCCTTAGGGTAGTATACTGAGACCCTGGCCCCTTCCAATCTCAGTACCACCCTCCCCTTCCTGGTTGCCATGAGATGGACTACATGATGTACTACAACAATGGAGCCAGTGACCATGGACTGAAATTGAGAGTCAAAATAAATCTTTCCTCCTCTTCGTTGATTTTATCAGGATTTTTGTCACAGCAACAAGAAGCTAACCAATATGCAACGTATTTGTGGGGTAGCTGGTTGGGATTTGGTGCAATGGGCAGTCCCACAATGCCTTAGTGGTTTGTAGAGGAGTAACTGATGTCGGAGATCCAATTAGTCTGCATGACTGATAGTTCTCAAATAGGCCTTTGCAGATCCCTGTCTGGGAAGGGATGAGACTGGAGTCTCAGAGCTACATTTGGGGGGCACTATGAAGAGTATATACACAGATGTCTGGGTCAGGTGAACCTTCTCTAGGAGGCTTTACATCCTACCCTACTGCAGAGCACTCTATTTATGTGGCTCTCTTCTACTCTGAATTGTGAGATCCTTGAAGAGCTATTTCATTAGAAGCCAGCTTAGCCTCATGGTTGAGAATGTGAGCTCTGATTCAGTTGTGTGACCATGGGCAAGTACCTTAAACTGTTAGGATTGCAGGGAGAATTAAATGAGTTTATGTCACGAGCCATCCATGGGCTGTGTATGGGCCACCGCACATCATAGCCCAGTGATAAGAACATCTGGTGTCTGGAAACTACCAGTGGACATTTCCTCTGTGTAAAATTGCCCAGAGACATTGTGAATTCCTATTCTGTTCTGTCATGTCCCACACAGCACCTGATATGGGGGCGGGGGAATCTGCCAAGATGCCAAGCAACCTGTTGACTGCAAGACTCCACCCTTGAAACCTTACCCCTGCCTTTGATGTACCCCCTGAAATAAACCACTGAAGCCATTTTGTCTTGTCTAATTCCAGCTCCCGTGTGGACTGGATTTATCAGGGGTTCCACTTTTGAAAATATATTTCTGACTCTTTATCTTTTATTTTTTACTAATTATTCTAGTATGTTCTCAAGTGTCTTACACCCTCCTCAGCAGGAAGAAGAACCCCCCAACAAGATGCTGGCCATGACCACATAAGTTTATGCATGTGAAGCACTTAGAACAGTATCTGGAATGTAGTAAATACTTAATATGTGTTAGTTGTTATTATTAATTTGCTCATCCTTAACTCTATCATGTTATCCCTGGTGTATATCAGGTGCTCAACATATTTCAATGAATAAATGAGCAAATACTTAGGTACATGCAGAAAAACTGGCCCCTTCCAATCTCAGTCCCACGCCCCGCTTCCTGGTTGCCATGAGGTGGACAGTTGTCCTCTGCCATACCCTTCTGCCATGATGAGAGTCACAGCTCTGGTACCATAGGGAAAGAGATGCCAGAAGACAGGGAGCTGGCTAGCCTGCAGGAACGCCAAGGTCTGAGGAAATTAAGTCCAGCTGCAGTTCTTGGATTCTGGGGCTGAGGTGGGGTGGGAGAGAGAAGTTGGGCTGCAGAGTTTTATTGGCAGATTGGGAACTGGGCCAGCACATTTGCAGTTGTGGGAGATGATTTCCACAGGATATTGGCAAGAGTTAAATGTTTGATGTTAAAGAAATGGTTAGTTAAGTTTGACATCCATAACCATGCTTGGTCCTACAGTAAGGATGACAACATGTGGAATCCTCACTAGGGTCAAATTTGTAGACAGAATGTAAGCCCATGATACCATGTGGGGTGATTGACAATACTACCCAAAGTGATCCAGATTCATTGCAATCTCCATTAAAAACCCAATGATGTTTTTTAAAGAAATAGAAAAATTTATCCTAAAATTCACATGTAATTCCAAGGTAACCTAAAGAGCCAAAACAACTGTTTTTTTTTTTTGGCTAATGTCGGGGATTGAACCCAGGGCCTCGTCTGTGCTATGCAAACATTGTACCATTTACCTATACCCCAGCCCTCAAAATTATTTTGGAAAAGAATAAAGATGGAGACTCACACTTCCTGATTTCAAAGCTTAATACAAAGCTTTGATAATAAAAATAGATGTTGGCTGCATAAAGACAGACATATGGACTAATGAAATAGAATTGACAGTTCTGAAATACACCATTGTATAAATAGTTAAATGATTTCCAAGAATACCAAGACCATTAAATGGGAAAAGGACAGTCTTTTCAACAAAAGATGCGGGGAAAACTGGATATTCAAATGAAGGGAATGAAGTTGAACGTTTACCTTGTAGCATATTAAAAAATAACTCAAAATGGATCAAACAGCTATCCATAAAGAACTAGAACTATAAAACTTGTTGAAGAAAACACTGGGGAAAAGCTTCATGACACTGGATTTGGCAATGATTTCTTGGATATGAAATTGAAGGCACAAGCAATAAAAGAAAAAAAAAACAGACAAACTGGATTTCATCAAAATAAAAACCTTGCCAGGTACGGTTGCACCTGCATGTAATCCCAATTATTTGAGAGGCTGAAGCAGGAGGATCACAAATTTGAGGCCAATCTCTGCAACTTCGTGAGACCCTGTCTCAAAATAAAAAATTAAAAAGGGTTGGGTATGTAGTTCAGTGGTAGATCTGGGTTCAATCCTCAATATTGCAAAATAAATAAATAGATAAATAAATGAAAGAACAGAATAAATAATAGAAAGATTTGTAATCCAAGGGGCATGACTGACAGGATTAAAAAACAACTCCAGAACAGGAAGCAATTTTGCAAATCATGTAACTGATGAGATGTTAATATCCAAATTATATAGAGAACCCCTACAACTCAACAACACAATAGATAACCCAATTCAAAATGGGCCAAGGGTTTGGACAGATATTTCTCCAAAGAAGAAGAACAAATGGCCGATTAGCACAGGAAAAGATGCTCAACATCACTAATTATTAGGAAAATGCAAACCAAACCACAATGAGACCCCACTTCATACCTATCAGGATGGCTACTATCAAAAAAACCAAATGTGGGGGAAGATGTGGAAAAATCCAAACTCTGCACTGCTGATGGGAATGTAAAATGGTGCATCTGCTATGGAAAACAGGATGGTGGTTCCTCAAAAGGGTAAGCATAGAATTTTATGACCCAGCGTTTCCACTTCTGGATTTATACCTCAAAGAATTGAAAGCAAGAACTCAAACAGATATCTGTACACTAATGTTCATAGCAGCATTATTCACAAGACCCAAATGTGGAAGTAACATGAGTGTTCACTGGCAGGCAAGTGAATAAACCAAATGTAATGTATACATACAATGAAACTTTTTGTTATTGTTGGTAGTGGTGGGGTTTTTTTTTTGTTTGTTTTTGTTTTTTGGTACTGGGGATTGAACCCAGGGGCACTTAACCACTGAGACACCTCCTCAGTCCTTTTTATTATTTTTAAAAATTGGAGGGAGAGTCTTGCTAAGTTGCTTAGGGCCTTGCTAAGTTGCTGAGGTTGGCTTTGAGCTTGCCATCCTCCTACCTCGGCCTCCTGAGTCACTGGGATCACAGGCATGCGCCACTGCACCCAGCATACAATGGAATATTACTCAGCCTTAAAAATGAGGGGAATTCTAACACATGCTACAAGATGAATACATCTTAAAGGCATTTAAAGTGAAAGAAGCCAGCTGCAAAACAATATCCAATGATTCCACTCAGTGAAGTGTAACTCATATTGTCAAATTCATAGAGACAGGGAGTAGAATGGTGGCTACCGGGGGCTGGGGAAGGGAGGAAGAGAGAGGTCTTGTTGAAGATGAAAAAAAGTTCTTTATGAATGGATGGTGACAGTCGCACAACCATGTAAATATACTGAGTGCGGCTGAACGCTATACTTAAAACTGATTAAAATGGCAAATCTTGTTATGATTATTTGAAAAGGCAAAGGCTGAGCTGAGAGGACGGGGTGGGGGAAGTGTTAATAAACGTGAGTGAAAATGGACTTTTGTGAATAGGATTATATTTAAGCCACTTGGATGAGTTTATTATGAAGAATCATTTTATAACACCCTCGATTGATCTGTTTTTGTTCATCCGAGTTTTCATTGATCAACTTGGCTTGGGTACCTCTGCATTGTTATTCACGTCACTTTCTTCTTCCTTTTTTTTTTTTTTTTTTTTTTTTTACTTTCTTCTTCCTTGACCTCTAAATGTTGATGGCTCCTGAAGAGCCTCTTTTTTGAGGCTTCCCTTGCGTGCAGGTACTCACGGAGCAGCATCCGCCTTCTGTCTTCACGTCTCATTTTGGTGTGTAAGCATTCTGCAAATTACCCTCTGACCTCTCTGCCAAGCCGCATCATGTACTGCAGCTGTCTGGCTAGACATCCCTCCAGCATCTCAAACTCAGTTTGGACCAAACTGGACTCATCGATTTTCCTTGTTCTGCTATTGCTGGTTTCTCGGGAAGACACAGCGCACTTGGCTTCCAAGTGTAAAAACAACACTTAGGAATCCTCTTTCCCTGTCTCTGTCTCCCAGCTCAGCTCAACTGTGGCCGATTGCATTTCCCCTTGGCGACCCCTACATTTTGTTACCTAGTGTAGTGCCTGCCCTGGCTCAGGCTTCCACCCCTCCTGAGTGGGCTTCTGTAGCCGCCCACTGCTCTCTGAGCCCCCTCTGCCCTTGTGGGCTTGCTGCTGTGAACTAGCCAGAGGGAAGCCAGGGAGAGGCTCATCCTTTTCCCTTGCTTGGGGACTCTGACTCTACACAGGTCTCAGCCTGGAGGGGAGAAGGGCAAAGCATAAATCAGAAGGTACTCAGTGGCTTCTGGTTGAGCAGTAGCCCAGGGAGGGGAGGGGGTTAAGCAGGAAGTGGCTTATTCTCAAGATGGGGCAAGTCTGGTGTTTCCAGGGGATGGGCCCTTTGGGGAGCAGGCACCAAGTCAGCAAAGGGAAGGGGGAAATGGGGCAAGTTCCCAGGAGAGGTGGTTAGGGTACTAGGCTGGGGCCAGGGCTAGAATGGTGGTGTGGAGCTCAGGACAGGGGACAGGAGAACCTCAGGTGCAAGTCCTGCTTTCTGCCTGGCTGGCCAGGGCAAGTAAGGTGTTACTTCAGCTGGAGAATGGGATTCACGGTCTCCCCTGGATCCAGGGTGCTTGGCAGCCCTAGGAACTCCTCTGTTCTGGGTCTTCACTTGTTTGGACCCCCAGCCTGGACTATGCCTCTCCCCTCCCCAAGTTCCATATCTCCAAATCCCACTCATTCTTTTCTTTCTCTCCTCCTCCTCCTCCTCTTCTTCTTCTTCTTCTTTTTGGTACCCAGGGGCACTTAACCACTGAGCCACATCCCCAGCCCTTTTTATATTTTGTTTAGAGACAGGGTCTTGCTAAGTTGCTTAGGCCCTCGCTAAGTTGCTGATATTGGCTTTGAACCTCTGATCCTCCTGCCTTGGCCTCCCAAGCCACTGGTATTCCAGGTGTGCACCACCATGCCTGGCCCTACTCATTCTTAGAGACTTAGATCAGATGCCACTTCTTTCTGGAAGCCTTTGCTCATTCTGCAAGCTGTGATAGGCTTTCTTGGTATCTTTAACTTTCTTTTTCCCCCCTCCCCTATTGTACTTCTACTTTCTACCTTGAACTATTGTCACTTATGGCGATTTTACTAGACTGAAAGCTTTTTGTAGGCAAGTTTCCTGCAACAATGAATAGAGTTTCCTTTTCTTGGTTTTATGGAATCAGCTGTTAGTAGCTGTCATCCTCCACAGGTCTGTTAAGTTCACTGTAGTCTTCCCGAGGGTTGCTCACTAAGTATTTCCAGTCTTCTTCCCCTGGGCACTCCAACCCCTTATGTTCTGGGAGGTCGGAGGTGAAGGGAGGTCAGTGGGTTGTGAAGAAAAGCAACACATGTTATTATTATTTTTTTTTTAACCAGAGCACTTAGGCCATATGAGATCTTTACTGTTCTTTTCCCTCCAGCATGGCAACTGAAGCATGAATGAGACCATAGCAATGTTTGAGATGTTGGCTCCTTGGTCATCCTGAGTCCCCTGAATAAATACCACAAGCAGGGTTCCCCTTACTGACCTATGGTGGGCACATAGCAAGAGAAATAAGCCTTTTTCTGTTTTCTGTCACTGAGATCTGAAGGTTGTTATTGTAGCACAACCCAGCCCATACTGACAGACACTTTTACCCTGCTGGGTATTAGCTGTAGATATGAAGAGCTCATCACTGAATCCTGCTGGCTGACCTGATGGAAGGCACTAGCATGGAGGGAGTGGCCTCCTTAGGCAGCAGAGTGCTTCTCTCAGCAGTTCAGCTCCCTGTAGAGCACCAGTAATTTAGATGCAGATGTGCAGAAATGGATGTACCTTCCACTCTCCTCTCTACAGGCCGCCTTCTAAATTAATTAAAAGCTGGGGGGTGGGGGGAGCAGAGAGGCTATTCTATTAAGTTGGGATGTTCTTTTTAAATTTTCGAGTCTGGAATAGTATTTTCCCATGGCTTTGCCAAGTTGTGTTTTACAAGAGTTAGCAGGATTCTTCTCCTGGTGGGGGAAAGCATTGTACTTTCCAGATACCAATGTGACCCACTTCCCTGGAGAGGATTCGGCATCTGGAGGGGCTGCTTGTATTGCTGAACAGCTGAAGGAACAGCAGAGCCTGTGTCCCAAATGCTCTTTGAGCCGCAAGCCTGACAAAGCACAGGTGGGTTCCAGTCTGGTGGGGTGCACAGCTACTCCTGGGGCAGAGTAAGAAACCAACAAGCCCTTCTGTGTCCCCCTAATTGAAGGGAAGTGGTTATCTATGTGAAATGAACATTAAAACTAAAAGCTTGTCAGTATCCTGTGCGTGGGCTGCCTGCCCAACCTCAGGAACACAAAATGACAAGAGAAATGGGCAAGAGACAGAGATTTAATTGAATAAAAACTCCAGGCTGTGACAGGGGTGGGAAGACACAAAGCAGTAATTAACAACATAATTTTTTAAATGATGATACAATTAATTAACATCTTGGGTTAGGGGGAGGGGACAGCCCAGAAACACTGCTAAATAAAGGAGAAGGGAACTTTGTGTTTTTTAAATCAACATCTGTGTGCAAATGGCCCTGGTTATCACAACTTCAGCAAAGCCCACAACTACCACCCAGGAGGATTCTCATGCCAGAGGAAGCAGAGGACAAATGAATCACTTTGAATTTCAGCGTATTCTGAAACTTGTATTTCAATTTACTCTCATCTGCAAGGGAAGAGATACTGGGCTAGATGATGAAGCTGGCAGCTCTTTAGGTCTCATTCATGCATCAGGTCGAGGACTGGCCTCTCCTGATGGCGCTGGGGTGTGTGTGTGTGTGTGTGTGGTGGTGGGGTCCAGGAGCCTTCCTGGGTGGGTTCCCATGCCTGTAGGAATTTACCTAGCCTGCTGGAGCCATAGTAGTAGTTGTTGGTTGGGGAGCTGTGGGATTGGCCATAATCTTTTCAGGAAATGATCTGAAACTGTTGGAATGTTTCCTTGCGGGAGAAAGCTACTTGGATATAAATCTCTCAGATGAAAAATGCAATCCCACAATTCACACTGATCACACTCCCTCCTCCAGAAGGTTAGAATGGGCCATCCTCTCCTGCCTAAGGGTTTATAGATGGCAGCTGGACATGCATTTTGAGCTCAATTCTGGGAGGAGCCTCTCACACTATTTCTGGGCTCCTTGTTAACCCAGGGAACTCAACTGTCCCCTTCATAGTTGCAAGACCTGCTGCATCTGCTCAATGATTAAGGTGGCCATCTTGATGGGGGTCAGTCTAGAGTCAAGAAACACAATGAAGTTTGTCACCTGCTAGGAGTCTGGTCATGATTTTTTTTTTTTCTCACTTCAAATGCAGGACTACCTGACTAGGAAGACCTTGCACATTAGTCCTTGGCCTAAAGCTCGACACAGAGTAGAGTTTAGATTCATCTGCATTTACTTTTCTAGGTTGGAAATTTCTTTTGCCATGATATCCTGTTAGCCCATCTGGTCACTTTTAGGGCTAGCAGACATTAGCTAAAGTTATATTGGCAGAGAAACCTGGTAACTTGGCTTAAAATGAGGGTTACTTTCTTAAGTTGCTCCTCTTGTGGCATGTGACATATATAAGAATAAGACACAAAGTGTGTGAATAGTTTTGACGTTCTTAACCTTCCATGGTTGGAAGATGGGGGTTGTTTCCTGACTTGCTTCTTGAATGTGTGGGACATTCTCGCAGCTCTGGAAGTTGGAACTGTGTAGTCACAACGTGAAGTGGAAACCCTCCTCCATGTGCTTCCCAGGATCATACAGACAGAGATTGAGCAAATCAGCCTAGTTATAGGGGTTGGTGTAAAGGCCACTACTAACATAACAGGAATGTGTTGTTACAATACAGATTAGTTCAAACATTTTTTTTTTCTCTAAACTGAATTTGGCCTAAGGTAGAGATCTAAAGGAAAAAACAAAAACAGACCCCTCACTATCACAAAAACAAACACAGAATTCTTAGTGATTTATAGAACTAAATTTAAGATGAGTACTGTCCCAGAGTCCATGGGGGTTGAAATAGGCTCAGGCTGACTGGATTTCAATCAAGAAGCTCCTCTTCCCAGAAAGAGGGACTCGAGCTGTGACTTGGACTTTGAAACTTCCCATCCAGAAAAGAATATTCTATCTAGGTTTTCTTTTGATCTCTTGAGGCATTGAAAAACAGCTGCTTGACACTTCATAAAACTACAAAGCTATGTATAATGCAGAAATCATTCTGGAACATATGCGCCTGTCTTTCTTTACAACCAAGGTTATTTTCGAGAACAAAGATCCTGTTTTCAAACAAATGTGATCATTAACTGTGATGCATCAGAAGACATATGGCATGGTTAGTTTTTAGCAGAATCATTCCTAAAGAAAGTGAGGAATCAAGATGGTTTCAGTTCAGGAGGAAAGCCAATAAGAAAGGCAAGCGAGAAGCCCCTGCACATCAGCAGAAGTTCACAAACACTGCAGAGGTCCTGTAATTTCAACATGGGATCAGGAGTCCGCAACTTGGTTTAAGTCACACCAGCGAAGAACTTCAAAGAGTAACACTTACTCTTGAATTGATTGGCACCGTCCCTGCAGGGCACTGAAAAGGTAGCCATAGCTCCACACCACTGCCTCCTTCTCCAAGGTGGCAGAGGTTGGGGGAGACACAAAAATCTTAAAAAACTCAATCTACCTCTCCTGCAAAGACCACTACTATTTTACATTTCATTTTACAGAACTAACTTCTGGGCTCTCCAACCTTTTTTTTCCCTCCCCTTATTGATTTTTGTTTTGTTTTGTTTTTTGTTTTCTTCTTTTCTTGACAGCAGACCCATACAAAGTGAAAACCACAAAAACATCACCTGGGAGACAGAAAAGACTAAGACAGATCTGACCACATGACAAGTGTCTCGGCCTTGACCTACACAGGAGCAGTTAAGACTCTGGAGCGGCAGACGGCCACTGCGCACCGCGGTTGCACAACACTGCATTTGGACGGCTGAACAAGTGCGAAAAGAACGTTGCTGAGTCCCATTGGTGTGGCTCGGCCTCGTGGCTCATGGCGTCGGAGGTGGTTTTGGAGACGGGCATGAGCTCTCGCTGTCGAAGCTGGCAGCTCTGCCCTGCCACTGTGGGGAGGAGAAAAAGCGCCAGTTACTGATCGCCAAGGGAATTAACGTTGTAACTTCCAAAACTTAACTGGCCCATGCACTGAATTCACCTTCCCCAGCTTTTCAGTAAGCTTTCTTGAATTTTGCTGTCAGCCATGCAAAAACATAAGGAAAACAGCTTACAGCTTCTAGTTTGGAATACTTGATTTTAAAAAAAAAGAAAAGAAAAGAAAAGAAAAAAAAGACTACTGCATAAGTAACTTCGGCTCTCTTCACAATGTAGAGTGTGTGTGTGTGTGTGTGTGTGTGTGTTAATAAGGTGCTACCACTGGACCATTTCTGAGTGCTTCAGTCATTTTTCACACTGAAAATCAGATTATGTTAGCAGCGAAAGAGGCAGTCTGCAGAGTGTGGCATTACTGCCAAGAACCCATGATCATGAATTATTAGCAATTTGTCTGGGAGCTGTTAGTACAGCAAAAGGAAAAAAGAAAAAAGCCTGATATTGCTTTGGTCTTGGGCTCTCTTCTTTGGCCTTCATGTATCCTACGAGCATTCATACCGGGCTTGTGAAGCGGTAGGAGGTATGAGGACAGGGGACCCTTTCCCCTTTGGGCCCCTCCAAACCCTTTCTCCTCCCCAGCTCCCTGACTCCCAGATGGCCTCCTCTCAGCCTGGCTCTACCCCTCTGTGGAAGTGGGTGATGCAATGAGGTGTAATGGAGTGAAGGAGGGCTGAGGGCTTCAGATGGAAAAGCCAGTCATAGCCGTAGCAGTGTTTCCCAGGCAAGGACCGGACCCCATGAATATTCTTGACCTGTCTGGGGGTGGCGGAACTTCAGAGTGAGTCAGTGTCCCCTGCTCACTCACCCTTTCGTGGGCTTAGGAGACGGAATACTCTCTTAATGCCTGTGAGACCCGGCTCGAGTGAGGGATTTTAGTAAGGGGTCAAGATGGTCTTCTGAACCCCAAGGGCAGCCTTGAACCTCCTTCTTCTCATGAGCTTAGGGGGTCTCCATGGTGGAGTGACAGGGCTGAGTAGAGGTTATAACCGTGCATTTGGGGACCTCTGGAGGTGACTGGAGGAGGATATAGTTCCCTACTCAACATGGCTGTTTCTAGGCAGAGCTGAGCCACGCCAGGAAGACTAAGTGGGAAAGTCACAAAGCTGAGGGGAGACCAGACCTAAGGCACTACCTCCACGACCCCAGACCTAGGGACAGTCTGCATTGTTCTTCTTTGGGCCCAATTCTGCATGGGTTCCTTAGTGCTCCCTTTATAGGCCAACCTGAAGGTCTTTACAACTAACCAAGCACTGGGCAATCAGGTATCGACGGCCACCATTATATGACCTAGACCTGAGCAATCTCAGCACGTCAGAATGGACACAGGCTTAGGATCTTCCAGTCTAACCCTTTTGTTCTTGCAAATAAGAGAACAAAGACACAGGTGGTGTCAAGAGGTAGTCAGTTAGGGCAGAGCGAGGACCTGAAACCAGGTCTCCTCACTCCCAACTGGGTGCTCTTTCCCCTTCATCCTGCCTCTGTCTTAGCACGTGGCCATACTAGGGGAAGGAGACACAAAATGTAATAAGAAACCTAACCTCCTTGGGTCCACACCAGGTACTTACTCCTAACTCCAGGTGGTAGTCTCTCTGCTTTGCAGCATCCACGTGAATGAAATCACAACCGAGGGTTTCCCTGGTGAAATATTTTAGATAAATAAATGCCTGGTTGTTGAGCCCACTGTGACTTCTGACTCAAGTGTTTCTTAACCAGAAAGTGACAGAAGACGATCACTAATGCTTTCATTTAGCAGACCTTCATTTTAGGAGCTGGATTTTTTTTTTTCTTTTTTCCTGTTCCAACCTTTAATGTCAGTGAAAGGTACATTGTAATTACTGGCTTCTCCCCTGGGTGAGCCTGCTACTTAAACAATCTGATTGATAGGCCAGGTCAGAGGAGAAAACACGAAATGGCTACACAGAATACCTTTTTACCCTTATGTAACAGCCCAAAGAATAGTCACACAGAGCATAATTGTTTATCCAGAACAAATGAAGAAGGAACACTGGCTCTCCTGCTAGTCCCTGATTTTGCCCATGAAGATAAACAAAGGGAGGAGATGAGGTTCATGGACAATGGAAAGGTGAATGATTCCCAGGCTTATGGAGATGGCTCTGAAATAGCACAGAACCTGTCCCCTCCAGGCAGGAACTTATTGTTCCAGGGGGAGGGTCTTTTGTTCTGAAAAGGATCACATTCCAGCAGAGATCTAAAATCTCTGGCAGATGATCTGAAGTTGGCCTTCCTGATAAAGCACCTTGGAGAAAGTCACTGGTCAACCAGGCCCTGTGTGTGGTGGGAGGGAAGGGGCTGGCGCTGCAGCTGGGGAAGGGCGCTCATTGTAGCTTAATGAATTTTTATTCATGAGAGATCCCAGCAGGGAAAAATACCTTTTCAGTTAATTTGTTTCCCCTCAACATTATTTTAAGCACCAAACCAGCACGTAAGTATGGTGTCCTCTGTTCTCATTAATAAAAAAAAGAAATGATCACAACACTTGAGGCTCTGCTGAGAAAGGTGCAAGATAAATATGGAGTGCTTACCGATACGATGCCATTTATCTTCCCGGGAGCTGGAGAAGATTTCTTTATGGATTATACAAATAGGAGATCTAAGTTTCAGGAACAAGGCTCTTGCTCAATGGCCAGAACAGAACCAAAAAGAAGGCAGAGTGGGAGCTCTCAAGGTGACTGAGAAGATGTGTGTTCAAGCTCAAAGCTTCACGTGAACCCCAGAGGTTCACTTAATACCAGCCTGGTGGGGTTTAGATGCATTTTTACAAAGATACTTAAAACCGTGGGTGCTAAAAGTGTCAGTGAAAATTCTATACAAATACATACTATTGCTATCCTAAGTTGCCGAGATGAATGTCATTTTTTGCTTCTTTATACAGAGAAATGATCAGCTGAGCAGAAAATGGTAGGATAGCAGGGGTGGGAGGGGCAGTCTCGGGCACACAGTGTGTGAGGTCAAGAAAAAAAAATAAACCCAAAGGATCTGAATCAATTTATTCTCTTTTCGTTTTCCATATACTGTTACTTGCCTCTTACTGTCTCATCAAATATTCATTTTCAAGGGCTTGATTCTACATTATCTTTCTTTCTTTTGTAGTCTGGACTAGTGAGTCAGAGTTCTCAAAGAAACAGAATTTGGATTCAATTATTTGATTTAATTAGGTTGTACTCATTGTCATTCGGGGGCCCAGTTCTGGCACCTTGGTGGTACCCTACACCCCTGCTCCAGCTGCTGCTCTGACCAGTTATTTCCTTTGCCAAGGGTAGACCCAGCCTGGTAAGCCTGATGGATTATGGTAAACACAGAGTGGAGGTGAGAAAGTCAGTCACAGTGCAACACGTGGGCTCCTGGGCCCAGTGGTCGCTTAGGGTCCACGTTTCCCTAAAAAGCAAAGATGGGGAAGGGGGTTAGCTGCAAGGGGTCTGCTCCAGAGGTATCTTGGCTGCATTCCATGCCCTGCCCCTAAGCCACTCTAAACAGTTTAGTACGCTTATTCTATTCCTAAATATTTCCACAAGATGTGGGGGCAGGTTATCATGGCCACTTCCTGGGTTGAATCCACACTGCCTTTAGTGAGGGCCTAGATTGTCATCAGGTTGCCTAGGGTTCTGCCCAATAGCGCCCCCTGTGGCTGGTGGTGGGTACCTTGCCCCCACTGCAGGGAGGCCCTCCTGGAAGAGAGGGGAGGGCTACCTTAGGGTAGCTGCAGACAGAGGGTCTGGCCGCATTAATGCTCCACAGCTGTGGGAAAATCAAGACAACCCTGAGACAGAAACCCAAGGCCTCAACTGACAGGAACTTGGATCTGTGCCTGAGTCCTTGATGCTGCCTTACAGGCCATAGGTCAGGAGCTTCACAAAGCACAGGCTCCCTGGAGAGGTAAGTCAATGGGCCTGGCTCCTGGGAAGCCACCATCTCCCACGAGTTTCCTTGTGCCCAGTTCCCTCAGCTCCCAGTTTCTCCTGGCATACTTCCTACTGCTGTAAAGCAGGTGGAAATGATTTGCCCACCCTGAGAAGGAAAGGAAGCTGGCAGGTCCCCCCCCCCCCCGTTTTTTTCCACGCCTACCTTTTCTATATCAGAGTAGTGGGAGGGGGTAACTGTTTTTCAGGTGAGTTTGCTTTTAAATTGAGGGATCATAGGATGGAAGGGATAAAGCTTTAAAGTTTTCCAATTTTATCCAGCTCTCTGGACTTAGTAGGGTTGAAGCCTGTTAAGATGAGAGAATAAACGCCCAGCTTTCTTGGATATACTGGAGTATACGATATTAAAAAATGAGCTTCCAGATTTGCCTGGTCACCCCCATATCCCAAGCCAATTGGGAAAAAAGCAGGTCATCAGAGTGATAGATCAAAGGATCTTAAGTTGGTGGGGTCTGGTGGATAGAGATGGGGCATTACTCAAAGGGACATTTTCTTGGTAGCTGAGACAGAGTGGCAGGCTACAGATTGTACAGCAAGTCAGGAGGGGCCAAGATGGAAGCCCAAGTCTCAGGACGCCCAGTCCACGGCTTTGATGGAACCCAGCTTCAGCCAGAAAGTGTGACACCTCGAGGCCACACTCCTGCCCCCCACAATGGTGAGAACCAACCTTCACGAGAGGAGGAATCTGCTCTATGGCCACACCTCCAGCCAGTCTGTGAAAACTGCCAAGTGACTGCTGGGCTTGAGCCCCAGGGAACTCACTGTTCCCACAGAGGTAGAACTTCTTGCCAAGTTCTGATCTCACCCCCTCGGGGCTCTCTCCTAAAGGACTCACTTGGCCCACCAGCTTGGTGAAGGCTTTTTAGGCCTGGCACAGTGGCCTGCTGGGAAGTCTTCTTCAAAGTTTTTATTTTCCATTAAGAACTCACTGTTGCTTTCAAACGGCTGACATCAGGGCTGTTTGCCAGGCAGCCTCCGCATTCTTTCCCCGTCTATGTGTTATACACTGGGTGAGAAGCATGTGGCCCCCATGCCCCCTTCCCACCGAAGGCTGAGGGAGGCGCAGCAGCCAACTGCCATTCTCCAGCCCACACTGCCATGCAACAAACATGCCAGGGACCAGGTGACCTCACCCACCTCTTTGAAGGATTTCTTTACTTCCACCAAGGAGTGCCAGTGTGCGATGGGCTTCCGTGGGTATGCCAGCATCTCGTTCCAGTGGTCCCTGCCCAGACCTTCAGCATTGATCCCCACACGACAGACTCCTATGATCTCATTGTGACCCACTCTGAGGGAGAAGCATAGGTCCCAACATTGGCTATAAGACATGCTGTCAGAAAGGAAAGTCCCTCCAGGTGCGACTCTGCCCAGTGCATCAAATTCTGAAACGGATGCCTGGGGGGGCCTCGGGATGTCAGCGTCTGGGAGACTTTGCCTGGCCTCCTCAGGTGAGGGTTGGACATGGAGAGATGAACAAAAGGTTATAAACTCGTTTGGAATCTCAGGACACAGTTGCAGGTGGCCCGACTCTGGAAACTGGGAGAGTTTGTCTCTTCCTTTATTTGACTTAACCAGCATACTACAGCCTTTCTGGAGACATCTTGGAAATAAATCAACCTGCTCTGAGCATCGTTTCTCCATGTCCCCAGGGGTGGGGTGTGATTTATTCACTCAGGAAGAACGTGAATCATCACTTAAGTCTGTTCATGAAGCACCTAGTATGCCTGAGAACTTGAGCTAAAAACCCAGGATAGAGGGTTTATTGTATGGTTTCTGCCTCCAGCTAAAGTAACATTTGGACAGAAGGGGTTATGGGGGCTGGAGTAGTTGGAAAGTGTTTTTGAGCCAGTCTTGATGGGAAAGCAGGAGAAACAGTAGAGAAGAAATAAATTCAAGGAAGGGGAGGTCAGGTGGGATGGATCTGCTGGGTCAAGATTATGGACAACAGGAGCCATTGATGGATCTTGAAAAGGGCAGGACCAGGAAGAAAGTGTCCAGGAAGGTGTGTCCTTGGTCTGTTTGCTGGATCAGGGAAGGGAGGAATGGAGGTTCAATAGCTATCCTAGAGTGAGAGTGGTTGCAGTCACAGATGTGGAGAGGACAGAAAGGTATTCTAAAGGACACATGGTAGGTAGGACTTGGTGCCAGGTGGACCAATAAGAATGGTGAATTCAGGGGACGCTGACTGGTAAAGTTGCCTCATCAATGGAAACAGAGCAGCTGGGAGAGGAGGCTGGAGACTTTTGCTAAGGGGGAGTCTGCACTCTTTCTCAAACTCCTATGCCCTTCTTAGGTGGAGCCAGAGTTGAAGCCAATGCCAATGGGCGTCTGAGATCTGAACCACAGGTCAAGGTCAAGGAGCCCTATGCTGCATTGGAGTGGGGGGGGGGAAGAGGGGCAGGGGATTGTGTCCCTCTGGGACTGGAACCTACCGATCGTAATCCATCACTGAGATGAGCAGGCTGACTTGATCCATGTTTTCTGGGGGAATGTCAAAGATGATGGCCTCATTGTAGACAGGATTGAGAGTGTTCTTCTTTATGGTTGTTTTCTTCTTCTTCAGCCTCCGCCCATCACAAAGCAGGGACACTTTGACGTAGGGATCTGTGCCAATGGGGGCAGTGCAAAGGGAAGGGAATGTGTTCAACAGATGTCCTCAAACATCATTTGCAGCAGAGGCACTGAAGCCCTAGACCTGCTGCTGCTCCTCAGATGGTATCGGTAGGTTGTTGAAATAATTAAACCACCTTGTATTTATGTAGCACACCTGTCTCCGAGGAGGCTCTGTGCTTAATAAACAGAATCTTTAGCTACCTCGGTATTCGTGGGAGACTGCCTAATGGGCTTTCACTAATAGGGAAGCCAGCCCCAATTCAGACAGGACACTTGCCCAGGGGTGTGCAGTTCCTAGCCCTAAATCTCAGTCCCACAATGGCTGGCTGGCTCAAAAGGCTGTTGAAGCTGACAAAAGCACTGTTTCTTTCACCTATATGGAGTCTATGGAGTGGTGTGTGTGTGTGTGTGTGTCTCTCTCTCTCTCTTCTCTTTGCCAACATCATTAACCAAAGGATAAAGAGGGTAAAAATAGAACTCAAAGATGGCCAAGAAAGAGCCACATGTCAGAGTGCAATGAACAGCGACAATCGCAATGCCGTTCACGTCCTCCCCACCTGACAACTTGATTTTGGGTCCCAGTGTCCCAATAATCTCATTGCCATTTGGCATCAAGAAGGAGGAAGTGGCCCTGCTTTCTGCTTCCCTGGAAGCCATTTCCTGCCAACTTCTGAACAGTGGAGGAGGAGGGAGCTTTGGCCAGGGGAGGGAGTGAGGTGGTCTCCTGAGACTCAGGGCAGCTGGTTGACATTTCATTTCTCAGTGGGATCTTGGATGCTCTCCATCCTGCAAAGAGATGTCTTTTTTATTAAACTCCATGTGCCTCCTGATCCTGTCTCTTTGTTAGTTTTCTGAATAGGTATTTCATGGTCATCACTCTACCCTGAAATTTTCTTCTCATCCAAATGAAGTGACACCTATTGTATCTCATAGCACAGGTGTCTTGGTCACCGTCATAATTAGTATTTATGTTGGACGGCTCAAGAAACAAGAGGGTGACTCACAGGTAATAATAGCTGTTGAGATGCTGATGTGCCAAGACACCTTTATGCCCAGAAGCCAGGGCTCATGTGAATCTGTCAGGAGGTGCTAGTCAAGGCAGCCGCTCCCTGGTTCTGCGATTCAGAGATGCACGGTTCTATCTCCTGGGCAGCCAAGACCCACTTGGCCCTCAGGCTCCCTGGCTTCATTCAGGAGCAGATGAGGTGCATACCCATGGTGGAAACTAGAGAAACTGCAGCACCCGACCAGAAACTCTAAGCCTTAATGTTATTCTGTAGACATGTAAGTAAGCTGCTGACTAACCAATGTGACAGTGGCAGCTGTGCCTTAACCACGGGGACACTTAAGTTTATGGAGGAACTGGGGAGACCATGAGGAATTCAATCAACCTGCTGTCTCTGATACACATTTGCAAGGGGCCCCCTCTCAGAGGGATTTTCAGTAAACAGGGAGGAGAGGAATGAACCCACAGGAGACAGCATTCTGGCTCACGGGCTTCATTCTCCATGGACATGCCCCAGGACACTGCTCAGGTCCTAGCAGACAGGTGAGAAGAGCAGGCCCCAAGACCTGTCTTTAACACTCAATGTCTTAAGGAAGCCCATAGCTTTAGAAAGTGTCTTCAGGCATGAGTTTGCCCAAGTGTTTCCCCTGTCTCTGTTGTACCTGATTTCATATACTCCCACTCAAGAGCAAATGTTCATGTCACGAGGCTTGGAAAAATATAGGCAGAGCCACTTGTCCCATAGGCTGCTGGGCCAATGCCTCAGCACCCCTCCCCAACTCTGCTCATCCCTACAAGGCATATCCAATTTATAATTCAGTGAACATATTTCCTCGCAGGAACCAACACTCTCACAAGGCTAAGCAGAGATGACTGTTCCCTAGGATTCTCCCAGACAAAAGTTTATGGTGTCTAGTGGAATGCTGGCCTCTGGTGATATGTGAGGCCTGTTCCTCTCTGCAGCGGATTGAGGGGGCTCAAAGATCAGCAGTGCATTTCAACCTCATTGTCACAGAAGCCACCAGAATCCAGCATTTGGAATGTGCTGGGCACTCTGCTAAGAGTTGTATACATATCAGGTTCCTTTAAACTTCATATCAACCCTATGAAATATTTATCATCAAATCTCCACTTCACCAATAGGAAAAGTGAGGCTTAGGGGGAGGAAGGAAATTGCTTCAGAATTGAAGCCAGGTCTGATTTCAAAGCTCTCACATTTTTGACCCCTAGATTCTAAGCAGCGCAGACCAGCTGTGGCACAGATGAGAGGGTTGACTCTCTTCCCCATCCGTTTTCAGCATGCTGGTCCTTATCATTATTTTGTACAATTTTAATTGCTATGGTTCTAACAGAAGGGTTTAGAGAATTGATTCAGGGATTTTAGATCAAGAAAAACAGATCCTTGGTTTTAGAGGTCAATGCCATGTATGTCTGGAACAGGCAATTAATAAACTCCATTCACTCCCCAGATCAGTCCAACATCAAACCAGTCTCGGCTGAAGGCAACGTCAAACTCATCCTTGAAAACAGGAAATCTAGTCTGAGAGGCCCCTGGCACCCACACATGCCCTGTGCCACCCTTGGGGCCAAGGTCCTCATAATACACACAAATACGTTCGCTCGTTCATTCACTAATCTGTATTTAATGAATGTTTCTTATGTTCCACAAACTTACTTACATTGGTGAACAAAATAGACATCTCTGATGCAAAGAGGACCCCTACCTTTTCAGAATCCATCTGAGATTTTAATACCAGATTTCAAAACCCAGTAGAGAAGAGGGATAATTGTGAGAGGGATGTTAGAACTTGGCATAAAAATACCTCTCGCCCCAAACCCTCTGATCCGGAACAGTCTTTGTGATTACCTATGGCTTTACTATGAGCCCTCCCCCCCCCCTCTCTCACATCACTTTAATTATACCAGAGAAGATAGTGTGAGGACCAGGACAGCAAAATCCTATTTCCCTCAGGAGCCCCGAGAGTCCTTAGTGAATTTCTGCCCCCAGCACACACTTATTTTGGTATTAAAATGAAATCGACATTGGCTGTATTTTGAGGGAAGCTGACTTACTGCTGCCTGAGAATTTTCCGCATGTCAGCAAAGGTTCCCTAAGCTCTTCACTGTGTCCTGATGTGTGTCAGCAGCTTCGGTAGATAGAGGAGGTTGGGGAATGGGGTCTCCTTGGGGGGCTTTTGGCCTGGTGAAGGGTACCACAGAAACAATTGGAGGCTGAAGCAGAGGCTCCCAGAGGTTCAAAGGTGCAGTAAATAAACTGGGTGCCAGTGGCACATGCCCCTAATCCCAGGTACATGGGGAGGCTGAGGCAAGAAGATCATAAATCGGAGGCCAGTCTCAGCAACTTAGAGAGATCCTGTTTCAAAATAAAAAATAAAAAGGGCTGGGGATGCAGCTCAGTGGTAGAAAGCAACTGGGCTCAATTGCCAGTATGAGAGATGGAAGAGGAAGTGCAGTAAATAAATGCAGGTTATACTGAATTAATATTTCCTGACCACTCTTTCCTAAAACCACAGTTTCCTAGGCCTGATACCTCATCATCTTCCACCTTCACCAGGTTGCTCTTTGCCCCAGGTATTTTCAGCAGGACCTTCTCCCCTGTACAGCAATTGTGGTTATACCTAGGAGTCTTCTAGAGAATAAGTAATTAACGAATACAAAGGAAAACTTTTCCATACATTCCCAGCCAAGTTCAGAGTTGTCTCCTGAGTGGTTTCACACTGGTAATTGGAATCATTACAAGGGCCTCTTGGTGAGGGTCTAGGGAAATAAATTGAGACATTCCCCCCATTTGCTGTCCTAAATGTCCAGAACATTCTACAAGCCATTGAGCTTGAGCTGTTGTTTGGGAGGCTTTATCTCGCTTACTCCTGGGGGCAATTCGAGCTGATGGAGAAGGAGGTTCCCAGGCCTCAAGCTGCTTCTTCGTTATCTCCAAGTGCAAATACCTTCGACGACCACTTGTAGAATTAATTCTACACTTGTGGAATCATGGAGGATCAAGCCATGTCCAGCCTGCAGGTCTCTGCAGTTGTTCCAAACAAGCCTCTCCTGCGTTGCTGGCATGGCACGGTATTTCTATTCTGCTGGAGCTCAGCTCCCTTGGTGTTGAGGCTCAGGCTGGGAGCCCTGCAGGAAAAGCTCAGATAAAAATGCGCTTTGCTTTTCAGTGGATTTGCTCCTTTGACTCAGTACACAGGGCTGCTGCCCTAGGCCTGTGTGGGCCTGCAAACATTTGCACAAACTTGACATAACCCTTCTTGAAGTCCTGGGGCCTCATATAAACTGTGAAGATTGTCTTTATATATTGTCTCCTATATATTTCCTTTGGATTCTCTCTCCTTCCTCTAAGAGAAAGAATGGTGGTAATAGCTTGTCTCTACTGAGTGCTCATGATGTGTCAGGCACAAGGCTAAATGTTTACGTGGATTAACTCGCTTTTCACATTAGGAAACTGCAATAATTTGGATCTTGAATGGCCCCTAAAGGACAATTTGTTCTTGGCTTGGTCCTCAGCCTATAGCACTAATAGGAGGTAGAGGAGACCTTCAGGAGGTAAGGGCTGGTGGAGGGAAGTTGGGTCATTGGGGACATGCCCTTGAAGGGATATTAAGACCCTGGCCCTCTTCTTCCTCTCTCTTTGCTTCCATGAGGTGAACAGGCCTCTGCCATGTGCTCCCACCATGAGGTCCCATGCTGCCACAGACCAAAGCAACAGGGCCCAGAGGACATGGATTGAAACCTCTGGAACTGTGAGCCCAAATAAATCTTTTATTTATGTATTAATTTTTTCAATGCTGAGGATTGAATCCAAGATCTTGCACATGTTAGGCAGACGCCCCACCATTTACCCCTAGCCCCATCTTCCCTCCTTTAAGTTGATTTTTCTCAGGTATTTTGTCACAGTGAAGGAAAACTAACACAGAAACCACAGTCTTTACACAGAAAAGAAGGGACAGAAGTGGACTTTGGATGCAGGTCTTTGCCTCCTGAGCTGGTGCTCCTTGTCTAAGAATAGCACAGGACTTGCCCTTTCTTCCTGAACACTCAACCAAATCTTAATGTCTGGATTTGGGGAGGTTGCATGGTAGGCCGCATGAGTAAGAGAGATACCTGAATAGCCTGTGATGTCCATCGCCTTGAGGTTGCGACATTTGATCACCGTGAGGGTTAGCCTGCCGGCTGTGGGCAGGTAGCAGAGGGAGAACATGATCTCTCCCAAGTCCACGCTTTCCTGCAAAGAAGCAGACAAGAAGGCAGGTGAGAGGCACACATGGGCTTTCTCCCTGTGCAGGGGCCATGGGGCACTCTGGGGCCCAGGAGAAAACTCTGGGACTCACAGGACCATGTGCTCAAGACCTAAGGGACTAGCCTCCATGCTAGGAGTAACTGGGTACAAAATAATAATATTGCTCTTTCAATAGAATTTGCCCCCTTCAATATTGTTTCTCACTTCTTTTTAAATTTTGAGGCAGGGTCTTCCTAAGTTTCTGAGGCTGGCTTCAAACTTGCTATTCTTCTGTCTCAGTCTCCTGATTAGCTGGGATGAGAGGCAGGTGCCAACATGTGCCCAGCTTCTCTCTGGCTTTTGATCAGATTCTGGTCCCAGTCCTTCCCATTCTGCTTTGGTCTGACTTGCCTTGTGGGCACCCCTTGACTGCAGCCGCCCTGGATGGTCCATTCCAGTTCTCCAGCTCACCCTGCCCCATCTCTGATCCCCTTGACTTCATGCCCATCCAGGGTCCAGGTTAGTGGTTGTGTAATATCCTGGGTGGGATCAAGCTCTAGCCATCAGGTGGCCCCTCTCCTAGCAGATCTGCAATTCTTTTCTGCCTCTGCTCCTCAGTTCGGTCATTCTTTGCCAATCCCCAACTTTCCGGAAACACACCCAGCTCTCTAACTTCAAGTCTTGGTGTGGACTTAAAAGGAACTGACACCCTGGTTGGGACATGCTGCCACCCAAGGAGATGTACCCTTGCCATCCCGGGCTTGACCCCAGGCTTTAGATCTGCTCTGACCTTTTTCCTTAAATGTGATCATCCTTCAAAAATAAACCCAGCAAGGAACACACACTCCGCTGCTTCTCCTGTCCCAAGAATCATCATGGCTGGGGATCCCTGGAAGTTTTCTGAGAAAACAGAACTTTCCTCCCTAGAAGTTTTAATATCTTCCTAGAACGATGGCAAGCACGTCCATCTGTTGTATCAGTTAGCACTCTGACAGACTGCTTCCTTTTCCTGTTCCCCATTTACTGAAATGGAGTAAAGTTGACTTGGAACTGCAAGCTACAGAGACATTTGCTCCCATAGGGCTCCCAGAGCTAGGTTTGAAGAAGTGGAGCTCAGGGTTTGGGAAGGCCCTGATGTCAGATGGGGCCCTCTGTGCTTATTCATACATTCATTCAACAATATTTATTAAGCACCTGCTATGTGTTAGGTCTTGATCTGAGTGCTGGGAATACAGGAGAGAACAAAAGAGACAAGAAAATCCCTGCCTGTGTGGAGCTTGAATTTTATTAGGGCCAAGGACAATTTTAAAAAGTAAATAAATAAGTTAGATAATCAAAAGTATCAAGGAAAAAAATGTAAGGCAGAGAAGCGGATATGAAATGACCAGGATGGGGTTACAGTTGTAATTTTAGCCGGGGAAGGCCTTCCTGAGGAGGTGACTTCTGAGCAGGAGAGCAGTTGGGTGGTTTTGTCCATTCCCCTCTCAAAGGATCACCCTCTACTGGAGACTGTTGCAGTTCCTACCAGCCTGGAGAATTAGCCAAGACTCCCCCTACCCAACCCCTTCCAGGGCCTGTGATCCCAAAGTTCCCCTCTAGGTGGCGCTGGCACCCACCCTTCCCTAACCCCACACTTGCCTTTTGTCCACCTATCCTCGCGCCCAGTCAAATTCCAGGCATAGTGACAGAAGGTGACTACCCCCAGTTCCCCAGGAGGCGGGTCAGACTGGAGCCAGAGTGGGGATACCCCGGCAGGGCCAGTCACCTGCTCCAGCACACATGCCCCTGGCCTCCACAGAGCCGGTGATCCAAGACCACCACCTATGCAGCTTGTCTGTGATGCTTTTCCACCTTTGAGGTTCACAGCAGCTCTGGGAGGCAGGGATTGTTGCCATTACATCCTGCATTTACTCAGGTTGAAAAGTCTTGCCCGGCTAGCTGAGCCCCATCTCTTGGGAGAGCGCTCCTCACACTCCACCATGAGCAGAGCCCCTGACAGCTCACTAGGGTGCATCTCAAGGTAACCTTGAGATGTCCCTTTGACCACGCAGCACTCTTTTTTGTTATTGTTGGATGATCCATTCATGTTTGCTGAATGCCAAAGGTACGGTGCTTCGTGGAGAGTATATATTCCTCCCCACTCCCCACCCCGCCCTTAACTCATGTAATTTAGGGGGGTGTAGCCAGTTCAAGGAAAGTGCTAGTACCCCCCCTATTCCTCAGGTGCATCTCCTGTCTCCCTAGTCTCTTTGTTAATGGAGGGAAACACAGAAGAATTCCCCAATGTTGTGGGAACGTGGTCAGATCTCCTGTGGCAGGGATGGTGCATCTGACTGAATGGTCCATCTCTGACAGAGAAACAAGGTACAAAGAGAAGCCCAACTCCCTTTATTTCCCTTTTAAGTTCCCCGAGGTTTGAGCCTGACCAAAGTTACATAAGCCCTTTCAGACTCGCTAAGCCAGTAATGGACTGTCCACTGAGCACATGCCAGGTACTCTACAAAGTTCTTTGCTAAATTCTTTCTGTGAGTCTTAGCATAGCCCTATGAGGCAGGTGTCTTTATTATTCCCATTGCATGAGGGAGAAAATGAATGTTTGGTGAAGTTAAGGGACTCACCCAAGGTTGCGTGGCCAGCGAGTGCTCTGGTGCCAGACTTTTTTGTGTCAATGCCACTGTTCATATGCCCTCAGTGGCTCCCCTTATTTGGCTTCTGAATCAAGGCTCATCCTCTTTGCTTGCATTTGGGGCTCTCAACAGTTGGGCTCTGTCTTACCTCCTCACCTGATTCTCTCTCCTCCCTCTCTGCCAGCTCTCTGCTCCACATGGTTGGTGTATCTTTGGTCACTTTTGCCAGAATGCCTCTCTCTCTCCTCTTCGCTTGGACAATCTATACCTGCTATGGGACCCAGGGTTGTTTACCCCCAGGGACCCTGCCTCAGGGTCCAGCTTGCATTGAGCATCTCCCCCACATCCTGCAGTGTTTTCTGCCCTAAAGAGCTCACAGGAACCACCAAGTCACCTTTGACCTGCATCTGTGCCCCCCACCCCCAGCATATAATGATGAGAGGCCCTTTTGGGACAAGATTCTTGCCTTACTCTTTTTTTTTTTAAGTATTTTTTTTTTTTAGTTGTAGATGGACACAATACCTTCATTTATTTATTTACTTGTATGTGGTGCTGAGGATCCAACCCAGTGCCTCACATGTGCTAGGCAAGCACTCCACCACTGAGCCACAGCCCCAGTCCCCTCACTCTGACTTTTGCTTCAGAGGTACCCAACGGCACACAAGAGTGGCTACATATTTGCCTGCAGGAAGGGAACGATTCCATTTTAGCTAAAAGAACCCTGGCAAGAATAGTTTTCTCTATCAGTGTTACGATCAAGTTAGGGCCCTGAGAAGAATTCTGGAAGCTGCTACAGCCCCTCCGAGAGGGAGTAAATACGCTACTGTCACCATGTCCCCACCACCGCCATCCTACAGAAGCTAAGTTGTACTTTCACAGCCTGTCTCCACTGGGGAGTTTGAGTTAGTTTGTTTGTGGACCTTCAGGGTAAATGGAACCTTCTGGGGCTCTAGGAATTGCTCTCAAGGCTGGCTCCTTCCAGGAGCTCGGGCCTACAGACACTCTTTTTAGCAGGGCTTTCCTTCCTTATAGGACCATGGCACCTGAGGGACATGTGGGTACTGAGTCTGCAGTACACTGTGGAGCCCCCACTCCAGACCCTGCATCCAACAGTGACTTCCACCTTCCATTTGTGGGCCCATACAACCTAAGGGATAGATCCAGGATCCTACTGGGACATGGAGGCAGAGAGGAAATGGGACCAGGACCCTTGAAGCCCAGTCTTGGGGCTTCTGCTTTAGATGATCTGGCCTTATCAGGCCTGAGGGCAAGTTGGCTGTTCTTGATTCAGTAGATTGAAGAGGTACTGTTCCCCTGAACAAGCAGGCAGCAGAGGACTGGGTTATTTGATAAAGGAAAATAAATAGGTTAATTTTGAGTAAATAGAGAGACGGGAGCTAAAGCAAACAGAGATAGTCAGAATCTCCTGGTGGCCACCCTCCTTCTCTGGCAAGCTGAGCCCTGCTCAACCCAAATGGCCACCCTCACCTGACCCTCTCTCTGCCCCATTCTGTCTCAGGGGGTTTCAGCCCTAGATTCCACATACCTTACCAGACTTCTAATCCACATTAGAAATGTTTGAGACTTTGGACTTTAATAAAACCAGGGGTGACCAGGGGCAGCAGAACAGCCAACACCTTATTGCTTTCATCTCTACCTGCTGTCGGAGAGGCCGCCTTAGGGCCCCTGACTGGTAATGAGCTCCCCGGTGCAGGAGAGGTCACTGTAGTCCAGAAAGCTGCAGAAACCAGCTTGGCCCTCCTAACTCCTCACCTAGGGGCTAATGAAGGGGATCTGAGCTCCATAGCCGCGGGCCTCAAGTCTTGACTAGTGCTTGGAGGGGGTGGGTCTGCTGCCAGGGGAGGGAAAACCAGGAGACATCTGTCCTCAAGGGCAGCCTGTCTGCCTGACATCCTTGCCTATAATAGTGGCATACTCCTGAGCAGTGCCCAGGGTGCCTGCGCAGAGAGATTCTGAAGGGTCCACTGACTGCAGCACTGTTCTTGATGGTACCAGAGCGGCCCACCTGCACAGCTGTTACAGATTTTTCTCCTTGATGCACTTACATAGCCCTAGGCATGAGGGGCGGGGATGCTATCTGTGGGCTGGCTGCCCAAAAGCAGTGAGCCACAAGTCAAAGAGAGCCTGACTTTTAGTCTCTCTGCTGCTAACTAGCCATGAGACCTTGACCAAGTCATTTCACATCTTTGAGCTTTAATCTATGAAACGAAGGGGTTGTACTAGATGATGTTCTGGCAATCGTGAGGACTGAGGATGCAAACTGGAAAATCCATCATTAACCACCATCAACTGAGACAGCCCAATGGTGCTTGACTGGTGTCCGTGGCCCTCCTCAAGGCATCTAGAACTTTCATTTTGAAATCCAAATGCTCTCATTCCTTCAGTCCCTGGATGCCCTACTGTTCTCCAGAGCTAGCCACGCTTCTTCCTAAAGAGGCAATGAGTGGCATCAATGCCTCCAAGTCTGCCCTGGGAATCCAGGCTGAGCAAAGCAAGAACAGTGCTTCCCCATCTCTTAGAGAACACTTCTAGTCTCTTAATCATTAAGCAACTTGTCTTGAGTCTCTCATCATCAGCAGAGGAGCATCCACTACACTTTCAGAAAAGTCACAGGAGACCTAAAAATGATCTTGGAAGCACTGGGCAGGAAGTGCTGTTAAGTTACTTTGGGGCAGGGGGGCCAGAAGAGAAATGGGTGGAAGCCAACTTGGCTCTGATGGGCACAGAAACATCCAGTATGCAACCCCTCTGTGGAGGCTCTAGTCTCGGTGCTGGGGGTACAGAGATGATTCAGCATGGAGGCCAGACACTCAGGGCCAAGGAATCAGCTCCCACAGCAACACCCCTCTCTGCATAAGATCCAGTCCTACCTTTTACATTAATTTGAGGGTTATATGATGGATGCTTGGGTTCCTAATTATTAGAGCCTTTTGAGGGTGGGGTTGGGGTCTTGTTCTAATCGTCATTTTACCTCTCATGTCTAACTCAGTGCCTGATGCGTGGGAAGCGATGGGCGAATATGGATTTGGGGTCAGGCCTAGATCCAATTTCCAGCTGTGACTCCTATGAGCAGTCATTGAACTGACTGAACCTTTCATTGCCTTGGTTTCCTAACCTGCAAAATGGGAATAATCTAGGACCTTCCTCTTAGGGCTGTTGCAAAGATTAAATGAAATAATTTGTGCAAAGTGCTTGGCATAGAGTAAGCACTGAGAATGTATCAGCTGCTGTTATGATTATTATTACTGTTATAAGGAACTTGTGGTCATGGGGTAAGGCAGGGGAGAGAAAGGCATGGAAGTAAGTATTACTGTTTGGTTTGATCAGTATAAAAATAGAGGTGTGGGCCAGATGTGGACGAGGAGAGGAACGAACAATAAACTCTGCCAGGGGAATCAGGGTAGGCTTCTTAGAGCCCTGATAGGTGACAGGATCTAGAAGGGTGAGTGAAAGGAGCTTTTTTAGCAGAGAAAACCGAGCAAGGGCATTTCTAACAGAGGGATCAGCAGTGTATAAAGACACAGAAGGGGCGTGGAGTGTTTAGGAGCGTGCCAGGCTCCATGTGGACAGAAGGCAGGGTGGGGGAGGGAATGGGGACAGATGAGGCTGGGAACAGGGGCAGGGCCCAGCCTTGCCGGCCTCGTGGCCCTTACTTAGGTGTTTTTCCTTCCTTCTGCAGGTGATGGGAGACTGTCTCCGCTCTCCATTTCCCACTCAGCCCACACTGTCACCTTCCATCCAGTCCCTGACGCCAGAGACCACGAGAGTGGGCATCACGCATTCCCTACACATCGACTGACTGTGAGTCTGGAGAGGTGGGCCTGATAAGTAGACCGAGTCCCTGCCCTCCAGGAGCTGGTATTTTGGGAAAGGGAGACAAAAATAAGGAAAGCGAGACAGTACCCAAGGGAACCAGTGAGGGTCACAAACCAGGTGAAGGGCCACTTTAGACAGAGTGGTTTCGAAGAATCAGGAGGACACAGCGGCCAAGAGTAGAAGGGACAGTGGTGGGTAGAGAGGCCAGCAAGGGGTGCCAGGGCCTGGCACCTGTGTGGAAGGGGATGTGGCTTGGTCCTGGCTACAGTGAAGAATGAGGACCAGGGAGAGATAGAAAGGGGGAGGACAAGGGAAGTCTTGAAGGCCTCTGGCTCTCATTCCCTGTGAGAAGCAGAGCCCTCTCGGGTGTAGAAGCAGTTTAGAGACTAGTAGGATTGGAAGGAGCGGATGGCAGAGGGAAGAGTGGAAGGATCCTCAAGTCCTCGCGCTCTGCAGCCCCCACATCCGGTCACCTACCGAGCTGTGCACTCTCCCTTCTAGGTGTCTCTGGGCCCTCCCTCTCCCTCCCCACTGAGCTACCTTACCTCTGACCTCTACCCTCTCTCTCCTGACCGCTGCTGTGTCTAACTCTGCCCTTCCCCTCCCATCCAGCCTCCCTGCTGGCGTCAGGAGGTTGCTCTCCTGCTCAAAATTCTTCAATGGCTCCCCATTTCACTCTTGTTTTGGAGTTGGACAACCTGGTCTTCAGATGAAGTGTCACCCCCAAAGCCCAAATGTATATAATGATGAAAAGTGGCCCCGAGAAAGGGCACCCCGAGCTCCTGAGTCAATCCCTCAGCCTACTTCCTGGGAGCTTCTAGTACTTGGCCTGAAAATCACAGACCCACCGAGTCAAAGGGCAGTCAAGCTTCTTCATGAGTCAGCCCTGGCCTTCCTCCATTCTACCCCAGGTGCCATAAAAACCATTCACATTTACTGAGTGCTTACTATGTGCCATCGGTTCTAAGTGATTTTACATGTTAAGGCATATATATATATATATATATATATATATATATATATATATATAAAATTTTTTTAGTTATAGGNTATATATATATATATATATATATATATATATATATATAATCTTCACAAAAACCTCATGAGATGGTTACTATGAGCCTCTCCACTTTTTACACAGAGACACTTTTGACACAAAGAGGTGACACAACTGGCCCCAAGATGCGCAGCTCCTGAAGGGCAGAGCTGAGCTGTGAAGCCAGGCTTGGGAGTCCCCACTTTTAGTTTGTACCCCATCCTGCCTCTGAGTCCCTCTCCCCAAACTCTGTGAGATCTCTCTCCCCTCCACGCTCCTCCCTGTTCTTCCCACTGTCTGAAATCACCTCTCCCTGCCCCGGACTATGCTGGACAATGACACTGTCCTTTCTAGGCCGCTGTCCTGTTGCCTCCTTGTAGGTCACCTCCCCTGACTCCCTGCCCTCATTTGGAGGTGTGCTCCCTTTGCCCTTGGGTTGTACAGTTCTGGGGACAAGTGTGATAACACTCAAATACAAAGGCAGGACATATTCGAGAAAATCAGCAGGATCTGGTGACCTGCTGTTGAGGGGAGCAGAGACTGACACTCAGTCCGCCCCACCGGCCCTGCACCCCCATGGCTGGCTTTGTTTTCTGCTGGGAGAGGGGAGCCTTGGAGGTGGGTGCTCCTTCCCTGCTGTGAGCACAGGGCCTGGGTGACTGTGGATTGGTTCCCTGAACCTCCTCAGGCCTGGGCTTCTAGGGATCCAGCAGAATGCTGGGGGTGGCTGGGGTGGAAGGGCGGGATGTGTCTGTTGTGACGTTCTGGCTTGGGGCTCCTGCAGGGCTGGAGCAGCCTGTGTTTCTTCTGAGTTCCACGCCTTCTTTTTCTCTCAAGTGCTTTTCTGCCCTAAAGGCCTCGGTGCATCATGAATAAATAATGAACCAGAACTGAGGTGTCTTAAACAAACTCAGTACACCCAGCTTTGGCCTGCAGTGTGGCCATTGACAGTTCAGGACCTTCCCTGGAGGAGAAGGGCCCTCCAGTCCATGGGGAGCAGAGGAGTGGGGGAGAAGGGTGAGATCCTCCAGGCTGTGCTGGATCCTGGGGGACCCGTAGAGAGACTAAAGCACATCAGCAGGAGGCACATTTTTCTGTATCTGAGCATCTTCGGGGACACAGATGGTTTTATTTGGGAGACTTTCTCAGCCCCTCCTCTGTGAACCCGCCCTTGAAAAGAGGTTTAGTCTTTCACATGCACCATTTCTTTTGGGCAAATATCTATGAGTCAGAACCACACTGGGGGGTTGGCTAATGACTTCTAAGAAAGTGGGTGGAGAGGGAGAGGGGACACCAGGGTGCGGAAGGGAGCCTGAGGAGAGCAGAGTTTGGAGAAGTTCTAGAAGAGAGGGGGGCAACCACTGGTCAAGCCAGAGAGTCTGCACCCTGAAGCATTCTTCCATGAGAGGCCAGTGCCTGGGACCTCACCTCAAATCTGCTCTGCCACGGGTTCTTCATTATGACGGATGGTTGTCAGGGCTGGAGGAAATGGCACAGTAATGGCCTTAATGATAGGAACCTTCATTTCTTGTTTCAAGTTGTTCTGGGGGATGTCAGTTCCCCCAGGGAGGGGTGTGGGCATCTCAGCAGGAAGCCATCTGCTCTTTGTCCCTCTCTGGTCTTAGTGAGGTGGTCCCCTGGGGCAGCTGGTTCTGTAAACAGGTATGGGCTGGAGGAGGGATGCCACGCAGGCAGGGTTCCCCTCTCCACCAGAGGCACAGGCTGGTCAGTGACTCTGGCTTCTTTGTCTCCTTGGAGGTGGATACCCTGAAGATTTAGCTCCTTACCCAACTCCTATTCCCCACACACCAGAACCTCTTGGTCCTGCTGAACTTCCGTTGGGCCTTCTTCCCACCTCTCTAGCCTCCTCTATGGGCCTCCGTGCAGTGGAGGAGCTCATCAGGACTCAGGCCTGGGCCCTCTTCTCTCCTGGCTCGTCCACAATGTTGATGCCCGTCCCCACGCTCATGACTCCCAATTTATGGCCCCTTTACAGACCTCTCTTCTAGGCTCCAGACTCACATATCCAGCATGACATAGCCACGCAGTTGGTCTCCCAGAGCCAAAAAACGCCTCAGAGGCTCAAGGTGACCTTTTCCTCTTGCATTTACATTCACCTTTCATTTTCCCCAAGTCAGGAAACAGCCCTTCCATCTGCCCCTCTGCTCAACCAGAAATGAGGCAGCACGTGGACCCCGCCTTCCTCTCTCCTTTGCAACGAGTTCCAACATCACCAAGCTCTGCCAATTCTATCTCCAAATTCTGTCTCCAGTGCCCCACCTATTTCCATCTCCCTTGTCCCAAGGAGCCGAAGTGGTATCTACCTGCCCGCAGGCACTGCATCCTAACCCATCTCCCTGCTTCTCTTCCTTCACCTGCCCCATTCGCCACACAGTGGCCAAGGTGATGTCCCCAAAATGTCAGAAGGAGGGCATTACACTTCCCTTTAAAACCCTCCAAAGGCCAGGCACTGTGGCACCAGCCTGGAAACCCAGCTATTCAGGAGGCTGAGGCAGGAGGATCACAAGTTTGGGACCAACCTAGACAACTTAATGAGACCCTGTCTCAAAATTTAAAAAATGAAAAAAGGCTGGGGAGTGGCTCAGTGGCAAAGTGCCCCTGGGTCCAATCCCCATTCCAAAGAAACCCCTCCAATGGCTTCCCCTTGTATGAGGAATAAAACCCCAGACCCCCAAGGCCCTCCCCACTGGGCTGACTGTTTAGCCTCACCCCGGCAATGGCTCTCCTTACGGTGCTCAGCCTCACTGACTTTCAGATCCTCACGGGGACCTGGGTTTTTCCTGCCCCCAGAACATTTCTGTTCCCTCTGTTGATCATTCTGTTCCATCTTTTCACATGGCAGATGCCCACTTGTCCTCAGGCTGCCCCCCTCCCCAGGCCCACTCCAGATGATGTGGGGCCTGGGTCTGTTTCACCAGGATGAGGGTGGGGCAAACAAGGTACCAGGTACAAAAGTGAACGAGGTGCTCACTCTTGGGTTTGTGCACGCCTCAAGAGGCAATGCCCCTTTGGGGCTGGGGCTGTGGCTCAGAGGCAGCGTGCTTGCCTAGCATGCGTGAGGCACTGGGTTCGATCCTCAGCACCACATAAAAATAAGCAAATAAAATTTGAAAAACTTCTGTTGGCTTATTGTTAAAAAAAAAAAAAAAAAGAGGGAATGCCCCTTAAATGTTGCCCCTGGGTGCCTTGCTGGCCTTGGCCTGGTCTGCATTTTATGTTTTACTCTCCACTGTATTTCCAGTCCTGAGCACAGGGGCTGGTGTATACTACATGCTGGCAATTGTTGAATTATAAGCAACTCAATCTTGTGGGGCTTGCCTGGTTAAGAAGGTGCTGAAAAGAACTGGTGACAGGAGTAGGCACATGCTCAGGCTCAGCCTCTGCTCTCCCCAGGAGGGTCACAATGTGGGGCCTGGATATTTGAATTATTGACAAGCTCCTCAGGTGAGTCTTAAGTATCCTAGGTTTGTAATAAAAGGGAAAAGAGAAGGATTTTTTTTTTTTGGAAAGAGGAGATTCTGAGACTGCCCTGGGTCAGACCCTACTAGGACAGCCATTGCAACAACGAATATGTCCTAAAGCAACCAATGTCATTTGGTACCAGGGCTGCTGGGCTAGTTACAACTATAAAAGGGCCTCTTCTGCTCTCAGGAGGCTGAGGCAGGAGGATCACAAGTTCAAAGTCGGCCTTAGCAATTTAGCAAGGCCCTAAGCAACTTAGCCAGACCCTGTTTCAAAAATTAAAAAATAATAAAAAGGACTGGGGATGTGGCTGAGTGGTTAGGTGCCCCTGGGTTCAATCCCTGGTACCAAAAAAAAAAAAAAGTAGGGAGGAGTCTTCTTTGTTAGGTGCAAATGAGGGTTCTGATGGATGGACGCCTGGGCTGGTCCTGGTCCAAGAGGAGTGTTTGCTGTCAATCATCCTTGGCCTTTTTCCTGTGCATCATAAGACGTGATGTGGACAGTTCAATCCACCCATATACACTTCCCTCCACCCCACCTTCTGCCTTTGGTTATTGAGGTGGAGGGGTGCTGAGGACCTGTGTTGGTACTCTGGAAGGGAGAAGCACTGGTGAGGAACCTCCAAGACTTAGAGTATAAAGCCCCCTTCTACCAGCCTCCACCTGAGAGGAGACAAATGCATGTTGTCCCCCTGCATTACAGATTGTGAAAGAATCAATTTCCTGCTCACTTGAACCATCTAGTGAGGCACCTTGGCCTCAGTCTGTCATTTATCATCAGAAGCACCTGGTATGTCATCATCTCACTAAGAGCTACATTGCTCCAGTGGTCACTGCCTCATAGGAGATGAGGAAAGAGCAGGAAGCTGGGCCAGCAGTGGAGAGAACCCCTGGGCCCTGCTCTTGTCCCCATGCATAGATGTTTCCATCTAAGCTGACTGGGGCACAGTCCCCAGCACTATGTACATAAAGAAGTTATGAGCAAGTGAAATGTTCCCCCATCTCCTGCAGAGTTGGACTTCTGTTTTCTTGCTTCCTGGGGTTCTGGGGAGAGAGTGAGGCGGGTATGCATCCTTATAGGCTTCTTGGGAAAGTCAAAGGTATCAATCATCCCCAGCCCTGTTTTGTATTTATTTAGAGACAGGTTCTCACTTAGTGCCTCACCCTTGCTGAGGCTGGCTTTGAACTCATGATCCTCCTGCCTCAGCCTCCTGAGCCACTGGGATTACAGGCAAGCAGCACTGTGCCCAGCCAAGGGTGTCAATCTTGAGATTCCTTCCCTCGGTTGGGGATCTTTAAGGACCATAGCAAGGCAATTCCAATCACATATCACTAGGACGCAAGAGGCCACAGTGATGGGTCAATTTGTCCAGTCCCGGATCCCATGCAGGACCACACTAAACAATCAACACCTCTGAAAAAACTCACTCCTATTTTTTCTCATGTTCTTTTACCCTGGAACTCAGACATTGCCACCTTGATGTCCAAGCCTATGGGGAGCCGCTCTGAATGACCACGCCTTCCAGTCCTGAAGCAGGGGGCTCTGACCAATTACTAGTTTCATAGTGACTCGGGCATTGTACCAGCCTGGATAGCAAGGCGTGTCTTCAGGTGTAGGCGTACACACTGGGGTTGAGTTACACTCTCCTGCTCCCTGGTAATCCTACCCCTTCTGCCCTTTTATGGACAGAACTTTCTAAGGACAGTGTCTCCCCAAATAAAAGCTCACTTCTGAATGTGCCTCCCTTTCTCTCGTCAGCCTCTTGTGACTTTCTCTTGCTCTCCCTTTTGGGGAGCTTGAGGCCAAGAGCCGGGGAAAGCCGTCCTGAAGCTTTTATCAAGGTAATTTGTGTCTGTGTTTTATTTTGCATCACCCCAAATTCACACAAGTGACCTTAGTTCAGCCGCCAGTGCTGGATGGGGGTGGCACAAGCCAATGACTGCTGGGGCACCTAGTCCCTTCCCTCCTAGCTAGCTTAGGCATTATGCCTTGAAATCCAGGGTTGTTTGTTTGTTTGTTTTGTTTTTCAGCAATGGGAACTGAACCTGGAACGCTCTACCACTGAGCTACGTCCTCCGTGCTTTTTTTAATCTTTATTTTGAGACACGGTCTCACTAACCTGCCAAGTCTGGCCTCGAACTTACAATCCTCTTGCTTCAGCCTTCCAAGCAGCTGGGAATACAGGCGTGCACCACCATAGTCATCAAAGCCTGTATCAGTTTTGACTCAATTTTTCTCTTCTCCAAAAGAAACTCAGAGCCCTTGGCCTTCTAAAATTTTTAGACATTTTGGTGTCCTTCATCTAGATCCATGATAAGCCGTCAACAACCAACTCTTGACTTGGGGCTCTAGTGAGAAGCTGGGGTATTGATCCTTTATACAACTAGAGGGGAGAGATCAGGCGTTAGTACAAACAGTCCCAGTGGGGCATGCACGGGGTTTGGGGTTCAAATCCCTGCCCTACTGATTTCCAGCTGTTTGACTATGAAGGTCACTGAACTTCTCTGACTCTGACCATTGGCAGTATTGTCATGCTTGAGGTGGCTCCCTATTGGGCAGGTCCTCTAAGCCCCTGATTTGGAAGCAACCACAAGGAGGGCATGGCCAGTTGCTAGTAGACAAACCAAAATTCACATGCAGCAAGCATACAATCTGGAAACCTCTCGTTCTCCTGCCATATGGATGTGGGCAGTGGCCCTGCATGTGCTGAGCATGCTGTCCCATCTGCCTGCCAGATGGGCTGAGGGACCAGGTATACCCTGTGGATATCTGAGAGGAGGAAGGGGCAGCTGCCTTGGGGGTGTCCCTGGGTGGAGTGTGGGAATGAGGAATTCTCTGGGCTGGTTTCAGAGGCCAGAGCAGGCTTAGGGACCCCAGGGAAGCTATGCTGATTTGCAGGCTGCCTCTTCCTTCCCTCCCAACCCTGGGCTTCCCTCCCTATCAGACTTTCATCAGGTGGGATTGGGGAGGGGTTCTTCAAGGCCCTCTCAGTATTGAGGTTCTAGCTCAGGTGCCCAGCAACAGATGAACTTAGGGAAATGTTAAGCTGAGAGCCAAGAGAACTAGGTTAGAATGGCCGTTGTGCTGCTGACCAGCTGGATGAGGTAGGCAAGTCACTGTGCCTCCCTGAGCTGTGGTGCCCCTTCCTGCTACATCCCGCTGACTGTGTCTGGTGGCAACCTGGGGCTGGCTTTAGCCATCTCTGAGATGCATTTGGACCACGCCTCACTGCGTCACCGAAGGAGAAGTAAGTCGTGTGGGAGAAGAGGAAGAAGGAGGAGGGAACGGGGCTCCATGATCCCAAAGATGCTCAAGGAAGACTGGAGCTCTTTGCTGGGAGGTTGTTCTGCAGCAGGCCCCAGGCCTCCCTCCTCCCTCTGCTCGCTGGGGAGGAAGATGATGAAATGCCAAATTAGCTCCATTATTGTAACTCCTCCAAAAATTATAGACCGCATGTTCTGCCAGAGTTGGCTAATGTCTCCCACTGGTGAGCAGGTGACACTAATGGTTATTTCCTCCCTCCCCGGCAGTGAGTGAGGCTCAGGCTGGGAGTGGGAGGAAGGGATCCATGCAGAATTTTGAGGCTCCTCCTGCCCTGGTACCAGGACCACACAGCCCGGGGGCTGCCTGAGCTCCACAGCAGTTTCCAGATCCTTCTTTCTTTCCCTGTCTAACAGGAACTGCCTCTTTGCACTACAGGATCCAAGAAAAGCAGCTGGCCCAGGAAGCGCCGCCTGGCCTGGAGGTGGGTCTTACTGCAGGCCACACCCCTGGCCCTCAGGCCCACTGGCCCAGGTCCTGCGGTGGCTGCTGACAGCGGCCTGCTGCTCCCTGGCTCTCCCCATGGCTCAGGCTTCTTCTCCAAGTCGTGCCCAGCTCTTCTTGCCTCCCACACAGCGCTAGCATTTCCTCTCTCACCTCTTCTTGCCTCCCCCACCCCCATCTGCCTCTCCTCTCACACCAGACACAGCCATCTCCTGTCTGTGGCAGCTGAGGCGACTCCTTCTCAAGGAGGCAGAGTGGAAGTTAGCCCCTTCCCAGCGGGTCCTGCAGTGGGAAATCAGATTCCTCCACCAGGCGCGGCTCCTGGAAACCTTGACCACTGCCATCCACGTGCTATGGTCCTGCTAGGTTGCCCAATGGCTCTGCTTCAGCCCATTTCCTTCCTGGAAGAAATGGTGGGAACTGGACCTGCCTGACTAATGCCTCCAAGGAATTCCCCGAGGAGCCTCTGCTGCAGTTAGTAGTTTCAGAGTGAAGACTTCACTGTGGTAGGCAGAGAGAGCTCAGAAATGCTCTGAGATTACAAAGGTCCCTTCTCGGCTTACAGATCAGAAAACTGAGGTTTTAAAAGGTTGTGTGGTCTTGCGAAGCCAAATGGAATTTTCTGGCTCCTGCTTTACGGTGGAATCCCTTTCTCTTCCTTTACAATTCCATCTCACTTGTATACAATTGAGCATTTACTAAATACAGGGCCAGGGTTCAGTGCTATAGGGGGCCTCCACAGAAACAAGCCTGGTGGGTGGCAGTGGAGAGCCGAGGGGCCTGGGCTCCTGTGGAACCCAGGAACACAGTGAGGATGAGGTTAGGGAGGACCCTGTTCTGCTGAAGATATGAGGTGACCCCCAAAAGCTCATGTGTGAGACAATGCAAGAAGGTTTCGAGGAGAAACGGTTATGAGACTCTTAACCCAATCAGTGAACTAATCTCCTGAGAGGGATCAACTGAGTGGTGAGTGGGTATGGCTGGACGAGGTGGGCATTAGGGGCATGCTGTGGGAGGCTAAGCATCCTCTCTCAGCCTTGAGTCCGGGGGTGCTGGTTTGGCATTGCACGCTGTAGGCTGCATGATGCAGGTGACCTCCACCTTCGCTCGGCAAAGAAGTTTGTTCTAGCTCTGGACTTGGGTTCGACCCAGTGGAATCCATGATGCCCCTTGAAACCTTATCCCCTGTCTTATTTGGTGAAGAATATTCTGTCGAAAATCCTTTGTCTCCTTTTTCCTATAAATAAAGGGCACTTGCTCTCTTCCCTTCCAGCGTGGAAGAGGACCCTTGAGGTCGCAGAGCAGTCCCACCCTCGATATGAAAATGACTTCTGTGTCCTGGGCAGCCAGCTCTTTTGAACCCAGTTTATCTCGTCAGCGCGGGTCGCTGGCGAGAGTGTGCCTTTGGTAGATATTTTGTGTCTGGTGAGTGGAATGGACTCTCTCTGCTGCCTGATCATCATGTGAGCTGCTTCCCTCCACCACACTCTTCCACCACGATGTTCTGCCTCCCCTCCAGCCCTGAGGAATGGAGCTGGCTGACTACGGACTGAGACCTCTGAAACTGTGGGCCCCCCAATAAAGCTTTCTCCTCTACTATTGTTCTGGTCAGTGAAAAGCTGACTCAAACAGATCCTGAAAATGTTATTCAAAAGCAGGATGAGGTGGCACAAACCTGTAATCCCAGCCACTAAGGAGGCTGAGGTAGGAGGACCACAAGGCCAGCCTCAGGAACTTAGTGAGACCCTGTCTCAAAATAAAAAATCAAAAAAGGGCTGGGAATGTAGTAACGTGTCCCTGGTTTAATCTCCAGTATCAGAAGAAAAAAAAAATAATGGTGTCTCTCTCCCTGGGGCCATGAATGGTCTGGACCCGGGGCTTGGTGAGGAGAACCTGGCTAGCTGAGATCTAGTCCTATGTCACAGAAAAGACACTCAGTTGCATGGTGCAAAGGAGCTACTGATGCTGCACTGAAGGGGAGGGGGGGCGATGGAGCTCTGCCAAACCTTGCACTTCTCATGCTGGAGGCAGGGTTTAGTTGAACCTGTCCCCGCTACTATGGTCACTAGGGAGCCCACCTGCAGAAGAGGGATAGGTGATGACTCTAGGGCTCACCCAGTTAGGTTGTTAGTCCTCTGTGAGACGACAGGGCTCTGCAGAATTTTGTTTTGTTTTTTGGTACTAGGGATTGAACTCAGGGGCACTTGACCACTGAGCCACATCCCTAGCCCTATTTTGTATTTTATTTAGAGACAGGGTCTCACTGAATTGCTTAGTGCCTTGCTTTTGCTGAGGCTGGCTTTGAGCTCACATCCTCGTGCCTCAGCCTCCCGAGCCACTGGGATTACAGGTGTGCTCCAGAGAGTCTTCAGGATGTCTCAATCACATCATCTGAGAGGAGACCAATGGCCCTTCCCACTCCTAACATCTCAGGGAACCCAAAGCTTCACTGAGGGTAAATGGGCAGTGGCCATGTCTTCTGTGAGAGTCTGACCTGGGGCCCATCAGACCTCTGAACCTCACTGCCTGCCCCCAGCAGCACACCTCCCGATCTTCTTCCCTCTATTCTCCACACCACATCCTTCCCTTCTTTCCAGGATTCTTCCAGAACCACTTAATCCTGGAAAATTCCAGGCCTAACCTAGCCAATGCACCAACCCCCTCTTGCAGTCCAGAGTAGATTCCTGTCCCCGTGGCATTCATATGACTTTCTAAGCAACAGACATTCTCTGGGTATTATCAAAATGTTAATCATGGTGTCCTTGGGAGAGTGGGCATTTCTTTTTCTTTTCTTTCTTTTTTTTTTTATATCTGTATTTTCTAAAATATCTAAAACAAAAGTGTAATAGTTTGCCTTGAGGCAAAGCAGGGTAAAATATGTATTAGAGTGATACAGCATTTTGAAAAACTGCTCTGTTTGGGTTCTCTGCTCTATTACTTTAAAACCATGTGACTCCAGGGAATTTCCCTAGCTTTCCTCATCTATAAAATGGAAATACTGACTTCTTACTGTATTGATAAGGTTAAATGAGATAATATACTTGGAAAATTATCTATAAACACATTAGGTATTGGAGCAATAGACTGTGGCAAGAACCCAGGTAGTTCCTTGGTCTTGTTGAGATTTTATTGTGTCCTAATCACAACCCTGCAATGGAGGTTATTTTTCATATGTGACTACTGAGGAAACAGAGAGGTGATGTGATTTTTCTGGGGTCACACAACAGGGGCAGGCTTCAAGCCCTGGTCTCCTGTCTCCAAGCCCTGCCTCCCTACAGGTTTCTAGAGGGCTGGCCCTGAGTCTGTCCCAAATCCAAATGCTTTGCTGGCCTCCTGGATACTGACCCATAGCCTGGCTGAATGTGTGACCCTGAACAGTTCTATCCCTTATCAGTGTCTCAGCTTCCCCATGAGTGAGACAGAGATCACTGTCATCCTTCTTTTTCAAACACAATCCAAGGTGACACAGTTTCAAACTTATAACCATCCTTCTAGGTATTAATAAGCTGCATAGTCTTTAGAGTGCAAGATCTTCTCTTCCAAATGCAGTTTCTTATGAGAACCAAAAAGTGTCCCTCTCAGGGGGGTAGCTGGAGTCCTCTGGTGGGGGAGGAAGGAATGACGGAAAGACAGTCAAACAGAATTGGAGCAAGGTCCTCCCAGCTCCCCCGGGGTGTGCCGGATCTGGCGTGTGTGCTGTGTGCGTGAGTGCACTCATGTACCCACACGCCTGGGACTGCCAGGGGTCTGACTCCAACTGGCTGGACTCCAGGTGGGCAGCAGGGGACGGTGCTGAGATTCTCCTTTCCTATCTCATGCAAGAGGAGAGAGTTGAGCCAGAGTGTCTCTGGTAAAGATTTCCCAAATAGGGTCGGGGGGTGGGGGGATATTTTTCCTTAGGGAACACTCACTCTCTAAAGAGAGCTGGGTATCTGCCCAGGCTTGGATGGGATTTATTTAAAAAAAAAAAAAAAAAAAGCCCTGTCAGCAGGACTTGGAATTATGAAGGCATTCTCTCCTCCTTTTCCCCTGGCCTCTTTTTCTCCTCCAACCTATCAAAAAAGTCCAGAAACAGAAACAAGAACGTTAAGTCCTGGTGATTTCCTATTAAAGCCTCTGCAGAGCCCTGACCCTTCAGAATGGCCTGCCCTCCCAGGAGGCTAGGGCTCTGCACGCTCCTCACCTGAGTTTGCCTTTCTCCAGGGGCCTCTGCGTGCTCAGCCCTCGGTCATTGTGGGACCCTTGGTTCCTGCTCTGGTGTTAGTCTGACATGTTGATGCTGGTGAGGGGCCGGGCGGGGCTCCTTACAGGATCTCTCTGAGAGGACTTTCAGGAGTGACTCAGCCGGGAGACACTTTGTGACAACGTGGAGGAGGCATTTTCAAGCGAGTGCCTCAAGTCACAAAGCCAGCTCTGTCCCCAGCTCCTCCAGGGAAAAGCATCTCACAGCTTTGTCAGGACACGTCACAGAGCTGCCTTCCTCTCTGGAAGTTGGACCACTCCTAGCACGGGGCCCAGTGTGTCACCTGGATGAGTCCATCGAAGGCCCTGAGGGAGTGGGCTCTGTCCGCCCCACAGGGAAGGAGCCCCAAGCCAGTGCTCCGGCAGGCCTTCCTGGGGGCAGCAAAAGGTTCCAGAGAAGGCTGACCTGGTGGGGAGCCCGTCTCTCCCCACGGGTTTCCCCCCGTAGGGTTTCCTCCTTGGTTTTGGCTTCCCCTTCCATCCTGCCCTGCACCCTTATTCAAACATCAATGCTAGGGTGGATCCAACTCTTCCTCTAGGTTCCCCTCGCACCCCTGGACCAGCCTGGCAATGTAAATACCTCCTCTAAATACTACTGGTGACCAGGGGAATTGTACCGGGTGCCAGTCATATAGCGGGGACACCTTCACCGGCCCCTCCCTGGTTCTTCCGGGGGAGACTCTCTGCCCATTTACGGGGAAGGGCACCCTTTCTTTCCCCACATTGGAAAGCCTGTCTCCTTCCTGACAGAGACCCCATCCAGTCCTCCCACCTGGCTGGGGTCCCCTTGGCCTTATACTGGTAGAAAGGACGGGTTCATTCCCAGCCGGCTGGAAGAACAGGGAGGGCACGGTGGAAAGCAGCTTCCTCCTTTTCCTCTGGGGGGCAGCCCCCCCAACATTTCCCTTGAAGAGAGGCCCTCCCTCCATGTGCAGGGAAATGGCACTTTATAGCATCACAGAATGACAATGGCCCTAGCAAATTTTAGATAAGACAAGTGTCATTAAACACCACGATTGCCTTCTACTGAGGGCAGAGGATGGACAGACAAGACAGTCCCCACTCCACTGCCCCTGAGGAAGATGGCCAGTTATTCACCGAACACCTGGTGGCATTTGAATATGGAGGATGGGGCTAGAACTAAACCTGGGCTGGGGCCAGAGAGAACTAAATGACCCTGAGCAATTTAAAGAGTGGCCTTGTATGTTTATTTGTTTGGTCTTGAGGTCTGGGCCTTGGGAAGGTGGAGAAGAGCCAACAGGGTAATGGAGGGGGCACTCTCTGGGGCCAGAGCCAGGGCGGTCCACTGTGCCACCAGGCAGTGGGTGCTGGTCCTAGCACATGGCCCAATGTGTCACTTAGATGAGATAAACCCCCATCTCCCATCACAACAGACCTTCGGATAGGTGCTGGGACTCACTTTGCGTGGCTTGGGGTGTGTGGCGCTGGGCTTATATCCCCTGACTGGGTCAGTGAAGGAAGAGCCTTCAGAGGCCAAGAAAATGATGACGTTTTGCAAAAAGCAGAAAATGGGAGCCAGAAAGGACTGGGAACATATGAGAACACCAGGCAGGGGCAGGAATCTTGGGAGAGTCCCTCTTAGCCAGCTCTCAAGAGGTGGAACAGAGAAGGGTTTCAGAGCCCACCTCACAGAGCCAACTCACCCCCCTTTGACTCATGCCACCCTCATGCAAGGGTGGCCTGAATTGCCTCATCTGGAAACTGGAGACCTTACCAAAACCTACCCTGCGGGGCGATGGCGAGGATTACACATAAATAATGGCAAGTGCAGCCTGGCACAGGCAGCCAAGCAGCCCCTGCTGACATCTTGCTCAACCAGCAATTGTCATTCTGCACACAAACTGTCATCTATGTTTGTTCTCTCACCCCCTCCTGGTCTCACCTCCACTCCAACCACCCCAGATGCACTCAGGTGACGGTTCTGTGTTGACAACATGGAACAGCTCCTGCAGAAACCAGTCCCCAAGTCCAGGATGTTGGTGAACTCCAAGCTGTGTCAAGTACAGACCGTCAGCAGGGAGGAACGCTAAGGTGACAGGCATGGAAGTCTTCTGAGGTGACCATTGCTATTTCTCAGTCCTGCAAGACTAAGAGCAATACCAGTCTGGGCTGGCTAGAGAGGGGCAGAGGCTTGAACATCCTGCCTGGCCCACTGTCCCATGGGCTGCCACCTATTCCAATTCCCTCGTCCCAAGGCCACGTGGACTCCATGGATATCTCTCTATTCCCAGATTCTGATGCAGCCCTGGAGGGACCCTCAAGGTCTTGGGACTTTGTCCAGAAAGAAAGACATTAAATATTCATGGAGAATGAGTAGGTGTCAATTCAGACAGGAGAGGAAAATATGTCTAGAGGGGATGTCTGATGAGGATGAATGAGGGCCAGATGGGCCTGGGGTTGGCCGAGGAACTGGTGGAGAGGGGGGCTGGCTGTCACACAAAACACATTTTTCTACATTGTTGCTGACACTAAAAACCACAGAAATATGCTACTAAGTGGACAAGGTTGACCTAGAGTCTACAGCTCGCTTTGTCTCCTTCCTCCACCAAGGTATAAATATTTATGTACAATGGGGAGGTTTTGAGTGGGGGGTTGGCTGGCTCGGTGTCGAGGCCCGTGATGAATGGCCTCTCTTTCCATCTTGCTTATCCTGCTGACGTGGCTTGTTCTTTGCCTATTTCCTGTTCTAGCAGACCTCACTTATGTGGAGCAGAGGGATGTAGAGTTGGCTCTGTAAAGGTTCTTTGGCACGTCAGCCCAGGGGCTCCGTTGGCCTCTCCTAAATAAGACGGAGGGGTAGATGTGCGCCACCCAAAATGAAAGCAGTGGCAGTGAATGTCGGGGTCCCTGGGAGGACACGGGGAGGAATAAGGGAGTAAGTAAAAACAAAGCAGGACAGAAGAACACCCTCTAAAAGCCTAGAGCCAAAGCAGGCAGTACAAAGGGCACTGATTGGGACTCATGGGACCCAGGTCCAAGGTCCAAGTTTGCATCAAATCACCGAGCCACCTGGGCAAGCTGTGTGACTTCTCTGCTCTTAACTCACTCATTTGTGGCAGGTAAAAATGTTGGACCTGATCATCTTTGAGGCCTGTTCTACCTCTGACCTTCTTCAGGTCCATGAAAACATGGATTCATAGCATTTGAGTCCAAGAACAATAGAAGCTCCTCAGGAAGGACCCAAATGCTCCCAAGTCAGTTACTATTCTGGTCACAGTTACCCCCCATGACCCTAGTCTCTCTGAATTGCTGCTGATCTAGGGAATTCAGGGCATTCCCTCCCCCACCCCCCCTAATGAATCCTGGAGTTGAAATGTCCGTGACAGTGTCCAGAGGGGATATTGGGCTATTGCATCCCTTGGGTCCAAATAATTTCTCTCCAGGAGAAAATGTCACTGCGAGTTATCAGGTGATGGAAGCCACAGACAGGTGCATGTGCTCTTGGCAGCGAGACGGGGGAAACACAGAAAGCGCACCCAGGCTGGAGCATAGATTCTCGTTGATGCATGAGCTTGTTGCCTAATGATTTCATTCATTCTCTTGTAAGGGAAAGATTAGATATTTACGCCATAGAGAGGCACCGCAGGAGAAAGAAAGAGGGCACACTGGGCTGGGGGCAGGGCAGAGTGCACTTGCCCTGCCCGCTCCACCATGGCCAGCTGTGAGGGGAGGGGGAGGGGAGCCAGTGCTGGGGTCCAGTTGTCAGTGGGAGCCACGTTCAGCAACGAGCAGCTCCCGCAGGCAGTGGAGCTGTCTGAATGCTAAGGGACTCATCAAGGCAGAGTGGAGCTGTCTCCACTGTTCTGAGCCTCTGGCTGTTGTGCAGCCACTTCCTCTGAAGCTGAAGGGAAGGACCTATTGAGAAAGGCCAAGTTTAGAAACGACTTAAATAAGAACACCTACGGCCAGTGGAGTGGTTATCGAGCAACTCTGCTTCAGGCCAGGTCAGAGCCCTGTCTGGACCAATTAGCCTTGTTTTCCAACCCCACATGGGAAACATTTAACCCTATGTGCCCAAGGATAGTTACTGTCCCAAATGGCCCAAGTGAGGAGGTGTGGGTGCGTGGGTGCACATCCATGGCTCGGCAGGAGGAAGAGCTCAGGAACGTGGAAACCCTTGCCTGTGGTGGGCACTCTGCTCTGGGAGTTGTGGCCCATCTTCTGAACCCACCCACCATGGCAGGGGGACCCTGGTGAAGGCTGCACATATGATGGAGCTTGGCTCCCACATCTCATCTCTTTCTCTTTCTGGATTTTCAGAAACCCTTTTCTAGAAAAGGATTTCTTGGTCCCTTGGGCAGTCCCAGAAAAGTCAAGGTCCAGTTGGCTTTAGGAACTGGGGCTGGATGCAATGAGCCACTTTTCCAGGACCTGAGCTCTGAGTTGCCAGGGGTGGAAGGAATACATGGTGGGGAGAGAGAGGGGTGCTGGAGGAAAGAAAAGCAATTCAGAGAATAATGAGGATAATGAGGCCAGGCCCGAGGGAGTAGGGGGGGTAAATGAGCATCCAGCTAAGGCAATCGGCAGCCATCAGCTCCCGCTGAGCAGCAAGTAAACAAGGGGGAGTTGGAGTCCCATCCGTGACAGGGAGGCTTCTTCTGATTTTGATGGTGGTGGGGAGCTAGGGGCTGGGTCTAGAGGGCCTCCGCCAGGCCTTGCTGGGTTGCTCAAAGAGCAGAGCTGGGCAGAGCTGGCCATCTGCATGCATTATTCAGTATGCTCTGGGTACAGGGCTGGGCCCTGGAGAGCAGTCTCCACAGCTCAGGGTTGGCCGCCCAGCCAGCTTTGCTCACTGGGCACCTCCTGGGGCTTCCATTGACCCTGATTTCTCCTGCAGGCCTCTTTTGGAAAACTCTCTCTTTGCTTCAATTCTGGTATGGTCCTTCATGGGAGTCCAGGCACTTGGGAATTTATAGAATTCTAGGGATACTGAGGTCTTGCTGCAAAATCCACATGGAATGGGATATCTTGGCCTGAGTGGCTGTGACTGTGCTGGGGGTGCCCACTGTCCCTGTCCCAACCTTCTCCCCGTGGAATAGCCCATTCTTAGAAATGCCCTGTTGGGCATTTCTGCGAAGTCAACCTTCCTAGACCTTTCTGTCTTGACTCAAAAGGCTGCCCCCTCCAGACTCTAGACTCTACATCCAGCTTTCTGCTTAACATCTCCACCTGGATGTCCAAAAGGTAGCTGAAATATAGCATGTCCAAATCTGAGCTCCTGATCTTCCTCCCCAAATGGGTTCTCTAGGTTTTTCTTTTCTTTTCTTTTGGTATGAAGGATCGTACTCAGGGGCTCTTAACCACTGAGGTACATCCCCAGCCCTTTTTTGTATTTTATTTAGAGACAGGGTCTCACAGAGTTCCTTAGGGCCTCACAAAGTTGCCGAGGCTGACTTTGAACTTGCAATCCTCCTTCCTCAGCCTACCAAGCTGCAGGGATGACAGGCGTGCACCACTGCACCCGGTTCAATTTTCTAACCCAATGAACACCCATTCCATCTTGAGCTGCTCAGGCTAAAAATCTTGATGCTTTTTCTCTTTCCCTGTACCTTAGGCCCTATCTTCAATCTGTCAGCAAATCCTCCTGATTCTACTTTCAAAATATATTCCAGAAATCCGCCGCATCTCATACCTCTACCAGCATCTCTATTCCAGTCGCTCCCAGCTGAGTTCCTGCCTGTGAGTTCATTCCTCACTTGTCAGCTTCAGAGAGCTTTTTAAAGTTTTGGCTCTTCAGAGCCTTACAAACTCTCCTGCTCCCTTTCCCTTCTCACTTCATCTGTTACTCTCTCTCTCCTCCTCCACCCTTTTTGGCTTCAGCCATGCAGGCCCCCTGACTGGTCTTTGAACATCCAAGTGTCCTCCCACCTCCGGGTCTTTGCCTTTGTCTTTCTCTCTGCCTGGACCTCTGATGGCTCTCTACTCCCCGTCTTTCAGGTCTGCTCAAATGGCTTCCTCTCAGGATGTCTTTTTGATTTCCCTGTTTTACCTGCCATCCTCCTTTCAACCCACTTTCTCTGACCCCAACACTCCCCATCACACTTTCCTGCTTTCTTTTCTCCACGTCATCCATCTCTCTAGATGCCCTGCTGATGATCTGACTTACTTACTCGCCTCCCCCCATGAGAGCAGAAGTTCCATTTGAGCAAGGGCCCTGCTTCCTGCCTCGTCCCCAGCGCCTGGGCTGTGCTCGGTACCTAGAAGATGCTCAGAGAGCTCATTGTCAAATGAGTAGTTCTGGATTGTCACTTCCTTAACTCTCTCAGTTCCCTTTCCTCTTGGACTTCCTTCTGCTTGGTACTCTATGCTGGCCACCCCTCTTCCTCCCTCTTCCTGACCGTGGGTGTTCCTCCGAGCTCAGCTCTTGTTCCTGAATTCTCCTCCTGCCATCTGTATGCCCCAACCCACTCACTCCCTCTCCCAGCTTTAGTAGTCACCTCTATCTCCCCTTATTCCTTCTAATGTGATTTAAATGATTGTGTTCCTTTGATGATATTTTTGCTTGCTCTGAAAATTCTGTTCAAGCGGAAGCTTCTTGAGAGCAAGGACTACGTATTGTGTCCCTTCGAAACCCAATTGCTCTAGGACCTGAGGGTATTCTTTGAGGGTGCATGGAAGACATCATGCTTCCCTCTTGCTTCCCCCCTGGTCAGGAAAGACCTGGGAGCCTGAGGTCTGAACTGGGCTCTTTAAAGGCACAGCACCAGCTGCTGGTCATTGACAGCATCTGGGAGGCCTCATCCCAGGGTGATTCAGTGAGTCACAGTGCATCAATTAGCCGGTTCTTCGTCTCCACTTGAAAACTCTTTCATGGCCACTCCTGGATCTCACTTGACTTATGTGGGTGTGAAAAGAGGAATAAGGTGAAAGGGCAATTTCTTTCCAGGAGGTCTCCCTCCCTTTAGCATGATGGGGCAGTGAGGACCTGACTGTCCCCTGGACAACAGAGCCACTTTCCCACCTTGCCCATCAGACTGTGAGGCTGTGAAGACAGGACTGAAGTTGAAGACACTCTGTTCCCAGCCTGGTGCCTGGTACACAGTGATTACCTGGCAAGCAGTTTCTACACAATGAAAAGAAATCCAATGTTATTTGATAGAGGTGCTCTCTAGATCCTTCTCCTAAACCAAAGAAAATAGAGAAACATATTTCCCTATCTCTGTTCCCCATGTTTCTTTCTCTCTCTCTCTCTCTCTCTCTCTCTCTCTCTCTCTCTCTCTCTCTCTCTCTCCTTCACTGCCATTAAATCCTGCCCAAACACTTTCCTTCTCTAGAAACTTCTCCAGACCAATCTCATCTGACTGTTTCTTTTCTCCATTTCTTCTAAACACTCTGCACAGGGTATGGAGTACAGTCACTCGCGTAACTGTGTTATAAGCACTTTGAATCCGTCTGCCTGAAAGCGTGTACTCCATGTCTGAGGGGCCCAGAGGTCACTGAGCGTATTATACAGTTCCTATTAGCCTGGGCCCTCCGCGATGGGGCTCTTTCTTTTCTGCTCTTTTCATAGCTTGGCCCACCGTTCTGTATCCAACAAGTGTTCAGTGATGCAACTGACCAGTACATAGTTGGCATTCAATAAATGTTTGTTAAGAGAGAGGATTGAATGTTAAATCCAAGATGCACACGGGAGGAATGCTGGGAAAAAGGTAAAGGAATACCAGTGTCAGCAGAAATGCAGGTTCCTAAAATGACCCGATTTTGAGACAGATGAGGGAAGTTAACCAGCCACAAGGAAAACCCAAACGTTCTTCTGAACCCCTTGATGAACTGCACAATTTCAGTATCTATTTTCTGTCCCAAGAGCAAAGTAACCATGCTGCCCTCTGGCCATGCAAGGGTCTGTTGAAGACCTGGGTTCAAATTTTGTCTCTATAGCTCTCTGATGATGCTGGCTATGTCATTTAACCTTGAACCTTCATTTCCGTATTTACATATAAGGGACAATTGTAAGGGTTTGGTGAGGATGAAACCTGATAAAGAGCATGCCCTTGGCACCTAGTAGGAGCTTAGTAAGTAATGACCCACATATTCCTGGCACATGGGGGATCTGAAAGGAGGCAGGTGGGAGGGAACTGAGCTCCAGTGTAGGACTGCCTCAGGGGGAAAGAAAGCAAGTTTGTCGGTGGGGACTCCCTTATGGGCAGAAACTTCTGGAGGACACTCCCCAAGGGCTTCAGGAGAGGACTGATTCACCAACACTGAAGGGGGGAGAGGGTATGGCTAGAAATTCTGCCCACTGACCTATCAAGAACTTTTCAGTGGGACAAGCTGAGGGAAGGTAAGAATCTCAGAACTTGGGAGATAGTTTAATAGGGAGGGAACTGCAGCCCCGAGAGGGGAAATCACTTTTCTAAGGTCACATAGAGAATGCAGGTCCTAAGCTAAGCTAAGAAATAAAACAAGAACACAGTAGTCCTCCTTTATCTGTGGTTTCCCTTTCTGTGGTTTCAGCTACTCACAGTCAACCACAGTCTGAAAATATTAAATGGAAAATTCCAGAAATGAACAATTCATAAGTTTCAAGTTGCATGCCAGTTAGAGTAGCCTGGTGATATCTTGCTGTCCAACTCCAGCGTATCCACACTTTATACACTATCCACCTGTTAGTGACTTAGTAGCTATCTTGGTTATCAGATAGACTGGTGTGGAACTGCAGTGCTTGTGTCTAAGTAAACCCTATTTTACTTAATAATGGCCACAAGCCCAAGAGTTCTGATGCTGTTGATTTTATCACAGTATATTGTTATTGTTCTATTTTACCATTGTTGTTAAGAGTCCTGTGCCTAATTTGTAAATTTAACTTTCTCATAGGTATATATATATTTACAGGGGGGGAAAAACATAGTATATATAGTGTTGCGTACTCTCCAAGGTTTCAGGCATCCATTGGAGATCTCCAAATGTACCCCTTTGCATAAGGGGTGACTACTGAGATACTATCTAACAACCAGGTAGTCTGAACTGACAAGGAAAGTCAGGCCTGAGAGTGGTAGAGAAGGGACCCATAGGCTGAGCCAGCAGGAAAGCACTGGGAGAACAGGGCTCAGCAGGCCCCCTGGTCACCCCAGGTGGATTGTATATTACATTTTATGTACCCCATATAATCCACTGGTCTAGATACCATTATCATCTCCATTTCATTGATGCTGAAACTAAGGCATAGTTCAGATAATATCCTGGGGTCTCAAACATAGACAACGTAAAAGCTAGAATGCAGGGCAGGTGTGTCTTGCACCAAAGACTGGGCTCTTTCTGCACTGTTCTGCTCATTCCCAGACCAGAAGCTATTTCACCACCCAGGGCTTCTCATCCTCCCTGCAGACCCTGAGTCTAGACTCTCAGGAAGTATACAGAGCGCTTTGCCACGCCCACCAACCCCTACCCTACACACACACACACACACACACACACACATACATGTGCACGCACTCATGCACCTTCTAACCTGGGGTGGGGGGCATGGCAAGGCAGGAAGCTGGCCGAGTCCATTAGCACCACCAAGCACAACACATATTTATGGCACCAATTACAGCCTTCACCTCCCGCCGCAGTGAAGGCACAGGAACGGCGACAGGAATAGTTGTGTGCACTGGGGTCTGAGGCCTCTGTAGCAATAACTACAAGATTACAGAGAGGTTAGCAAATCCCAGTGATGGCAGCTCTATTATAATGATAAATCTGCAGCTTTATATAGAAATAATGAGATGGGGGCAGAAGTGGTGGGGGAGGGGAAGAGCAGGGTGATGTTAGCCAGTCAAGGCTCTGGTTGAAGAGACAGTGGCACCTTTCTGGAAACGTCCAGGTCACACCACCAGGCAGGAGAGAGTGCGGCAGCTTCAGGGCAACCCTGCGCAGGGCTGGAACGAGCACCATGGATTCACTTATTTCCTTCCTAAGATGAGTGTCTTGATTCAGTGGAAGACCACAGGCCTCCAATCTGATCGCACCAGCAGACCCTGCTTGCCTGCTTTTCACCCGCTGTCGGGTTTTGTATATTAATTAAGTGCTAGGCTGCCTGGGCTTCCCTCCAGAACAGCCTGAAGGTGGGGAGGCCAGGGTTCCTCCCTTGTGGCTTCAGATCTGCAATTAACAAAGAGCTAGACAACTCCTCACATGGTTACTTCCCAGATCCCAGCCTTGACGCTCAAAAATGTTCAGTGGCTGACAGAAACAAGACCAATGCAACTTCATACCAACGCCAGTACCAGGGCAGCGACCTGCCTGGATCCACATGCCGGGCTGAAGCTGGCTCTTGTGGCACTCATGAACCACAGAGCAGCCTCCTGAGGCCCGATTCTCACAGTGCCTCTCCTGGTTAGCTTGTGGGTCCTCTGTGTTGGTCCAGATTACCTGATCTTTGGCTAATATCTACCTAGCTAGTCTCTTTGCCACCCCGGGCCATCCCGTGCCTCTGAAGAGATGCACAGGCAGGTTCCCTCCCCGCCAAGCCTTGCTCTACCCATTTGCAAAATACTACTGAGCCGCTCCTCCAGGAAGCTTCCCCAGGGTGACTCCACCCGAGTCCAGCTGCTTCTTCCTGATCCTCTTCTTGGACAGCATTTTAACTGAACTAAGTGAGTCAGCAGTCATTCAACAAGAGTGTGCTGAGTTCTTAGGCTCAGAGGACATACAAGAGAGAGCCAGAGCCATGCCTGAATCCTCCACGGGGACTCAGGTCTCCAAGACAGAGTATGATGGGGGTATATCCTTGGGACACAGAGGATACATAAGAGAGGTGGTGAGTGCAGGAGGCTACAGAGAGACTTTAAAAGGTGGAATGGTGTGGGCTGGTCAGAGGTGGGGGATAGGTTGGCCTAACAGCGCCCTTGTGAGAAGAGGCAAGAGGCAGGAATGATGGGCATGTTGAGGACCAGGCTGACTGAGGTAGAGAGCTGCCATTCAGAGCTCAGGTCCAAAGTATAGCTCCAGGGACACAACCAGGTCCACAGGAGATATAGGAGCCCACTTTCTGTTGCATCCATCTGCCCCCACAGCACTGGCTACAGGATTTCATACATACTTAGCGCTCACATCATTCCTAGTGACTGTGACTTGGGTCTCCCTGGTTCCAAAATAATTAAATTTTCACACTCTGCACTACAAAGCAGGTAAAAGTACCAGTGTATTAGTATCCTTTTCCCCAACTCTGCTGGAGTCCTCGCCTGCCAGAGTTTGAGCCTATTCCTAAGGACAATGCTGATGGGGCTGCAGGCAGGAGGGCCCAGGGGACTCACCTCAGGAGGAATCTCCAGCTCAGACAGACTGCAAGCAAGTGTGAGCCTGGTCCCCAGCTCTGCAGCTCTGCAAATGGCTTGGCCTGGACTCAGCTCCTGACTGGAATACATCCCTTTCTTCTTGGCCTATGGGGTTATTTATACTCATCTTTCTCTACCCATTATAATCCCCTCACCTGGGAGAACTCCCCAGGCTGTCATTACTCCCGGGGCTCTTGGAACCCCACATAATACACACACAGTATCTGCTGGTTTGCTCTGCCAGCTACCCAACGCACGTTACCTGTCTATAATTAAATTCCCGCGGGTCAAAGAGGCTGTCTTCTATCACAGCCCCTCCTTCACCTCCTCAGGACCTCAAATGGTCTCAGGACAAGGTCTCTAATGACACTGGCTGGGGAGGATGAGGTGGTGAAGATATGTCCAGTGCCCTTTAGGTGATCTGTCTTTTTCTGAAGCTGGGCTGGGGAAGTGGGTTTGGGACAGTGACAAGGTTCCAGAATGCAGAAAGTTAGGTCCGTGCTTGCGCATGGACTGCCTACTCCAGGACAAAGTTGGTACTCCTGTCTGGAGCAGGGAATAAGAAGGTGGGGACTCTGGCCGGGGTCAGAGGAGGCTCCTTGGAGGGTTGAGCAGAGACAGCTCCGCAGCCTCTGGACCTCACAGCCCTGGACATGGCCTCAGTGTGGGAAAATCGAGTTACTCTTCACCTGTCCAGTCACCATAATGAAGCTGCCACCTTAGGAGACATGAGGGAGGAGCGGCACCAGATGTAGACTTCAAAGTGATTTATGTTGCTCCTGGGCCTGGGCAGGCACACAGCCGCTGTTCAGCCAGCCCCATCTTCCGACCCGTCTGTCTGGCTCCTTGTGTGGGATATCATTTCAGTAAAGCTTACGTGGGGGATGCACAGGGACATTCGGTTGGACTGGTCAAAGTCAGCCCTGACTATGAGAATGGAGTGTCCCCAGAGATCCTTCCTGGGGCGGAAGTGGAGTCCGCCACCCTATCTCTCAGAACCAATCAAGATTTGTGCCCTTGATCAATGACAGCAGGAACTGATTTTTCCAGCCTTCCTCCTTACAAATTCAACAAAGATATCGAGTAAGGACTGTCCAAAGGCAGGGTCTGCAGACAGAGTACAGTCAGCCCTCTAACTCAGATATGGCTCACCCAGGGAGACCCTCAACCAGGCAGAACTCAAGACATTACATATGAAGCCATGGGAGCTTGGCAAACATGCGCCTGCTCTCAGCCACCCAGGTGGGCTCTGGGGGGCATGTATTAGCTACACCCTCAGGACGTGGTACACAGCCTTATCAGTTCAGGGGACTGGAACATGCCAGCTACACCAACTAGGGGCTCTGGGTATGCCCTCTCTAGTTCTCTGTGCAAAGTTTGTCCTCTGTGCTTTTAAAAACCAACTTGAACCTCAACTTTTTGAGACCTTCCCTGGTCAGTTCCAGTTGATTGTGAACAGCCCAGTGTCCACTCTAACACGTGGATTAGCCAACTGCCCCATCTCCCAGACCACACTGAGAGGATAATGCCGAAGACAAGGGACTGCTGTGTGTAGTCATTAGTGTTGTTCGTTAGAGAGATGGTACGATTGCTTTGCTCCTACCATTTTTATAGTAAGAGTTGCCATATGAGGTTGGTACTGTGGCACATGCCTGTAATCCCAGTGACTCAGGAAATTGAGGCAGGAGGATTGCAAGTTCAGGGCCAGCCCAGGCAATTTATAGAGACCCTGAGCAACTTAGTGAGATCAGGTGTCAAATTTAAAAAAAAAAGAAAGATAAGAAAAGGACTAGAGATGTAGCTCAGAGGTACAGCACCCCTGGGTTCAATCCCCAATACAATTTAAAGTGAAAAAAAAAAGGGAGGGGGTTCTAAGTCTTGCTTTGGCTAATGACATATGCCACAGCTAATGACATTTGCCATATCCTCTTCCTCCTGATGTTTAACTGTGGAAACACACATTGAGATGGAGCCTGGGTTGGCTTGGGTTCCTGAGTAAACTGGGTAGGGCCCTCAGCCAAACTGCAGAGTATATGTAATATGAATGAGAAATAAAAGCCGGTTGTCTTAAATCACAAAATCCTGTGATTGTTTGTTGCCACTGTATAACCTGGCTCCTCCTGACTGATAACAACTTGTTCTTGATTGCCTGTTCCCAGTTTCTAATATACATCAGTAGCCTCAGTAGATGTTGCTGGGTGATTCAGTCCACAGGACTAGCCCAATTCTTACCTTTGATCAAGGAGACATGTACAGTTTTATAGATGGAAAACCTGAGGCTTAGCAAGTAGACAGAACCATCTCAGAACACACAATCGGAATCAAAAGATAAAAACTCCCTTCCCTTCCCACCTCATGGTAGCTCTTCTATCCCCCACCCCACCCAACCCAGAACTGTGAATCCACAATAGCCAAGGAACAGTGCTCTACTCACACTGGTGGCATACTGGATGTCCTTCCAGATGGAGGTTTCCCGGGACAGGTCGGAGGCCTCAAAGAGGTTGTCCAGGATGACCTCCCCAATCATGTCATGGCGGGAAAAGCGGTCGAAGTCAAAGACACTGAGATGCAGCTTACGGTCAGCCAGCTCCTCGTAGGGGACAGGGAAGTGGAAGTTCTCATCAAAGGTGGGGTTCAGGGTCTTGCGGTGCACCCGGGTCTGCAGCTTGCATTTACGGTCAGGCAGGAGGTAGATCTTGACATAAGGGTCAGAGCTTCCACAAAAGTCCTTGGCAGGGAGGTCAAAGGCCTTCAGGATGCGCACGATCAGGGTCTCACTCTCGTAGTCGTAGCGTAGGCTAAAGTTGATCTTCCCACAGCTCTTTGCGGCCTCGGACTTGGCTTCTTCGCCGTCCACTGACTTCTGCTTGTAGAGCTCAGGCTTGATGCGGCCGATGCTGGTGGGCTGTTCCGCCGCGGGTGGCAGCTCATTGCCATAGTCTACGCTGGAGACGTGCATCTGCCGTGGCAGGTGGCGCTTGAAGGACGTGTGCCTGGCGGAGGGGGCAGAAGAGTGTGTCAGGGCTCAGGAGGAGGGGATTCTGACAGACCCAACTGTGTTGGCCCTGGCCCATCCTACCCCTGTGGCTCACCTTTCCTCCCTCTTGCCAATCCCACTTCCCCCTGCACACACTCTGTGCACAAGGTTGGCTGCGAGCATTTCGTGTCCTAATGTATGTAAAGCAGTTGGAATGGAGCCTGGTGTACAGCAAGCTCAATGAACGTTAGTTATTGTTATCGTAATCATTTTCCCTGCTTTTCTGTCATCCGCTTTCTAAGTTTCTCTCCTAACTAGGCATAACTCTGGTTCCTCCATGAAGCCATGACCCCACCTTAGGACCTCTCCTCCTCCTCCTCCTCATGATCCTCATCACCAGCAACACCACTTATGATTTACCATAGAGCAGGCAGTGGAGGAGTTAAAAGTATAGGCAGATTGCATGGGTTAATTTTGGCTCTGCTGCTTTTCTAGCTATGTGACTTTGGGCAAGTTATTTAACCTCTCTGTGCTATAAAAATAAGGATAATAAAAGTAGCAATCATTTAGGATTGCTGTAAGGGTGAAATAGATTAACATATAAAATGCTTAGGACAGGACCAGGTGTAATAATCAATATATATATATTAGCTCTCATTAATATCACATGGATTCTTTAATGGACATCTCACAACAAACTTGGAAGAGTCCTTAGCCCTATTTTACAATTGGGGAAAGTGAGGTTTAGGGAAGGCGGCCAACTTGCCCATATGACAAACTCTGTCCCTGTGATTGCTAGCGCTGTCATTCCTGCCCTTCCAGTCTGAAGACCAGACTCCCTTTTCTTTTGGTTGGTCCCTGGGAGCCTGGAGAGACATTACAGGGGCTCAGGAATCCACCAGAGCACTAAATTTGTGTAAATACAATTTCTTGTACATGTATGCACCACATCTTTTAAAAGTGTTTTCTGAATTTAGAGTAGATTTTTAATCACTGTCTGTTGTCGGTATTGTTTTGAATTAAAGGATGTCTTGTGTACAATTGCTGTCATGCAAGGAGCTCTGGAGGGTTTTAAAAGAATCTTCATTCTCAAAATGTTGGCTTTTGCTTTTACTCCCATGCACTGTGGATGTAGCTATGGGGCTTCATTGACATGTCTTCACACACCATGAATGTTTATGCCTCTGGACCTTTGTATATTCTCTTCCCCTCTGCCTAAAGTTTTTCCTTCTCTTCAAACTCCCAACACCCCGCTACTCCACTCTTATTCTCCCCACATCCACAACCATCCCAAGTGTGCACCCCACCCACAGCACTCCACCTTAACGTTTCCCTTTAGTGACACCTTTCCTGCCGTCCACATCTTCCTTGCATGGACCACGCCCTTTGATTTATTCTTTAGTCAAAGGACACTTGCTGTTATTCCTGGTCTCTGATCTTCACAGGCTGGAATCTCATTAATGCATCAAAAAAAGGAAGTTGGCCATGTGAGGGTTAGAAAAGGAGGGGTGGCCCCTTCACCTGGTGGATGATGCTGGCTCTGTGGTCTGTCGCTGCAGCCGGGTGTGACGCATGATGTGCTCCTTAACTGACATTTGCACCTCCGCCGGGATATCTGGAGACGTGTGGCTGATCTTCACGGCCGCCTCCAGGAAGCCCAGGGTGCTGGGGTCCTTCAGCTTGTCCGCCATGTTGCCTCTGGAGCTGGGACTCTGGAGGGCCTCCAAAGGAGGGTTAGCAGCAGAGGGACTGGAGGCCTCCTTGTTCCTCCAGGGCATCCAGCACAGCTTCCAAAAGAGAAAGAGAAAAACTGCCACCAGGGCCACGCCACACACAATAACTACCAAGGCGAGGAGGCTGACAGAGGTGCCTGCCCTCGGCACGAGCCGGGCAGGGAGGGACAGAGACAGACAGGAGAGCAGGTGACAGTGTTGGAGGGGGGGGGGCAGCACACAGAAGGGACAAAGACGGAAGAAGAGAAAAGAATGGTCATGAGAAAAGCTGCCAAGTCTGAGGGAGAGACGGTCTTAGGGTTGACTCCCGATGGTCCATTTTGTGAAATATCTGCAGCCTTATGTTCACCTCCGTCTGGTTTCTACAGGGTTATCCCCACCCCCCACCCTCCACCAGCTTGGGAGCACCTGGCTGCCTCCTCTACTGCCTACTGACATGTGCACCGGGAAGGCAAAGTGATTTAAATGGCAGTCTAAGCAAATGTGCAAATTCGTGAAGCGTGCATGTTTAGATGCTGTTGGAATTTCTATTAGAGATGTTACTATGGGCAGACTTTTTTAACTGTGATTTTTTGTATACAGATCTCTTCCCCAGCTGGCTGTGAAGCCCTGTGGGGTAGGGGTGGAGGCTAGCTAACTCACCCTCCCCTCTTCTTTGTCCCACCCCCATTAGGCCCAAGGCTGGAGCTCATTGTGTTGACTTCAGGGAAATGGGGTCGAGCCTCATCTCCTTGAAGGCAGAGATTGGCTTCTTCTTCCTGCAGCCCTGCATGCAGGAGGCCCCCATGAATACTCGTGTTGACTTAGAATCTGATCTATACAGTATGTCAAAGCTAACCTCAAAATACAAATGATTCTGATAGCCCTCCTTCTCCATTTCTATGGCTCTTTGAGAGCTTTGCTGTAAAGCTGGTATTTTTAGGCACGGTGGTTGATTTGGAGGTGGACACCCACTGCCCCATGCCCAGCCCACTCCTGAACCAAGAGATGTCCATTATCTCAGGAGAGCTGTAGCGGGGTGCCTGCCTTTGTGAGAAATCACTCAGCAGACCTCTCATCCACTTCCCTCCCCAAACCTGGGAATGAAGCTCTGAACCTCAGGCCTCTTCTTGCTCTGAGTAAAGTCAGAAGGCTTTGAACCAATGGCTTGCTTGTGGGCCAAATGGTCAGCGAGTAAAAACGGTCACTGTGGACAAGTCAGCAGAAGAGTTTTGTTTGGCTTGCATTATGACTGAAAAGTCACCAAATTACATACATCATCGCCCCAGATTTCTGGCTTTTCTGGAAGAAGCTGATGACTTGGTAGCTGGACTTAGGTTCCGCAAAGTGGGAACTGGCGACTCCTTTGAGCTCCCTGCCAGCTCACCCTGGCACTCCCTGTTCCCCGCGGCAGGCTGGTGGGTTGCAATCACTGGATTAGTCTGCTTCAGTGCCTTAATAATCTTAGGACTGATGGTGAAGAATGACTCCACAGGTACTGAGGCCAGGCTGTACCTTTACAGATGGGAGCAGTGTCCCTGAGCAGAGATTTGCCTGCAGTTACAGGTTGGTCAGATGCAGAACTCAGACCAGGGTCCAGATGCCCACTGCCCGGCCTGGCACTCTCTGTACTGTCCTGGTCTGTTTGTCCCTGGTGAAACCACAGGCTCCTGGAGGCTATTGTGATCTTGTTCTTTTCACATTGACTTGACTCATGAACTAGCATAGGAACTGGCTCATGAGAGTGAGCGAGTGAATGAATGGCATATAAAAGGGTGTAATTATCTCTCTCTCTCTTTTTAAAGCGTGTGATTATTTCTCATTTAAATTAAGTTTAACCAACATTTACGGAGCATTTGGCATGTGCCAGGTTCTGAGCTAGGCTTGGGGTACAAAGATGCCCAGTCCTTCCTGGAGGGAGGCTGGGTACTTTCCCTGAATACAGGTTCAAGGAAAGCTGTCTCACATCCAAAGGGATCTGAGAAGGAGGTGAGAACTTCAGCCACACTCTCTGGGGAGCCAGCACTGCCTTTCAACTCCCTGTTGCAGGTAACTTTCCTAGATCCTCTACCAGGTACCTCCATGAAGAGGGAATAATAGCAGAGAATCTTCAAGTTCCTAGCCACATACCACTACCTCTGTCTCCTGCCAAGACCCTGCACAGAGACATCAGGACCTTCCCCTGGCCAAGAGATGGGGCTCATCCTTCCTCTGGAGACTGCCAGGGACCAGAAAAATTGATTGATTCTAAGTTAACGACTAGGTTAAAGGTCTCTAGTGTGGTGAGCACATGCCTTGGGGCCACAGGAAAAGAGATCATTTTAATGTATATTTATTATCTCATATAAGAAATCAAAAATTTATATGCAGATTGATAGTAATAACAGCATTTTATTATTGGGTTTAGTCAATTTATTCAACATGACTATGTCCAAGATTCAAAATGCTTTTGATATTCTTGTTCACTCAATCCTTTCCAATGAAATAGGTACAATATGATCCTGATTTTGTAGACATAGAAACAGACACAGAGAGTTATATAGATTGCTCAGGTCATGCAGCCCGTAAGGGGTAGAACTGGGCCATAACCCAGCCAGTTTGGCTCTTCAATTTCACTGCTATAGAACACGTATATAACCTGGGGACAAGTAAGCATATATTGGAGGTACTAACTCAATATTTTTTTGTTATGCATTCATGATCTAAATGGCTTGGGGACTATTTTTCTAAGCCTTTATCCTCCCGGGATCATCAGGAAAACGACTACAGATATATGTGTCCTTATTCTATGTGTCGGGCCATCTCCAGACCCTTCAAATCCATTCTGTTAACAGCTGTTCTGATGCATCCTCTGCAATATGAGTCACCTTAAAACAAAAGGTATTTCTAGGGCCTTGCTTTCCTTTGATCATACATTTTGCTTGCTCTGGTAATAATTAGAATTTTAATGAGAAGGGGGGAATGAGGGGGAATCCAGAGAGCATAGAGTGCATTTAAATGTTCAGGCTGACAAAAAAAAACAAAACTGAATTCATAAATGAAAAGAGAGGTGGGGGGAGGGGAGGGGCCAGGGGAATCAGTTTTTCCTCAGTGTGGTTGCTATTTTGATTGCTTCGCCACGTGACCCCCAGCTGTTGTTCCCTTGGAGCCGTGATTCCCTTAATCACAGAGGCAGAGGATATGGATTATTGGGAATCAGCACCCAGCACTCAATACTGGTTCTATAAGGCCAGGAGGCCCATCCTATGCCTGGAGGATCTTCTTCCAGGAGAGCCTGGGCTTTTGACATCTCACAGGCAGGCAAGGCAAGGAAAATTGGCTTCCAAACAGAGAGGATTCATCCATACAGGGTATGCAAGGTGGTGAACACGACAAAAAGAGCGGAATCAGGCCAGGGGGAGGAGATGATTATAGAGGATTTAACCCCTTTAAAAAATTACCACATGTGGCCTTGAACTCAACCAGCCTTCATCCCCTGGTGTGTTAGTCATCTTTGCGTCACTATAACACACACCTGAGATAATCAACTTATAAAGAGAAAAGGTTTATTTTAGCTCACAGTTTTAGAGGTTTTAATCTGTGTCAGTTGATCCTATTGTGACACATCATGGTGGGAACATGTGGCAGAACAAAACTGCTTTCCTCATGGCCAGGAAGTGAAACAGAGAAATGGAGAGGGAGGTGCTGGGGTCTTGCTTTCTTCTTCAAGGGCACACACACACAATAATCTGAAGACCTCCACCTTTTCATGCTTCTTCCACCTCCCAATAGTGCCACTCTGGGAAACAACCTTCCAACAAATGCCTTTGGGGGACATCCCAGATACAAACCATAGCATCTGGGGAAAGGTACACTGAGGTTGGGAAGGGATGCAAGCTCCTTCGGTGGCCTAAGGACTATGCTTAGGCCCAGATGACCTAAGTTGAGTACCTTCCTACCTTGGACTTTTGGGGCCAACACATCAGTACGTGTCGCCTCTCTAGGAAATTACAGGTGACAAATAGCTTTCAAAACCCCTTTCCCACTAACAGCTTGTTTGAACATCAGCCCTGGGAGGCAGATGGAATTCTGAGGGCACCTCTGGCCCCTCTCCATGATCTTCCTGTGTATACCTGGAGTAGCTCCTGGCCAAGAGGTAAGTCTCCAATGACAGAGAAAGTGCTCAACACAGAACAGCAAAAAAGAAAGTACTTCCTAAGTGTCTGTTTTCTTCCTCTGACTCTTCTTCTTACTCTCTCCTTCTGCTTAAAGAGAAAGAAGCCTTGCTCATGAAGCTCGGAAGACAGGGCTCATTGAAAGTCCATCTCCATTTTAAACTGTTTGACAAACTGTGTAACCTTTCTCAGCCTCAGTTTTCTCATCCATTAAATGGAACTACTATATCGTTTACCTCATAGGGTCCTTGTGAAATTTAAATGGGGTCAAAAGTGTATCAAAAGTGCTGAGGTCAGCGCTTAAGAAGGTAGCAAGTAGTGGAATAAACGTTAGGCTACTTTTATTAGAATTGCCTAGTTTTGAACATCCCTTAGTTTTGAGATTTGTTTAGTGGGCAGAACACCTGCAAACCATGAACACTGATATAGATAGCTTTAACCTTATCATTACAAACCAAGAATAATCTTGCCAGCAGAAACAATATAACTATTTCCTACATTTCCAGGACCCTCTGTGCTTTGAGACATAGCACAGACCATGTCAAAGATCACACATTTCCAAGTTTCTGTTAATATCTGTTTGCTTGTTACTTTCCCCCTTGTTTTATTGTTACCATTACCACCCAGCTGGTGAACAGGAGTTCCAAAGAGTTCCAAAGAATAAAATTGTGAAAGAAAAATGTACAATCAAGAACATCCTATGTTCTTGCCAAGTTTTCCTGGAAAAAAATTATACCAGGAATTGAACCCAGGGGCACTTAACCACTGAGCCACATCCCTAGTTCCTTTTATGCTTTATTTAGAGACAGGGTCTCACTGAGTTGCCTGGGGCCTCAATAAGTTGTTATGATTGGCTTTGAACTCACGATCCTCCTGCCTCAGCCTCCTGAGCTGCTGGGATTATAGGCATGCACCACCACACCTGGCAGTTTTTCTGGAAATTAAGGAAAAGAAGTCCATTTCTGTTCCAGTAGCCCTTGGGCTCCTGGTTTGGGGAAACAGAGTTGCCTACGGAAGAGAAAAAAGCTATGGGATCAGGCTTTGGAGACACACCCCAATGACATGGCATTGTACAGGAGCACGTGGCTTTGAACGCTGGCTGGGGGACTGGACTTCACAGGTGCTCGGAAGCAGGGTAGACATCTCAGATGGGCACTCGTGCCAGAAAGACCACAGAGCACACTTTATTCACATTGCTTTCTAATTGTGTGACCCTGAACTAATCCTTTAACCTCTCTAAACTTTGTTTTCCTATTTTACTGAGTGAGGAATCTAATGACTCCTATCTCACAGGATCACTGTGAGTATCACATAAGCTAAGACTTTGAGCACAGATGCTGGTATATGGTGAATACCCCCCAAAATGCAAGTTGCTGTTATTCTTTGTGATTTGTGGTTTTTTTTTTTTTGTGTGTGTGTGTGTAGGACAATAGTTTACTGTGTACAGAACAGACCCAAAGGGAGGCCTTTGAGGAACAGAAAGGAGATCTCAGATGAGATGGCAAAGCATCCGAGGGACCCCAGGACCCTCTTCTTTCCTGACGTCAAGATCCCCCTGAAGGCCATCATGTTAAGACCTGCCTATCACCATCAGTGAGACTGGGTGTCAGGGTGATGGCCCATGGCCTCCCTCCTCTTCCAGAAAATGCTATGCTATTAATTAGCAGCCCAGATCTTGCTTCTCACCCCTCTGACAATCCTTTCTCCAGAGACAGAGCCCTAGGCCCCCTCCCCGCCTCTCCCACCATCGTTTTCAGATTCCTCAGCCAGTTCTTATCGCTTGCTATTGTTCCAATTTTTCTAATGGGCTCCCATGTCAGGAAAATCCTTTTTGTAACAGTAACAGGCATTCTTGGTAACAGATCATAATTGAAAAGATAAACTGGGGGGAGGAATCGAGAAGAAAGGACCATTTTCCTGCTTTCCCCAGTGCCTGGAGCTGCTGGTGGACCCTCAGGAATGTAAGTGCTCAGACCCTGCAGAGCAGAAGCTGCCTTAGCCTAGCTGTCCTTCAGACACAGATGGAGCCATGGGCAAAGCACAGCCCAGGGACCAGAAAGCAAGTAAGACAGAGGCCCAAGAGTCTAAAGGAACAGTTTAGGCTGGGAAGTGAAGAGACTCTGGATAGATCCATTAATATTAATGATTTTATAGGCTATTTATGTCTACACAGTAAACACTGTGCCCTTTACATTATCTCATTTAATCTTTACAGCTTCCCAGAGAAACTGGTGTTCACCTTTTAAAGATAAATAAACTAAGGATAGAGATGTTAGCTAAGTAACTTGTTCAGGGTACACTGCATTAAGAAGGAGAGGTGGGATTTGAATCTAGGATTTTCTGATGCCAAGATCCAGGCTCTTGAATCAGGCATCTCAGGGCACTGGAGGTGCAACTGAAGAACTATAGGATCAAAGTTTGGACAGAGAAACTAAAAGGAGAAGCATTTCTAAGTTGTGATCAATAGAAGATGGTAAGGGGGCGGGCAGCATCCTCTAGTCTTAGGCCTGAACCTTGAACTTGGGCAGACCCCTGCAGACTTGGATTATGACTGCCCCCCAACCGCACCTCCAGCTTTCTTCTTCCCTGGAAAGTAAATATCCTGCAGTAAATATCCAGCCACCAGACAACTAACCAGTGGCCCCTGAAAAGTACCATACAGACATATGCCTGAGAGTGAGTGTGTGTGTGTGTATGTGTGTGTCTGTTGGGAGAACAGAGGCTATTCTGTGCTGAGACTCAGACATGGTACATTAATGATAAGCTCTGTTGTGGCTTGTAAATTCATTAGGAGAACTGGATTTAATTAAAATGCAGGGTTAGGGGAATGGGGAGTAGAGGGCCACTGTGTCCTTCCCTTCTTTAGAGATCCAAGACCGACTACCTATGGGGATAATTAGCAGAGTCCAAACAGAGAAGGAATTAATAATGTTCCTGGTAAACCTGTGAAGAGGGAAGACAATGCCAAGCTAATTACAGCCACACCAAGCTTTATGACCAGGTGCCCACTTCCACCATCATTAAGGAACTCAGAAATATATTGGAGACTAATGTGTCATAGCTAACGGAGCATTGACATTGACTTAGCAATTATTAGTATTAGTATTTTGGCAGATGGTAACTGTACCTTTCTGCCTGACCCATCAGGACATGTAGCCTCTCTGAATCCAAGATCTAGGCTGGAGCAATGGAGGGGAGGGGCAGAGAGATTCTTTTCTGTCTGTCCTCTTCTCTGTTTGTATCTGCAACTAGTGAAAGGAAAGCTCTGTGTGGGTCCTTGGGGATCAGGAAAAAGAGTTTAGCACCCCAAAAGAAAAGGGAGAGATAAAGTGTCATTCTATCTAGAGTACCCAGATCAGGATGCCCTGCTCACTTGTGTTGTCACAGGTTCCTCTGACTGCAGATCCTGGTGGCTCAGTCCTTACAGGACCTTCTCCTCAGCAGGACTGGCAGAGATGCTACCTAGCTCAATCCAGACTTTCTCTTACCATGCTCTCCCCAACTTCAGACAACTCTACACAGGCCCTAAAGAAAGCTGGCCTGATCCTAATGCCTCAATGCCAGTCCTAATTATTTGCAGCTGTATGTTTTACCCCTGACTGTGGATGGTAAAAGACAGAGTAAAGTTGGAACAATTAGAAAAACATGCAGCTTTTGTACAGAGCTTGAAGGGATGATGCACACTGAAACTATCTTCCCCACTTGTAGTTGCCACGTTCAGAGGGAGAAGAGAACCATCTAGGACTATAAGTGCTAGATACTAGACCTCACTTGAAGAAAACTAAAGCTTAAAAATACATGAGTTAGAACATCATCCCATGGGTGCTTCAGGAATGGGCATTGTTCCCTTCTTCAAAAATGGCAAAATTTGCAGGATTCTTTCCTTTCAGCAAGAAGAGTGAAGGAGTAGCTGATTATTCAATTGTAGAAACAGGACTCTGTTTTAATGAAATGTTGTACACTTAATTTGCCATCACACACAGGGAAAACATTCTCTGTGTTGCAAAAAACCAACTTCAAAGCCAGGTGGCTAAATCACAGACCATCTCCAGAGTCATTAGCAAAGTGAATAAACATCACATGCAGCTCAAGGCCAAGGGTAAGCTGGCTGTCAGCCTGGGATAGGAGAGGCAGCTTGGGTCTCCCATTGAGTCCCTGCATTTTCTAGAACATCTCTGCTTACTACCTTGAGCTCAGAACTCACACTCCCCACACCTAACCCTCTGCAACTTGGCCTAAGGGAAGAGATCATTCATTTCTGCAAGGCACATGATACAGGAAAGGTGAAGAACTGCTTGTCACCCTAACCCTAACCCTAACTTGGGTGGGTGTATTAAGGAGGAAAGCAGGCCCTTTGCCTTGATAGTTTTAAAAAAGAAGGGTATTTGCTTTTAGCTCAAACAGTTGGGGCATGGGTGTTTCCAAGTCAGTGTCTAATTAACTGAGATTTTCCATGCAATTCCTAGCATTGATTCTGGCACATTGGGAGGGTCTCAGTAAATGATAGTGGAGTCTGTATCTCAGAGTGTTACTAGAAATCCAATGAGTTAGAGACTCAGAACAGGAGGAAGGCAGGGGAAAGCGTTAAATGATAAAAGGAGCTGGGCATGCTCTACCCGCTTGCATTTTTCATAAAACTGCAAATGACAAGATCCATCACTTCTCTGACTGGAGATTCTGGATTCAGGCAGTGGCAGTGAGATGTAGGGAGTAGGCTGGGAGGTGAGACACCTGGGGCTCTGGTCCTGAACTCTACACCATCTCCCCAGACACTGTGCTCACCTAAATTCTTAAGGTCCCAAAGCTACTCTCAACCACTTTCTTTCTTGTGCTATGACCCAGGGTCTCCTCTCTACTTCTCCTATCCCTTTCAGTCACCAAGCTTGGCTCTTGGGCTTCCTGGGGCTTGTGACTCAGCAACCAAAGTTCAAGTTCCCCAGGGCTGACAACTCAAACTTGCCTTTTGAATCAGCCTGCAGGGAAGGCATACTGATTCATCCGGACTGACTGACTCTTACCCCTCAGGCTTCTCTCACCCTCAACCTGGCTGTCCAGGCACCTATCATTCCAGACTAAAGGGCATTTCTCTGGACAGAACACCAATGCCTCCCTACTGCCTGGATGTGCTACACACAAACACCCCAACAACCCCCATCCCCACCACCAGGATTTCTGCCCTGAACAGACAGGGGGAATCCCAGGTAGAATTCGACAGGTGTGTTCTCACCCTCTAGGCTATGAGGGGTCAGAACCAGCAGTAATGCCCCACTGGAGATGGGTCATTGGAGGAAAAGACAGAAGAGAGCTAGGTAATAAGGGGAGACAGGAAGTGACTCTGGCTTGAGGAAAATTCTCTGTCTGGTGGGTATGGGGACTTGGGTGGTGTAGAAGCAGATGACACCAGAGAACCAGATTCTAATAATATTTGGGGAGCCTGATCTGTTCTGAGAATTTCCAAGGAGAACCAACTGCCCAGCCTTAATCATAGTACCATCCTCTAGAAGTTCTTCATGTCTAATCTCCATCCCTTCTGCTGCAGTAATCAACCCATTGATTAACTATCGAGAGAGAGAGAGAGAGAGAGAGAGAGAGAGAGAGAGAGAGAGAGAGAACATGCTAGATCAGGGACCCCTACAACTCATACAGGTCAGAGGTGAGCTCCAAATCACCAAAAGGCTGGATATAGACCAGTCACACACACACACACACAAGCCTCCCCTTGGCTCTATTTCTAACCTGGAATACACCTCTATTTCCCACCCTTAACCTCAAATCAAACCAGAGCTCTGGAGTCTGCACCCCTGGGGAGCTTACCCCACCTGTACATGATCATGGAACCTCCACTTCCGACCCTGGTCTCTTGTCCCTGGAGAAGAGGGTGGGAGACTAAATTCCCACTTCTAGCGACCCCCTAAACCTCCTCTCCATGCCAGCGGTGTGGAGCCACCGGGAGACTCCCGCATATCCCTTGGCCCAGTGCCACTGGGGTGGGGGTCGAGGGACAAGGAGAGGTGGAGTCTGCGGAGTCCCAAGGAACCCCAGCGCCTTGGTCCCTGCAGGATCTCCCCACCCCCACTCCGCATTCTTCCCAGCCGGTCCTNGCAGGCGCCCTCTTGGCAAAGTCGGCGAGAGGCACCGGCTCAGTCGCGCACCCGCCGGGAGTCCGAGTGAGTCAGAGGGAGACCGAGGGAGCGAGTTATAGGGGCGAGGGGGGTGTGGGGGGAGGACGCCGCGACAGCCTCCCCCACTCCGCCTCCCCGACCCCCGCCCCCCATCGGAGACGCAGAAAGCCACTAGCAGCGGGAGAGACACCCGGACACAAAGACCTCGTGCCAGCCGCAGACCCAAGTTTCTCTCTCCCTAACCCAGGGGGCTCGGCGTTTACTGAGAGAACAACGGACGGTCAGATCAACTGATGAACTCTAGCACCTGGACACTTCCAAAGGGGACAAGCTTTTGCTGTAGCCAGTACGTCCCTCGGCTCCTGTTGGATCCACTAACCCCTCCCCTGGCAGAAGCCTGTAGGGCGAGCCCAGAAACGCGAGGGAAACTGAGGCCCCGAGTCGTCTCCCGGGAGCTTTCCGCCGGGTTCCCACAATAGTCACTCGAGAGGGCCAGGGGGTTCTGTCTCTCCCGATTCCCTTCAGATCTCTCCTTGCCCCGCAGGAGATGGGCCAGGGGACGGTGTGAGGCTGGTTGCGAATCCACAAGCCCAGGCTGGAGTTCTCGCTCTATCTTCCCGGCTATTGGGGCGAGTGTTTGGGGCATGGGGACGGCCAAGATGAGAATCCAAGAAGGCAGGGGGTCCTGGGTCTCCCGTTACCTGCGTCGGCAGCGCTCGGACTCCTCTCTGGGGGCTGCAGTTCGAAGCTCCGACAAGTCTCCACGTCCAGCCCAAGAGGAGGCGGCCGGGCCCGGCACAGTGAGGCCAGGACCGCGAGCGCCGCCTGGCACCGAGGCCCTCCGGCCCCCCACACCCCGCTCATGCCCTGGACACCCAGGCCTGCAGAGCAGCCTCTCGAACCCTCACAGCTGCGGGACTGGGGCGGGGCAAGGCGGCCCCAAGAAGACCCTCCCCGCAGCGGCCCCCTGCGGCTCCGTTCTGCTTTTAATCAGTTCCCCGCAGGGTCCCCGCCCCTCACGTGGCATCCCGCGGCAGCTGGCAAGTCTGGCGCCTCCTGGCCGCCCCCTCGACACTCAGGGACTGGCCTGAGTCCGGGCTGGTTCCAGCCCCGTTATCCCGCACCTTGAGGGGGTTGGTGGCAAGACCAGGAAAAGAGCCCGAATCCCTCTCCGCATTCAGTATCGGTTGTGACCTTGGTCCTCCCTGAGCCTCAATTTTTTTCTCCCGTAAAAGAGGTATAATGATTATGAGTGTTTCATGGGCCCCATGGGATATAAAGATAGTGCTTGTGGAAACGCTGGGTAAATAGCCACATGCCACACAAGTGGCAGCTAATAGATAACCCCATAATAGATGACCTGACTGTGAGTGGGAGGACCTTGACCAGGAGAAGTTAGTCAGACTTGCCTCAGGTCCCATCTTCGGAGATAGAAGACCCCAAGATTGCGGAGCGATGCAAACTGCAAGAAGACTTTCTGAGCCCCGCAATCCTGCGGTCCACAGTACCCGCACGTTGCTATGGCGACGGGAGACAGCGGCCGTCTCTCTCCATGGCAACGGGAGGGGAAAGTTTCTGGCGAATAGGAATGGGGGGCATTTCAAGAGGGTGCCCTATTCCCGCCAGACTCACCTCCCTGATCAGGTGCAACCCCCACCAGAAACAATGTATCTTTTTCAATTAAGTATAACAAGGACCTGAAGGACTGAAAATTAAACCGTAGGGTTGAGGCTAGACTTAAAAAGCAGAACTCTCAGGAACTGTGGAGTGAGGCCCAGGAACAGGTTGTCTGGGGGGCTTTGAGATGCCTCACTCAGCGCTAGAAATGTGTGGACCGTGGCGGTCAGCGGATTGGGGCCCTGCAGAGCCCAGTCACTGGAGTCTCTGTCCTCTACCTGTCCGCGGTGCAGCCCCTCTCTACGTAGGACTCACCCGAAGCTCCTTCCCCGAGCTGGGATGGAAACTTTAGCTGGAGCCTCCGGAAGCCGCGGGGCTGGTGTGTGCTCGGGTGGGCGGTGGTGGAGGAGGGTCTTTCCTCCTAATTAACACTCTAATTGGAAGTGGCTCGGGCAGTGACTCACGTTCTGGAGGGAGGAGATTCCGAGCCCCAGCTCCTGGCGGTCTCTACCGTGCACCATCTGCGCTAGAAGAGCCACCCGGTCCTTGTACTTGCGAGCCCGGGGCAGCTAGTGCCCCGGGTACCGAGGACCAGGCGGCAGCCTGAGAGGACCCTGGCCTAGTTCTGCGGTCTTTTGGCCCGGGACGTTCCTGGCTCTGTCCACGGTGCTGAAGAAACATTACGTGGGCACGGGCTAGGGGAGGGGGAAGGGCGCTTGGCGGGGGTGGGGGTGGGGAGACTGTCGTAGCTTCCACCCTGACCCCTGGCGTTTGTGATTTGAAAGATTAGGAACTGAGGCAGGAGGTACTGAGCAAACACGATCCAGGCGATACTATGCAGTCCAGGCCACCTTCCTGCGGGTGGTGCTGGGTTGCTGTTCCAAGAACAGGTAAGGTTCTAGCGTCTCCATTCACCTTCCGGTGCTTCTGAAATCCCACCTGAGGAGCCCGGAGGCCCCATAACCTTCTCCTCCACCCAATGAAGACCTCAGCACCAGGAAGAGACAGGAGCTCGCAGGTCCCTGGCTACACGCTCATTAGCAGTTTCCAAAGCGGCGGGTTTGTGTTTATGTAAAACACAAATGGAGATAAACTGCTCTCTGCCCGTGTTTATGGCAACTCTGTCACTCCGCGGCGATATCTCCCTCCCGCTCTCGAGTTCCTGGGGAAATTCGCAGAACAAAGCGCCTTGTTTTGCCTTTGCAGAGAATGAAAAAAACACAGGACCGGTCCAAGGGCCCAGGCCTGTGATGCAGGGAAATCAATATTTTGCTTACATCCGAGTAGGGGAATGTGCATCTAAACTGAAGGCAAAGGAGCCTGTATGGAGCAGAGCAGGTGGCAGGAGCTGAGAATTAACAGATAATTTCTCATTGTTCCCGGATTCAGCCTCCACACTCGGCAGGCGGTTCTGCAGCCTCTCTGGTGCTCTCCGCAGCAGCTCCGGACCTGGCATTTCTCAACCTAACAAAGAGAAGGAGATTCTGACCTGACAGGGATACAGCAAGAGGCTGGAGCTCCCTGGCTCCTATTGAATTTGGAGTGCAGAAGTGAGAGTATTTGAGAGCTGCAGAGAGAATAAAACAGAGGCAGAAACCAGAGAAAGACAGAGACAGAGGGGCAGAGAATGAGAGAGATACATAGAGAGATAGCAGAAGACAGAGAGAACAGAAACAGAGACCATTGCACTTATAAAGGGACATATATTCAGAAAGTGATATTAAAAACATTTTTCTTACATTATAAAGCCTCACCCTAGTTGTCTTCTTCAACCTGCCCCTCCACAGCAGTTGCTGATACGGTGATGGTCACATAACCAGACACAAAGCAGAAAAAATCCTTATGTAAAGATGGGAACTTTTTCTCTGCAGAACCCTTTTCCCCACAAGCCCAAACCCAAAACACATCTATGCTTCTTCCCAGTGAAGTCAAAATTCAGACTCCCCACATCTCACCCAAATACAGAAAGGGAAGAAAAGTAGGAATCAGTGGAGTTGTCCCTTTAACCTTATCTCTAGAGAAAGACCATTCTGTGTTTGGATTTGGAGTAAGGGGCAGGAGAGAAGGCAATATGGGATAGGGCCAAAAAAGGGTATTAGATAGCCAATGTCCAGGGATGTAGGACCCATGCACCAAACCAGCCATGGGGACTTTGCATGTTCTGTAAGATAAGGTCAGTGTCCTTATCTGAAGTTGAATTAGGACCTCTTTGAAGCTGCTTCCAGCAATAACACTCTAGAAGGGATGGTTTTACCCATGTCCAAATCACTTTTGTCTTCCCCTCCCCCACTGCTCATACAGCTCTGGCTGGAACATCCTGAGTCTGGGGCCTTCAGGCCAGATTGCTCAGAAAAAGATAAGGGGACTGAAGTGGTGTGGGATAAGAAGGTTGAAGGCAGAAATCAGGGGGCTCCCACCCCTATGCCCTCCTCTCCTCAGCAAAAGTTCATATTTCTGCCCACCCACCCCTAAGTCTCTGCCCTTGGGCAGGCACCCACCCTGTTCTGACTAGCACTGTCTTGTTGAGTTATGCTGCAACTAAAATAAATTAAAACCAAATAATAATTTTTTTAAAAAATTGAAACTTGGTAGGAAATTGCTAATGTTGTAGGCGTGAAGAGTGAGCTCCTTTGACATGAGCCGATGTGTCATATTGTCTTTCCATCTCAATGCAATTTCTAAATAGGGAGCCCTCTTCCTATTCCCTCCTCCCTGTCAAGTCCCCAGCAGAGATGTAAAGGGAGCAGTCTGACGCTCTTAGTTGAATTGTCTGACGTACAGGGAGAGAAACAGGGAATCGACACAAGTGACACAGCTTTACCAAATGAGTGGGAGCCAACAGGGACACTAACCCAACCTTGAAAACCCCCTGATCTCCTCTCTCTACCTCCCTCATCCCCTGCTTACTGAGACATGTTTTTTTCTCAGCTATAGAGGGACATCCAGCAGATATACAGAGGCAACCTGTACTCTTCCAGGCAAGTAAGTCTGAAAATTGCCAAGAAGGATTTTATCTCATTTGAACCCTGAGAAGTAGAATCAGTGGATGCTAATAATCCATTTGGTAGATGAGAAAATTAATTGACTAGTTCCAGCCATACAAACTAGGAGATAGCAGAGAACTGGAACCCAGGCCTTCTGATCCCAGATCAGTTCCCCTTCCTTCTTCTCCTCTGCCTGGGAGGATGGTAGGTATGTGGAAAAAAAAATCATCTTTTCTTTAAAAAGTTTATGATATTTAAAAATTGACTTTGTAAGAAATAAAATATTTGGAAATAAACTATACAACAGTGAAAGAAAGATTTATTCCTATGCCTCTTTGCATTTAGCCATTCCAATTGCCTCTTGGACTCAATTGCTAGTCCAGAGAGAAGTTGGTGTCATTGATAAAATCCAGGGTGGGGGCCAGACAGCTTCACAGGTCAGGACTGGTTTGGCTGCTTTGCTTTTGGATGGGTGTCTGCTACAAGGGAGTCGCTGTTACACCTGAGTTGTGTCCTGTGGTCAGAGACCAGCTTCCAGGAAAGAGCCAAGCTGTAGTTCTTAGACAACCAAGACCTTAGTGACTATAATTCTCCCCAAGGAGCCTGGAGAGAGCGTGCAACCTCAGGACTCTGGCTGTTCCACTAATGAAAGGGAACCAGATAAAATGCCAAAACGAATTAAAGTGACAACTCCAAAAAGGCTCTGCCCAAATCAGGAGGTCTTAATCCTGGATTAAGAGAAGTCAGGTGGGAAGAGTCCACTGAGCATGCTTTGGGTCAAGGGCTTGAAGCCCCTGTGTGGAATCAAGGTGGCTGGAGCACCTGGAGAGAACAAATCTGCTCACCATATTCTAGCTTTCATGTATTTGGTAAAACAAAAATCCTTTTCTTCCCTAGCCCCCAAGCCCTATCTGTATTTCTGCTGTTTGCTAACGGCACAGGAACTGGTTTGAGTGAGTCAGCCCCCCGAACCATTTGTAAAGTATTACACAGTTTATATAACACTCTCATGTATGTTATCTCATTTCATACAACAGCCCTGAGAGGTGGATATTATTACTCTCACCTCCCTGGTGAGGCCCTAGACAGGCTGAAAATAACTGGTTTGGGATTCTTTGCTGGAAAGTGGCAGAACTAGAACTCCAGCCTCTCTTTTCACATCATTCATTTACTTGTTTATTCATTTAGCATTTATTGAGGTCCTATTAAGAGCCAGTTCATGCCAGGAACATGGGACATGGTTGCTGTACTGTGTCCTGTACCCAGTGGCCTTCAGCCACACAGCATGCAGAGCCCTGAGCATGGGGGCTCTGTCCTGAGGGAGTGCACTTAATCATGGAGAGAGGCCACGTGTGAAATTGATTTAAAATGAGTTCTTTCACTTCTTTGCTGCATAGTTGCCCATGCCCACATCAGCTGTGAAACTCTTCTGTGACACACTTCTCTCTGGATTTTCCTTATTCTGAGTTCTCTACTCTCCTCTAACTCTGTCCTTCCAGGGTTCAGTTCTTATCCCTGAGATGAGGCGCTGAGTAGTCTCACCTACACCTGAGGGGCTTCAAATTTTAAATAATATTAAAATTAATAGTAGTAGTACTAAACACATACTGAGCTTTTTTTTACCCTGATCCAGGCTCTATGCTGCTTGGTTAATATGCATTCTATCATTTAATCCCCACAATGACCCTGAATTATCCTAAGTATACCAAGTGACAGCCAGAACTGGAAACCAGACCGTCTCACCCCAGGGCCCACACCTAAGGATCTCCCATTCTCTGTCCCGTCCCTTTCTCCTTGATCCTACATGTGCGGTTCAGAAACTTCTGACCTCATAAATTCATCATGTCAAAGGTAGAGATTTCTACATTTGCAAACCCACTCTTCCTCCTTAAATTAGGACATAACCAAACTAGTTTCTTAAAGTAAAAACCTCAGAGGCCTCCTTGACGCTTCTTTCTCCATCGTCTACCTGCATTCAATCTCCAAATTTGTTATTTTTTTTTTTGACTCCATATAGTGGTTTGAACCCCTCCCCCACCCCATTCCCATTCTTGCATCCACTGTCACTGCTCTAACCCAGGTGCTCAATATTCTTCTTCAGGATCACGACGGTGACTTATAGAATAATATAATTATGCCACCCTCGCTCTCACAAACCTTCAGAGACTGCTCCTGGGTCCTTTGGGATAAAGTTGACACTCTCCAGACCCGGCCTCCATCCACCTATGCAGACTCCTCCCCAGACGCTCTACAGTGGTGTCCCCTGTAAGCAGTCAGTGCTGTGGTCACAGAGCAATGATGCCTGTCTCTCATCCTCACTGCCCACCCACCTTCCCTGCTTCTGCTCAGTTTGTTGTCTTCCATCTCTGCCCTCTCCAGGTCCTGGAACTTTGCAACGACTTGTCTCTCTGTCCTGTGCATCTGTCTTCTTCCTCATTACCCGGCTGGCTCCTGGAGGGTGTGGTGGGGGTGTGGAGGTGAAGAGGGTAGGCTTTGGAGCCAGAGTGCCTGCTTTCAAATTTATACCCACAATCCAAATGAATGAATGACACAGCAGCTGCGCAACCTCGGGTGAGTTACTAAACCTCTATGGATCTTCATTTTCTTGTTTATAAAATGGAGATGATAGCAGTTGCCACTCTCTTATCAGTTTACTGAGACGCTTCAATGAGTTGATGTACATGAAGCACTAAGAACAGCCTGACTTCCAGAGTTGACTGGGATGTCCCCTTCCTTGTCAGCCCACTGCACTCAAAGCTTTCTTTTGTCATGGAATTTAAGCGAGGCAAACCATTGATTGCCACCTGTGAGCTCCTTGAGCTGGGGTCTTTCTCATATTCTTAAGCTCAGTGTCTCACCAATGGATCCAGGTTTAGCAAATGTCTATTGGTTTTGGGAGAAGGGAATGGGTGGAGGTAACACCATGCAGAGGGAGGAGTGAGAGCGGGAGGAATCCCGGAGTAGAAACATGGGCCCAATCAGGGGAGGCTTCCAGAAAGAGGAGAGTTTTGAGCATTGGGAGTTTGTCTTGTTTTGTCAGGCAGGGTTTAAACTGGAAGGAGTCAGGGGAACATATTCATTCTAGACTGCAGGAACAACCTGAGACATCAGTTTTGAGCAAAAAAAATAAGCACTTTATGTGAAGGAGAAAGATAGACTTTTATGGCCTGGGGCAACGAGCTGAGAGAGGACCTTGGTGCTAAGTATTCCCACATCCACCACTCGGAGGTTCAATCTCTCAGCTGGGTTTTTATCTAGAGCCCAGACCCTGCAGTCAGTCCAAAGGCTGGGCAAAGGGACACCGGACCCCAGCCCTCCAGGAGATGTCCTTGAACCTACAGGAAGCTGGGAGGCACCAGCTCAAAACTCTTCTGCAGCCAGGCATGGTAATCCCAGCTGCTCAGGAGGCTGAGGGAGGAGGACTGCAAGTTCAAAGCCAGCCTCAGCAATTTAGTGAGGACCTGTCTCTTAATTAAAAATAAAAAGGGCTGGGGACATAGCTCAGTGGTAAAACACTCCTGGGTTCAATCCCCAGGGCCAAAAACCAACCAAACTACAACAACAAAAACTCCTCTGCAAACTCACGAGAGTTTGGGGCCTGAAAAGTTTCTTTCTGAGAAGAAACTCCTCATTTTTTTTCTCAAGTGTCAAGCCATCGCTGTGAAGCAAGCGTGTGTGTGTGTGTGTGTGTGTGTGTGTGTGTGTGTGTGTCTGCTGGGACAGCTGACTGTTTGCCAGGATAAATTTCTGATAATAACACACAGTCATTACTGCGCAATTAGCACTGCTAATGAGGAATGCAAAGTTCCCTTCCCACTCCTTCCCTCCCTCTCTTTTTACCTCTTTCTGTCCTCTTCTCTCCCTTCACACACATTCTCCTCCATCCCCTCCATCCCAGAGCTGGCAGTAGGGGAAGGAGGGGGTTCAGGGTGGGGCTGTCAGAAACCGGATTCTGACTCTCAATTCTCCTAAATTAACAAAGTGTGTGTAAAGCTGGGAGAGTGACAGAGAACAAAGGGATGTGGAGGAAGGAGAAGAAGAGTTTAGCCTTGGACATGAACATCAGTGACGTTTCAAAGGGAGGAAGCCAGGAGCCTATGGAGGCGGCCTACCCTTCAAGTAATGTGGCAGTGACCTGCCATCCTAGAGACCCTGGCTATTGTCCTGGTAATAGGGGGATTGAAGAGCTAGCCCGTGCTGAGGCCAGGTACCAGGGCTGTGGGCGGGTGATGCTGTTTGTTTAGGCTGCTGGTAGGAAAAGCAGCAAACTCAATGGTAACATATTTTGTTTCATTCTGAGTAATTATTCCCCCTACACATGCTCTCTCTCTCACACACACACAGAGGCATTAGCACATTCAGACACATGCCACCAGAGGGGTTCTCAGCCATGCTCCTGAAAGCACATGATAATTTCCTTGTTACCTCTCCCCTCCGGTGACTATTGAGCTGTCAGGGAACCTCAGCAGCCTCTGTAGGATGGAGAGGGTCACATTTAAAATCTGCTCAGAAAATCATGGAGGGGGCCCAGGGCCCAAGGAGGCTTCTGCTCCCAAGTGGGCTTCTTCACACCGGGTCGTGGAGTAGCCCCCTGACTGATGAGCAGAATCCATGGTGGCTGATGGGGTCCCACCCAGGAATGGAAGAGGAGAAGGAAGAGAGGAGAACAAGGAAGGAAGAGGAAAAATGGTTAAGCTTCCAGCTCCAGCAGGTGGCCTCAGGGACAGGAGTTACCCAGGTGGGGCCTGGAAGTCCAAGACACTTTGGGAATAGCAGCAGGCCTGGGGGTGGCCCCAGGCCACAGCTCCAGTGATGGGGTAGCTCCAGCCCCAGCAGGAGGCTGATTGGCCGGCCTGGCTTCTCTCCTGTCCAATTCTTTATGATTCTGTGCTGTGAAAATTGCCAAAAACCAATTGTTTTCCTCACAGCCGTGCTTACCTGGGGGCGGGGCGGGGATGGCAGGAGACTTTCATTATTCATTGGACTAAACTGTTAGAGCCAAACAGCACAACAAAGGATAGCAGCCTGCTTTCTCTGGAAGTCCGTCTAATTGTCATCGAGTTGGTGAGTGAGATGCTGAGTCCTGGGAGGCTCACGGTGGCTTCATGTGGCTTCATTCAGCCTGGGAGGTGCCGGGGTGGGAGAGGCAGAGAGATGATGAGCAGAACTTGGGCAGTGCTTTCCTGGGAGTTCCTGGGCCATGAAAGTCCCTCCCGTGAGCCCCCCCTCAATTCTGATGCCCTTTTGCTCCCCCACAGGCCAGGCCAGAGCCACAAACACTGAGCCTTTTCTGTTTTGATATCTTTATTGGGAGGAGGGCTTCAGCTTCCTTATCTGGGTTGGATCCCCTAGAGCCCTTTATTTCTGCAGTTTTAAATGTCCTGAGGTTTTAGGTAATTGCTAATTTAACTATCTCCAGGATCAGACAGGGACAAGACCCTAGGCAAGGGGAGGGCAAAATTGTGTCTGTTCCCCCCACCCCTTTGGCATTTCCAGCCTTTGCTATATAGTGTCTGTTACCTAGTACGTGCTCAATAAAATTTAATTAGGTAGAATAACTGGGATGAGTGTTTCGAAGTTTGTGGGGAGGGGAGTGGAGTTATTTTTAGTTTAATCAATTCCTCCCTGCCAGGGAGAGAAGGGAAAACCACCAAGTGTCTAAAAGCAAAGGGAAGTTATGCTGAGCACAGAGTGGGAAAGGAACGTGTCCTCCTCTACCTGGGATTCCTCAAATCTGGCCACATGGTGAGAACTCCTGCCTTGAAGATCCCCCAGGTAGATGTTCATGTCCTTCCTGTAGATGGCAACCACCAGGACTGGGAGACACTGCCCCATCACGTCCCTCTGACTTCTGCAGACTGGCACTAGGGTCCTCCAGAGCACCGCGGGGCAGCTCCTGACAGATCCTCTCCAGGCCCTGGAACCTTCTTCCTTGAAGCAGTGGTGCAGTTTTCTTTCCCTCCCTTCCTCTAGGGTCTGCTGTTGGTTCTGCGGCCATCTCCACATTCTGCTCCTGGGGTGCTCAGCCACCACCTGTGCTCTCACCTAAGTGAAGACAAACTCCTCTTCCTGGCTTTTCCTCGACATGCCACAGTAGGGCCAGCAATGAAAAGAACCTCAGAGCTACGGAGGAAGAAGGAGTTACAGATCCCATCAATAAGTTCAGGGTATCTGAGACTTATCACACTTCCACCAGAAAGAGCAAGTGCCAGGCCACGGGTACCTTGCCTGGGTCCAACCCAGTAAGGTGGAGCCTGTAGGGGTGGGGACTCTCAGTGGTCACCAAAGGAGCAGTGGAAATGAGGGTTCTGACATTTATCCCAAGCTCTGTAGCAGCAGCCAAGTGGTCACTGTGCTGTACAAGAGAGAAGAAAGCTAACAGTCACCCAAAGTGCTCTGTGTATGTGTGTGTGTATGTGTGTGTGTGTGTGTGTGTGTGTGTGTGTGTGTGTAGGTATTGAGCCCAGGGCCCCACACATGGCAAGCTCTTTACCATTGAGCTACATTTCCAGCCCTTTTTATTTTTACTTTGAGATAGCACCTCACTAAGTCGCCCAGGCTGGCCTTGATCTTGTGATCTTCCTGCCTCCGTCTCCCAAGTCACTGGGATTACAGGCATACACCACTGATCCCAGCTCTCGTAAAATCTTACAAAAAGACCACAGTGAACTGTCACCCAGAGAGTTAGACGACCCTGTGTTCAGTGCAAGACAATTCCAGGTGACAAGACACAGATTGTTTAAGAGGATGGGCCTTGGAGTTGGTCAGGGATAGAGAATTTATTTAATACGCATAACCTTCCCAAACATCTGTTTCCTCATCTATAAAATGGGGGACAGTGTGACCGCCTTTTGGAATTATCAAGAGAATTAAATATGATCATTTCTGGAAAAATTAAATTCAATTGTTTCTAGAAAAAGAGTAAGTGGCCAATGAATTGTAGCTATGTGATTATTATTTGGATTTGATGACGGCTTTAATGACTCATGTGAAAATCAGGACTGTGACTTTGATGATAGGTCACGGGTTGAGCACCTTAACTCAGGCAAGCAGTAATGCCCACCTAGCAGAAACTGCCCTCAGCTCCACAGAGTGATCTGCCCCAAAGCGGGAAACAGGTGTCTGCTAGACTGAAAGCCTTCAGGTGGCCCCTTTCCTTCCACTGAGGTGGACACTAATGGGGGAAGTGGTGAATGATGATTAAATTGAGCCCTTTAGACATAAATTATGAATCAGTGACCTTTCCTAGCTTAATTACTCCCACGGCTGGTCTGGGCTCTGGTGCTAGGCCCTGGGAGGCAAATTCTGCTCACAGTCAGCAGAGCCCAGGGCCTGGAGCTTCTGCTTTCATCAACCTCAGTTCATGTGGCTGTTTCTGCAGCAGGAAGATTCTCTCACTGTGATGAAGGTCATGGCCTCGTCTGGCGCAGGCCCCCTTTGGGCGCTCCTAATCCCTTGACCTTTGCAGAATTACCTTGTCCTCATTTAAAGCTTACTGACATTCTTGCTGGCTTGTTTTTTTAAAAAGCTCAATCTGAGAGTTATTAATAAAACTGTCATTCTAATAGATCTGTGGGTCCTTATTGATCTGACACATAGAAAGAGCGCAGGACACCTGCTGAAGGGGTGACTCTCTGGGGCCTGAAGGGGTACTGTCAATTTATAGCCCAAAGAGGGTAGAGACCAAGAGGTTGACTTTTGTTTGGTAAAAAATTTTCAAACATATATAAAATAGAATAATAAAATTCTACATATCTATCACCTAACTTCAAAAATTATCAACATATCCCCCGATATTGTTTTATCTCTTGCCCCCAATCCTTTATTTTCCTAAAGTGTTTTAAGGCAAATTCCAGATATATTATTTCATCTGTCAATTCTTTTGCATGTACTTCTGACAAATACATATGACTTTGCCTATATTATCCCTAGCAAAACTAACAAAATAATAATTCTCTACATACTCAAATTATCCACTTGTCTAATACGTCTTTTTGTAGTTGGTGTATTTTGATCCATCATGGTTGGGTGTTAGTAGTAGCTTCTAATTTCCTACATCCAAAGTTGGTGACCTAATGGAATGACCTAGTCAGCAGCTGAGCCGGGTCAGTCATTAGTGGAGATGTTGGGGTAGGGACAGGAGGAAAACCCCAGTTTCCCAAGATAGGACTAGGGCAAAAGAAAACTCTGTTTTAAGCTTGGCCTTCTTGGGGATGTATGTTGGAGTCTGGGGTGCAGAGGTTTCTCTTTGTTTTATTATAATTGCCCTCCTCTGGGAAAGGCCTCTCATGGTCACTATAAAACCAGGCAGGAGTCTTTACGTTGCCCTGTCTCAGAAGTTGTGGCTTTCTGTTTCTTCCTGGATTTTCTAGACACTTATGTTTAGGTGCCTGTCCTGAGCTGAAATTTGGGGAAGACAGATAAGGAACAGGCTGGACACAACAGAAACTTGCTGTCTGGTGCCATGATAACTCAGACAATCTCTTAAGCCCTTTGTTAAATGTGAGCAAAATCATGCAGCCAGCGGAGGGAGCCACTGAGTCTGCAGGAGTCAGGGAGGGCTTCCGAAAAGGTGACATTTTGAATCAGTTCTGGAGGTGTGGAGGTCTCTGAGGCGCCAATGAGTCACGGCTCCAGATTCCAGAGCAGAAATAGACAGAAATCAGAGATCAAATATATGTTTTATTGCAGGTGAAACTGAAAAGGAGAAAACAGCTTTGATGATTCAAGGCCCAAAGGATTCCCTGCTCTTCATCATGAGAAATTTTAAATGAAATGTGATGGGGTGCACAGAGAATGTGGACAAGAGCGAGAAACATTAAACAAACGCTGCACAAGTTGTCAAATGGTATTGTTAATGGATTAGAGCTTCATTCGTGTGGACTCTGGTGATAGTGAGGAGTTTATCTTATAGAGTTTGGGCCAGTTGTGAGCAGCTGTAGTTCAGTTCACTTCTGGATGGCTGTCTGTCTTGGGTTTCTATTGTATGCCCACAGTTTTTTCACACAGGTGCTCACTTGTGGCAAAAGCCTCTTTCATTAACGAATGGATTTAACTAAGGACGAAATCACCAACTAAGCTTAGGAGATACAGTACTGAGAAAAATCAGACTCCCAGCCTTCCCGAAACTTATCAGCTCATGGTGGAGGTGGGTGATGAGCAAGTGTCAGGTAGTAATAAACGCCAAGATGAAAATTTAAGCAAGAGAAAGAAGATGGAGAGCAAGAGATGATGTCTCAGTGGGTAGAGTGTTCAGAAATTATTTTTATGAAAGAGATGACATGTGACCAAAGTGAAGTGAGGAAAATATTTGATGTTAAGGTCTGTAAACAAGTCAGGATGGCACCTGGCATTTTGCCAGAGGGAGTGGTTTGTGAAGTAACACCAGCGAGGCATTAAGTGTGGAGATTCCTGATTGGTTGACTGATGTATCTAGTTTATGCTAATTAGATAAGCTGTGTGGAATGTATAAATAATGCTCCTGTCCTGCAATAAACGGCTCCTACTCCTGCTGTATCAACGTACACAAGTTATTCGTCACCCCCCCCCACCCAGGTTATTTTGCTGCAGCCGGACTGCGGCAATTTGAGTATCTGGAAGTAAATTCTAGATAAAGAGAAGTGCAGTGGCCATGAGGTGAGAATGTGCCGGAAATGTTTGAGGAGCTTTGGGCAGGACAATGTGGCTTGAGTCGAGGGAGAGAAGGGGAAGGGTTAGGAGGCAAAGTCATGGAGATTGTGTAGGTTGTGCTGTCAAATGTAAATAACCATGTGTGGCTATTTAAATTTAAATCAGAGTGGAATAAAATTTCAAGTTCAGATTCTCAGTTGTTGTAGCCACGTTTCAAGTGTTCAATAGCCATGTGTGGCTACCATTTTGGATAGCACCAGAAACAGGACATTGCCATCATTGCAGGAAGCTATTAGATGGAGCTGATATAGAGCTTTGTAGACTCCAGTAAGGGCCAAGGATTTTATTCCAAGAATGATGGGGAGTTCTGGAAGGGTTTTGGAAATAAGCGTTTTGACCTGATTTGCATCTTTAAGAGCTCATTCTGGCTCTGTGGAGAATGTGGTGCAGGGAAACAAGTATGGAATTAGTGATGTTGGTTAGGGGAATGATACAATAATCCCTGAGAAAGATAGATGGCAGCTTGAACCTGGATGGAAGCAGTGGAGGTGGTAGGGATTTTGGATATGCAGAGGTTCCTTTACTTACAATGGGCTTTTATTCCAATAGGGTTTCATAAATTGAAAATATTGCAAGTCAGTGATACATTTGATACACTTAACTTACTAAACCTCAGAGCTCACCAATACAGGAAAAGTTTATTTGGGGTTCATGGTTTCAGAGGTCTCAGTCTGTAGACAGCCGATTCCATTGCTTGGGGCCTGAGGTGAGGCAGAACAGCCTCGTGCAAGTTCATGGCAGAGGAAAGCAGCTAATGACATGGGAATCAGGGAGCAGAGAAAGAGCTCCACTCACTAAAATATTAACCCCAAAGGCACACCCCCAGGGACCGATTTCCCCCAGCCCCACCTGACCTGCCTATAGTTACCACCCAATTAATCCATATCAGTGGATTAATGCACTCATTAGGTCATACCTCTCATAATCTAATCATTTTACCTCTTATTTTATTGTTTCGCTTGTAAGCTTTTGAAGAACACCTCATATCTCAACCATAAGAGAGACTATCTGCATTTTAAAGGTAGAACTAAAAGACTGCCAATGGATTAGAGATGTGGGATGTGTGTGTGAGAGAAAAGTCATCAATTACCCACAGATTTTGATCTGAGAAACTGCTTGAACTGTGGTACCATTTACTGGGCCAGAGATTCCTGGGGAAGAGAAGTTTTGGTGGTGGTGAGGCCGATATGGAAATCAGGCATCCAGCTTGCAGGTTAAGTTTGAGGTGTCTATTAGCCGTTTAGAGATAGAAGGAAGCAGTTGACTATTCAAGATTGGAATACAGGAGAGAGGTCAGCGTTGGAGATAAATATCTGGGTGATGCTTTTTAAAGCTATGAGAATGAGTGAACTCATCCAAGTTATCATGGCCTGAATTTGTGTTCCCCCCAAATTCATATGTTGAAATCCTAACCCCCAAGGTGATGATCTAAGAAGAGGACCTTTGAGAGTGATTTAATTATGAGGAATCTACTCTCATAAATGGAATTAGAGTCCTTATAGAAGAGACCCCAGAGAACTAGCCAGCCCCTTTCACCATGTGAAAACATAGCTAGAACGCATTATCTATGAGGAACAGTTGGTTCTCACCACATACCAAACCTGTTGGCCCCATAATCATGGACTTCACAGCCTCTAGGACTTTGGGAAACAAATATTTGTTGTTTATAAGCCACCAGTTAATAGTGTTTCCTTTCAGCTGCCTGAAAAGGCTGACATGAGAGAATGAGAGAGAGAGGAGATAAGGTCCAAATGCTGAGCCCTGAAACCTGCACTGTTTAGATGCTAGAAAGAAGAAGAGAACCCAGAAGTGATTGGGAAGGCACAGCCAGGGAGGTGGGAGATCAGGAGAGCGGGGTACCTTGGAAGCCAAGTGAAATCATTGTTTTAAAAGGATAAATTATACCCAAAGCAGCTCAGGCATCCAATAACAGGAGAACTGAGAGCTACACGCTGGATTTGACAGCTGGGGGACCTTGAAAGTAGCTCTACCTTGGGTTAGGAGGAAAACATGATTGGAGAGCAAGAGAGAGAGAATAGTAGGTGAGATGGTGCAGATATGCTTTAAAAGAGGCACAGAGAAATGAGGAGAGGATTGTGGGGTCAAGGGATGACTTTATTTTTAAGATGAGAGAGATTACAGTGCGTTTGTCTGCTGATAAGGAAGGTGAAAGTGATGATGCAGAAGAAAGAGAAGTTAGTTCGGGAGCCATGGCCTTGAGGAAGGAAGGGAAGGAATTGGGAGGAGGTGGAGGATTTGGCCTTTGATGGAGGCACTGGGCACTGCCTTCCTTGTGATAGGAGGGAGATGCCCTGTGCGGATCCAGGGAGCAAGCGGGTTGAAGGACATAGTGGTCATTTCTATATTCTCAGTGAAAAGGCCTGTAAGGTCATCAGCTGAGAGTGAGAAGGGGATCACAGGTAGGGGCGGGAGTGGTTGAGGAGGAAGTATGTGGTAGTCCTCCTGGAGAGTTAGAGAGTGAATTAACTAGGTGTGTGTGGGAACACTGCCCGGCAGCATTGAGGGCTCACTTGAGGTTTGTGGTCATGAATTTAAAATGAGACAAATCAATATGGGTGTGTGTTTTTCCCAGCCATGATTGCAGGTGAGGAATAGGCAGAGCGTTGGATTTAATCAGGGTTGGAATTTTGCCAGGCAAATACCAAGCATGAGAAGGGGCAAGATAGTTGATTATAATGAGGCAAAGCAGTGATTATATCAACGGCTGTGGGAGTCTAAACTGGGTAAGGAGGGAGGGAAGACATGTATAGGAGAAGGGGGTGAGTAATAATGTGATGGTTTGGAGGTCCTTCATATGTACGTAATGACATCACAGGCAAAGAAATGGGAGCCAGAGGGACAGAGGCTAAGAGGAGGAGGAGGAGCGTAGGATTAGGGCAGGGAGCAGGCCAAGGAATGGAAAGGCCAGCGGTGTTTACTTACATGGCTACAGAGTGACAAGTGTCGTGACAAATAGAAACAGTGTCTCAGGTGATGAAGCAATCATGAGTGGGGTGTTCTGGAGGACAGTAGATGATTGCAAAAAGAGAGGAAACTAGATGGTATAATCTGATTGCCTGTTCTTCAAAGCACTGAAGAATTCAAAGAGGGGAAAAATAGGGTAAGCGGCAAAGAGGAGTGAGGGTGCTGACCCCTAGGCCCAGGTCCAGCGGCAGATATTGATTCCTGATGCTGAGAATGAGCTACAAACCAGACAGACAAGGACCGTGATTTTATGGAGACTATACTTCATTCAAGAAAGTAAATAAATAAATAAACAAGGTACTATCCGATAATGAGAAATGTTAGGAGGAAAATGGAAAGCGATGTTATTGATGGTGTCCAGCCCTGGGAGTGGGGGTTGGGCTGTTTTAGTTCAGTTGGTCCAGAGAGATGGTTTTCAGGGTGGGATGTTGCAGGGGGAGAAAAAAATAAAGTGCAATGGCAAGTCCCAAAGCATAGTCTGCTTAAAGAAACAACCAGAAAGATCGGGATTTATCTAGATTTAGGGGCCTGTTCTGAAAGATTAGGACTCCAAGTCTGAAAAAGGAACAGTGCTGAGCAAAGCCTTCAAGAAACAAAGATCCGAACCTTAATTGTTTATTTGACAGCGCCTAAGGATGGATTAGCACAGAAAACAACATTCTAGATGAATCCCTCTTTGCAGCTCAGAAAAGTTACAGTATTCCCAATACCTGCTTTTCATTAAGTGCTAAATTTTTTTTTCTATTGCCCTTAACTAAATCCCTTTTCCTTTGTCTAAAATCGAAGAACATTTTAATTCTGTTTGCATTGTTGGCTGAACATTAAAATTGCTTCGTTGGATTTCTCTCTCACTTGTTCTCATTTTTTATTTTATTGTTATTCAGTGCAAAACAAAAAGCTGTGATCAGGAAAAGACAATAGAGGGATGGCTGGAGGAAGCTTGTCAAAATAACCTCCTGCTTTGTGGTTTTGCTTTTGCACTTGCCCAAGATTCTCATATGCATAAAAAGGCCAGGAATTTATCATAAATGGCAGAAAATTGCATTCCATTAATTTCAGAGCCTTTGACTCTGACAGCTCAATCTTCAAGAGCAAGTAACTGCTCTTGAACATCAAGAATATTCAAAAAAGAGAATAAAAGGTATTTTGCTGATCTGTTTCATATTTTAGGAGAATATATTTCACTGCATTATCCAAAGAGATTTTGCTCAAAATCTCATCAGTTTGTTTAGAGTCAGCTTGTCTGCCCAAGCCCTCCACTTCAACGTGGAGATAAAAGCTTAGAAACTAGGAGTGAGGTTGGTGACAGGGGATCTCTTACAGGAATCAAATTAAGAAAAGTGAGATGATTTTTGAAATGAACTGGATTATTTGAGAAGCAGAGACTGAAAAGAAAACTCAGAACCTGGAATCATTCTTACCTCTCTATCTCTGATATTTGTTCATTCAGTCTTGGCTTGAATTCCTCTAGTAGCAAGGAACTCACTATCCTCTAAGACAGTTCATTCCATTTTTAAGCAGCTTAACTGAAGAAAAAAAAAAAGTACTTCCCCTATAAGAGCAGAAACTAATTCCCTGTAACATTCACCTATTGATACCAGTTCCACCTTTCAAAGGCTCTAGCACACACAATTCTTCCTGTATCACAAAGCCTCTTTCCTGCCTGCCTTGGGTTCAACATGCCTGATTGCATTACCTTGAGATTGCTGTTTCAGGTATTTTTAAAATCAAAACAGGAGGATTCCAATGTTGCCACTCAATTTCAGACATACTTTTGACCTCGTTGTATTTAAGAAACGTTGAGCAGAGAGGTACATAATCAGCTGAGGCTGAGGGACTGGAAGCAACTGTCTTCCACTCAGTATTTCCAGCAGACAGCTGGTGCCACCGTGCAAGACCAGAGCTTACACCCATTCCTCCTCCATAAGGGCCAAGGCCAAACATTATACAAGCACATGAATTTTTAATGCTTTTCTGGGTCATGAATCATTTTTTAAAAACCGATAAAATCTAGGGGTGTCCTCTCCAGAAAAAATGATCATCACATAAAATATGTGTTCAGTTTCATCAAATTTATGTGTTCTTCTCTGCATTCCTTGTGTGGACTGCACCCCACTCCCACAAGGTCCAGAGGCTCCGTTAAGAATCTCTGCTATAAACAAAACCACACACCTATGCACCAAATCCTCCAACAGCATTTCAAAGGGTTTTCACTTGAGGGCTTGGAACAAGTCAATCCATCCGCCCATCTTTTCAAATAAACCCAGTGTGCATTATGTGTCTCACACACCAGGACTATGGCTCTGAGCAAGACACTGTCTCATTCTCTGGGAGCCCATGGTCTAGTGGGCAGAGAGCAGGTAAGCAATTACCATCACATAATTATACTATTATAATGACAGCATTATAACAGGTATAAAGACATGCACGGAGGTGAGGCATCTCACCCAGCCTTGAGGGTTTCCAGGAGGTCATTACAGAAAAAGCTTGCTGAGTCCTGAAAAGGTTTCGTAGTAGATTAAAAAAGAAGAAGAAGAAGAAGAAGAAGAAGAAGAGGAATTAATTTTTCTAAATCCCAACTTTAATACTAATTTAATAGGCCCAACTGGCTCCATTCTCAGAGCAACACAATGCCTCATGTCAAAGACTCCCTTGTTCCTTTGCTGTCCCCCGCCCCCAGCCTCACAGTAGATGCTCCGAGAAGCCATTCTCCTTGCCCCACGGCCACCTCCTCCCTGGGCACATGGCACTGATTTCCCACAGCTGCTGCTTCTTCCAAACATCTCCGGCCCCCAGGCGGGCAAAATTGGGACACAGCTCCGGTCGCTAATGAGGAGATGATGTTCCTCTAATGAAAACAGGACATGGTGCTGGGAGCCCACCACGGATGAATAATTACAGCCTAATTAAACACTGCCTTTTGTTTCCCACTCATTTATTTAGTAGTAAATGTGAATGAAGTTTGCTTCATGCAAAACTCAGCTCTGACACATTCCCATGGGGTCCCCAAGAAGGTATGTCTCCCATGGTACTTAGGATCTATCACATGGTGCTCTTTTTTAAAAATCAGGATGTATATGTGCCTTTGAAGGTGAAAAATGTCTGAATTCTCTTCAGACAGATGATCTGCTCTGATTTTTTTTTTTCTAAATGAGCTTTGCTTTTCAAATCTCTTTGGCATAGTCCTCCCCATGGTTAAATTCATTCTTCAATGGGGTGATCACCAACCCTGTTTACTCTTGATGCCCACTGCAGCCAGGAAGGGAGAGTGAGAAAAGATCTCAGCCCAGGTCTTAGCCTTAGACTAAGAGGGGAATATTATCATTTCCTGGCACAAAACAGGGTTGATTTGGGAGAGAAGGTAATTCCTCAAGGGCTTGTTGATGACTTCTTCATAGTTTGGCTTTCTTATCTGTTCAGAAGCTTTGCCATTTCTCTAAATGTTAGATACGTTCGTATTCATATGCATGTCCAAGCCCAGGCAGGTTTTTTCTGCACGGAAGAGGCTAATCTAGGGTAGCTTCCTCTGGCATGAAGCATCCAGGGCCATCTGTATTTTGTAATGATCATGACCCCAGTTGGACAGGAGACAGGCCAACTGGTTAAGAAAGAGAACCAGGTGGGAATCAGGAGACATGGTAGCGATTAGTCCTGTGTGCCAAAAAGGCACTTTCTGGTCTCTGACACTTGGGCCCATTGGCTAGTTTGGGTCAATGAATGGTAAACAAACAAAAGTGACATTTTCAAACCAGGGCATTTAATTGCTAATGTGAGGGCCTCCGCAATATTCAAGCTGGTGACACTCCATCAGCATGGACCCTTGAGTGATTATGATGAGCAGACCTGCTCCCTCTAAGCATGGTTGTATGAATACAGGGGTACTTAAACACTGAGCCACATCTCCAGCCCTTTTTATATAAAATAAATGTGCATACATGTATTACCATAATTTACCATACCTCATGCTCTTTAGGGTGACATTCATCCCCAATAAAAATAAATATAACTCATGTCAAAAGAGTTTCTCATAATTTCTTTCTTTCTTTCTTTTTTTTGTGGGGGGCGGGGGCAATGTCTTGTCAGAACAGACTAGATCCTTATAGTTTTAGTACCTAATGTGTCAGAGGCAGAACTCATACCAGGAGGAGACACATCATTTCTACCTCTTTCTGACTGCTCACTCAGCGTATTACTAGTGTTAACTCCAAACCACAGGGATCCTTGCAACCCATTTGTCTATTTTATGAGAACTATTTGTTTAAGCTAGGTTATATAATCTCTAACTCAGTAAAAACTAAAAATTCTAGAAATAAAAAAAAAAGTGTGCTAACAAGTGAGGATTCCACTTTAATCCTTCCTGGTGTGGGACCCCTACTTGGGCCTCTGCATCTCTCTGGATCATACGTGGTTCAGAACCATCCAACACGTGGCCAAGCAGGGTCTCCTGTATCAGTTCTTAGAATAAACAGTGATAAGTATCAATTTTTTTAGTCTTTTTTTTTTAAGTACTGGGGATTGAATCCAGGGGTAGTTAACCACTAAACCACATCTTCAGCCCTTTTTATATTTTATTTTGAGACAAGGTCTTGCTGTGTTGCCCAGGGCCTTCACCAAGTTGCTGAGGCTGGCTTTGAACTTATGATCCTCCTACCTTAGCCTTCTGAGCCACTGGGATTACAGATGTGTGCCACCACACCCAGCTTTTCTTATTTTTTGAAAACAAAATTCAGATACTACATTTTACTGATTGAAAAAAGTACATTTTTTACATTTTAAGTTTTCAGAAATTAGGATGTGTCTTACCTCAATAGCATGCCATTATTTAATTTTTTTAAGTAGAACATTCTTCCTAATGTACAAAAAATAATGTTAATTGGTGGTGTCTTTGATAAATAAAACGTAGTAGATACAAATTTGGGGACCTTCTCTTTTTTGACCCAAATGTATTGTTTGGTGACTGCTTGTTGAGATAGGGGCTCTAGTCTTACTACTTAAAATGTGGTTTTTGGAGCCATATCATGGGTGTCACTGGAGATTTGTAGAAGTCCAGACTCTTAGGTCCTGCCCCCCCTCCCCCAATCAGCTGTACATTTTAAGGAGCTCCCCAGGTGATTTATGTGCCCAGATAAGCTTGAGAAGCCCTGCTCTGAAGGCATTGAAATTTGGGACTTGTCCAGTGGGAGCGTACCTGTGTTTGGTGAGAACAGACAGACTTCAAAGGCAATTGCCTAGCCACCTAGCTAATGTCTATTCTTTCAATACTTAGCTCTGCGGGTACCTTGTCAGTGGTGGGCTGGTTCAAGTTTAATAACTGGCTTTCTGGGAAAGAAACACACACACTCACACACACACACACACACACACTCACATTTTCCAATTTCTTTTTTTTTAATATTTATTTTTTAGTTTTCGGCGGACACAACATCTTTGTTTGTATATGGTGCTGAGGATCGTACCCGGGCTGCATGCATGCCAGGTGAGTGCACTACCGATTGAGCCACATCCCCAGCCCCACATTTTCCAATTTCTGTGGCATACATATACCTCCCATGCCACCAGCAGATGTTAGGAGTGGCATTTCTGGATACTTGGTCATGGGATCTGTACAACAGGTGAGAGCCACCTCCAGCATACCTCCACACACACACACCCATAGTCTGTGGGAAGTTCTTCCTGACGCTTGCCCTCTCTCTTTCCAAGATTGAGTCATAACCACCTTACCTATGTGTACGTCCTTCTAGGTAGAGCCACCTGTGCAACTTAATGACAGTCTTTAAAGTAGCAACTTAGTCACAGTCTTTAAAGTAGCCAGAATTGTGTCCACCCCCCTCCTCCCACCCAAAGATGTCCTTGACCTAATCCCCAGACTGTCTAAATATGTTATGTTGCATTACTAATCAGCTGATCTTCTGAAGAGAAGATTATCCTTGATTGTCTGGGTTGGCTGATTGTGATCTCTAGGGTCCTGACAAATCAAAAAGGAAGGCAAGAGAGCTGCTCCATTGATGCCGTGTGACAAAGACTCCATCAGAGTGATGGAGAGGCCAGAGGCCAAGAGCACAGCACCGTCTAACACAGGAAGAGGCCAGAAAATTGATTCTCCCTTGGATCCCCTAGAGGGAACACAGCCCTGCCTACACCTTTATTTTAGTGATATTGAATTAGCAGGACCTGTTTCAAACTTTGTATCTCCAGAACTGTAATATAACAAATTTGTGGTGGTTTTTTTTTTGTAACTAAGTAGCAGTTTGTTATGAATACAGTTTGTCTCTGTAGATTGGTGGTTTTAAATCTTACTGCACATTAGCATCATTAAGAATATATAAAAATGACAGATGCTTCGGTACCTGCAGGAGAGATTCTGATTTCATCATAGTCGGGACACTGGGATTTTTTTAAAGCACAGAGAAAGGGAGCCCGGCGCTCTTAATTCCACTTGATAACTCACACTGTAAAGCTTTGCAATATCTTGTTAGGAACCTAGAATGTGGGTCCTAACTTGATCTGAAGAATCAAAGTCTGCCTTTAACCAAAATCCCCAGGTCATTTGGAATTGCATGGAATCTGAGGAGTGCCACACTAGCTCCTGGGCATTTGGAGGACAGAGGCTGGTTCCTCATCTCATATCTCCAGCACCAGTAGTGCCTGGCACAGAACGGGCACTCAGGGACTATTAAGTAAATGGATAACTGACTTTTGGAACACCTGGAAAGCTCAGATGCTACAGGGATAGAGAAGGAAACTTATGGTTTCACAAAGTTCCAAGACGGTGATAGTTTCTAAACTCCTTTTTCTTCTTTAAATATTTTATTTGAATACCAAAGACATAAAAGTGGCATCAGCAGTTCCCCCCTGCTCAGCCTGTCCCCTGCATGTGTGATAGCTTCAAATCCAAAGAACATGCAGAAAACTCTCGCTGGAGGAGAGAACAGGGAGGGCCTAGGACACAAGATGCTGAGCACAGGAGGTCCACAGCAAGAGTAGGCAATTGGGTGGGGTCACTGCCAGGGTCACAGCAAAGGTCACTCCCCGTGGTGCAAGTGTACTGGAGTTCAAGGGTGGGGCCTAATCACACCACACAAGCCCAGTGCCAAGTAAGCCAGGGTCAAGATCCAAAGGTGAGTACTGGGCAGGGGGAGGAAGGAAGACCCAGAGTCCTAACATCCAGGCTAGGTTCAGACAAGGCAAAAGGGAGCAGGCAGGCCTGCGTGCCTTCTGTCACCTGGTCATTTCCATCTATGTGTCACTGTATTCCAGATTCCAAACCAGAAAAAGAGAGTCCAAGTGGCCTAACTTGGGGTCCATGCCTCACCACCTCAGGGAGGACAGTTTACCTCCATTTACAATCCTGCCAAAATTGTGCTCAGCAAAAATGCAGTGATTCCCTCAGAGAAAACCAAAGTGCTGGTAGGAAAGGGTAGTAGTAATGCTCATTTTTTTTAGACAAGAAGTTGAGGTTTAGACTAATTAGAGACGTTGCTCTGTGTTTGCATAGATAGAAAGCAATACCCCTGGGGTTTGAACCCAGGGTGGTCTGATGCAGAAGCTGGCACTTTCAGGACTGGACTGAGACATCTGGACAGGCAAGACCAGCAGCAGCACCATTGATGGGCCAGCTCAGGGGTTCCTTCTTCCTAGGAAAGAATCAGGGCTAAGCCCACAGACGGAGGCTGAGAGGGGCAGCAGGGAGGAACCAGACAAGTCAACACAAGACATGGAGGACCGTCCTCATCAGCAGGTACCCCGACTGATCCTAACCAGGGCTGCTGCCTCCTTCCTGTGTTAAACCTCTATATTAGTTTGCAGTAACAAAATACCATCAAATTCGTGGCTTATAAATGGAGACTTACTGTCTTATAGCTCTTGAGGTTGGGTGTCCAAAATCAAGGTGTTGGGAGTATTGGTTCCTTCTGGAAGCAGTGGAGAAAGGATCTCTTGTCCCAGGCCTCTCTTCCCAGATTATAGATGGCCACCTTCTCCTGATCTCTTCACAACATCTCCCCCTATGCATGTTCATCTCTGAGTGCAAAGTTTCCCTATTGTTTTAGGACCCATACTAATGTCCTTATTTTAACCTCTGTCTAAAAAAACAACAACTTATTTTCAAATAAGTTCACATTTTAAGATACCAGGCATTAGGAAGTCAACATATGACTTTTAGAGGGATACAATTCAACCTGTAACAGCTCCTTTCCAGTGCCAAGAGAAAATTACTGGCTACCATGTGCTCATCCCTGACCCAAGGCAGGACTATACATGGTGTGTGTTATTTCCAGAAGCTTTGGAGTATCCACTGTGTGCTTGGCATTGAATCTCAGCCCTCACAGGGCCTGCAGGCTGGTGAGGGAGAAAGACTTGTGAATGGATGAGTCTACAAAGCATTTGATGCCATGGTAGATGCAATTTGCATAGTGGTGAAGAACTCAGAATCTGTGACCAGTTTGCTGGGTTTGAATTCTGACCCAGCTACTTACAAGCTGTGTGACCTTGAATAGGTGACCCATCCTTTCTCTGTCTTTGTTTTCACATCTATAAAATAGACATGAGAACGGTAACTGCCTCGTTGGTTGTTAGGAGGATTCAATGAATAAAGATATCTAAAAGTGCTTAGCCAATACTATGTAAGTGTTTGTTAAATATAATCATTAAAAGTGAACCAAGGATGCTAAGGAAACAGGAGATACCTAACTTAGATTTAGAAGGCTTAGGGGATCATTAGGGAAGCTTCCTGGAGCCAGTGTAGTTTTAACCCCTTGGGTTCCCCAGGGGGCATGTAGGATGGGCTTCTCTCCCATGAAACCTACAAGTCAGTCAGTTACAAGGTCTGAATCCAAGTCCAGCTCCCTGCCATTACCAAATGCATGTCTGAGTTGCCCCTACATATGAGTCTATGTACATCCAAGAGCTTAAACAAAAAGGAGAAACTAATAGGCTAAGATGGAGTCAAAACCCAGTGTTTAACTCTATTCCACTGCTACTCCCACCACCCAAACTGCTTTTAATCATCTCAGAGGTTTCTACAGTCACCAGTCATTTCTAGAGAAATTGTAGTTTTAAAAATCTCCCATGTCCCAAGGGCTCCACCCCCAAGAGCATGGATCATTAAAGACAATCCGATTCCTACAAATGGCAACTAGAGCCACCTTTGATGTGAGCCTCAAAAGCGCTAATGAGCTCCTTTGCTGACAGGTGGAGACAGGACCATAGTGACACAGGTCCACTTTCTGCCAAATGAGGGGATCAGAAGGGGCAAATGTTTAAAGGTTTCTCTCTGGGGTCTGCAATCAGAAACCAAAGCTGGAGAAACACCTAGAGCCAAGGCACCTCTCAACCTCTTAGTCCAATCCCAGGACCATGGTGGCCTCTCTCTCTCTCTCTCTCTCTCTCTCTCTCTCAGGAGTATAGATTCCATATTGAGATCACTCCTTATTTCCATTTCTTGTTTGGAATTTGTTGCTTTATTGTGAGAGTGATATGGAGGAACAGATTAACAAGAACAGTGGTCCCCACTGGGCCTCCACCCATTATTTATGGGGAGTTGAACATGGAGAAAGGCCCCCAGCCTGGGGGTGGTTTCCTCTTGAAATGCCACATATACTACGGGCCTTAATGAGGTCAATGTGTGTGCAGTGAATAAGAAAATTAGTTTCATGCCGCGTGTGAACACTTGCCTATCCATACACTGAAACTGCAGAGGAGCAGCCTATTAAGTGCTTTAGACAGGGAGGTAGGCTTCTAGAGGAAGCCAGGGGTGGGGGGAAGGAGAGGAGTTTGTGTGGGATCAAATTTGCCACCTGAAATCCCCCAGGAAGGCGCTGGAGTTGCTGTCTCCTCTCCTTGTGGTCCATGCCAGAGACAGCGCACCAGCCAAGGAAGAGCAATCGCACTGAAGGAGTGATGCAGAAATGGTTGGGGTTAGCCTTCCTCCTCTCCTTTGCCTGAAGCCTTGCAAGGGCCAGGGTGTGGCTTCTTTGTTTGAGCACCTCTGGTACTCCAGGCCCTGCCCCGCTAGGGTTCTAGCTGTAGATTCAGGGCAGGGATCAACATTTCTGCTCTGGAAGCGGGTCGGGGAGGGAGGACCCCGGCTTCAGCCAGTCACCCCTGGTGCAGAAGGAAGGCAATAGTTGGTAAAGGATCTGAAGACTCGCTGGGAATGATGCCGCTCTTCCGTTTATGAGCCCTGACTGGGTGGACGAATGCCTGTGTTGAGCACAGACATCCCCCTCCAACACACACACACACACACACACAGCAGGATGCACACCTTCCTTTCAAGCCACCAGCCACGTGGGCCCTTTAGCCTCAGAAGCAGGGAATCCAGGCAGCAAGGCTCAGATGCCCCGTCACAGGCTGCAGGGAGCTAATGGAACCCCACACATCAATACTGTTCCAAAATGCACGCATCAGGATTTAAATTGTTTAAATTTAATCTCCACAGCAACCCTAAGGGGTAGAGTCTAGTATTCCAATTTACACATGAGGAAATTGGAACTGAGAGAAGTTGAGGACTCCAAGTAACCTCTCATGGATGGTAGAGTGTGGATCCAAACCCAGATTCGCCTGTCTTCCAAGTGTCCCACCCCCCTCCCAAATACCCATCCAGGGAACCAGTTATGGTGCCGTGCAGGCCTGTGATCCCAGCAACTCAGGAGGCTGAGGATCACAAGTTCAAGGCCAGCCTCAGCAATTTAGCAAGATCTTGTCTCAAAATAGAAAATTAAAAGAGCTGGGGATGTAAAGTGGTAAAGCAACTGGAGGTTCAAACCCCCATTCCAGGAAAAAGGATATGTAACACTGAGAGAAGGCCTAACATAAATAAAGGGTCAGATCACTGAGACGACACAGTTGTAGGTACATTAAAAACTCTGGCTTGGGCTGGGGATGTGGCTCAAGCGGTAACGCGCTCACCTGGCATGCGCTGGGTTCGATCCTCAGCACCACATAAAATAAAATAAAGATGTTGTGTCCACCGAAAACTGAAAAATAAATATTAAAAAATTCTCTCTCTCTCTCTCTCTCTCTCTCTCTGCCCCCCCCCTTTAAAAAAAAAAAAAAAAAAAAAAAACCCTCCAGCTCTAGGGCAAAGCCTCTTCCTCTTGGTTATCAGTAGCTCCCTTTTCTCCAGGATCAAACTATGGAAATGTGGAACATTGTGTAAATGTGGAACAGCCACTCTATTGTATCTGCTCTATTCAGAAATAAACAATTCTCAGAATTGGGTGCTCTAAGAATTATTAATAACATTATATTGGCCACACCCACGCACAGAGGTTACCAAAGGTATGGTCAGAAGCAGTTTCCCACCCACTGTGATCCACCCAGTCTGGGCCTGAGAAATCTGAATTCTCAGCAGTTTCCCAGGGGACCCTGAAGCCTGTGGCACATCTCCCCTTTCCTGCCCCTTGGAGGAGCTCTGCCTAGAGTCTTCTGTGCCTTCATCCAGTCCTGGGGTAGGGAGGGAAGAACACGGAAATGGTATCAAGCTAGGTTTTAATCTCACAGCTGCTTCCTGGTTGTGTGGCCTTAAACTAGTCCCTCTGGGCCTTAGTTTTCCCACAGGCAACTGGACTGTTTAATCTCTGGGGTCCCCTCTAGCTCTAAGAGTGGATGCAAACCCAGGCCTGGCCATGGGGAGTAGCCTTCAGGTTTTCTTAAAGACAGAGAGGAGGGGAGGGAGCTGGAGGAGCAGGTGACGGGGAGGAAGGCTTAATGGACACCTGTGGATCTACTGTCCAGTAAACAAGGCCTTGTGAACAAGGATGCCTCCAGGATCTTCAGAGCAGGCAAGCCCCCAGACCTGGATTCCTGGAGATTTGTTGCAGCCCAACCCCAGGAAGAGCTGGCACTATCCCTTCTGTAGAGAGATTTCAGAGAAAAAGGTTTGACCAAAACAAATGCTGGGAAGGGATTATAGTGCAGAGAAAAGCACTTAGGTGGGAGTCAGACGTCCTGCATTCTCCTTGCTCTGTTTTCCTAGCTCTGGGAGTCCTGTCCTGAATTCTTCTTCCCCCTCTGGGCTTCAGGGCCATGCCATAAACAAGGCTCTGAGATTAGATCCATAGCCAAGGCTCTTCTAGGCCTATGATTTGATGATTCTAAGACATCATTCCCACCCTGCAATGCCTCATGTTTTATAGAGCCTGTCACCGTCACCAAGCTGTGGAAGAAAGCCCCACATGGCTGCACGCATCAAAGGTGAATGAAGACGGATGGAGGGAGGAAGCTGTCACAAGCCTCAATTCTATACAAACAAAATGTCTCTGCTCCGAATTGCCACTCGTACCTCTGCACATGCTCCAAATTAATGTGCCGTTACTACTTGACAGCCTGTTTCTAATATCGCAGCCGAAATCACTTTGCTCCTGAAGCAACATCAGGAGGGGGCGAGCACAGCACCAGCTGCGTCTGTGAAATGGCTTTGTGTTCGAAGTGGATCCTCTTCACACTGCCCTGAATCCGAGCTGCAAAGAAACCAAGGGCATGAAGCCGTTCGGGGAGAGAGAAGGTGCCCTGTCACTTTGCTTTGCAATGCTCTGGCCCCTCTCAGGGTCCTTAGCCAACCGTGGAGGGGTTGGTGGGGACAGCAGCAGCTGTATTGCATTAGTGTCCACATCTTGTGTGATCCCTGTCTGTCTGTCAGCCCCAGCAGCCCTGGGAGCAAGATTGGCAATGAAGCAGGTCCGTTTAGACAAAGTCCTTGGAGGGAGGGAAAAGACCAGTGCTAAGTGTAAGTGGCCCAGAAAGAAATAAAATCTCATCTCTAACTACCACCAGCCTTGACTCATGTCTTAGTCCAATTTCTGCCACCAAAAACTACCCGCAAGGCCAGCTGGAGGAGGTCAAGGCCAAGAGAATTCCCACAGGCCGGAGAGGAGCAGTGTGGGTTGGTGGGCAGCTCAGTGGCCTGGAGCTGTCATTCCACCTACCACCTTGGGGCTCGCTCTCTCTCTGCTCTACCATTTTTGCCTACAATGCTCTAATTCAGAGCCTTATAAACCCTCATCCATGTGGCAACAGCCTCCTCACAGCTGTGAGACTGTGCAGGGTGAAGAAGACGGGCTTGTGCCTGGGCTGTTCAGTTGGTGGTTCAGTGTCTCTGCATCTTGCTTTCACTCCAAGGCCTCTTTTTTTAAAAAAAAAAAAAAAAAAATCATAGTCTTAAGATTAGATTAGGTAAAATGCTACTTTTAATTGTAGAAAATACTCCACATTGAGGAGCTGTGACCAAAAAGGACTTTGCTCCTGCTCCCTCATTCTTCCTTGGGCCTTCCAAGCTCTGCACCCCATTTGGATTCAGCCTGTTAGGTGAGCATCTTGGAAGCCCACTTTGATGGGTCCTGCTACTGTCTGCAGACACTCAGATTCAGGCTGACAGATAATGCTTACAAGAACAACTGTTACTACGACTACTGACTTTTCTACATTTCGGAAGCTGCACGGATGCATCTGCAATCCTCACCCATTTCTACTGGGTACTCATGCCATTCTACAGACCTGAAAACTGGGTTTCAAAGAAGCTGAATTGCCTGAAGTCATAGTGTAAAAGTGACAGAGCCAGGATTTGAACCCTCAGCCCATGCCCTTGCCACTATATTCCAGTGTCTCTCTGTCCTTTCATGCATCTACTAGATAACGTCATAAATTGGTCCCTACCAAGAGGCAAAAGCAAGAGTTGGGAACAGTTAACAGCCATCTTCTAATGCAGAAGTTCGCAGGGTGGGTTTCGCAGGATGAATCTTGAGATGCTGAGCAGAGAAGAGTTACTATCAAATATATACAAAGGAGGCTTTATTTTCTATCTGCCTCATGAAGGTTCACAGTGCACAGCAGTTCCAAGAAGCTCTCTGGGGAGTGCAAGTCTCTCCTTGACTGACAGGGCAATTTATTGAGGTAATATTTTGCATTTTGGTCTCACTGTAGTCTTGCTTCCCCAATTTATCTCTCTAAAAAAAGCCCCCAGATTTTTATGACTTCTTGACTGAGGGGAGACTTATATTGTAGGATCCCAGTACCATTTCTTGTCCACCCTTTGCCTTTGCTTGGGGAGAATTCTAGATCCTTCCCAAGGGAAAGAAAAAAAGACAAATTTTATTTTTTTCCTAGTAGAGTGAGATAGGGCGGCAGAAGCAGAGAGAGGAACTCCAAATTCTCCAGGATGAGAAAGGCACAGAGGTTGGGAGTTTCTGGGAGAAACTAGCTTCAGGCAGGACGCTTTGGGAGCTGCCAGGACCTGACAGGGTGTGTGAGGAAGCAGGGCCTGTGGTACTGAGGCTCTGACCCTAGCCAAACTCTCCAAGCCAGAACCTGACAAGGTCAGAAGAACATTTGCCTTCATACAGCCACGCAGGTCTGGGATGAGAGCCCATTGCCAATGCCACTCCAACCTGAGCCCTGAGGGTCCTTATCTCCGTCTTACCTCAGAACTTTTTCACATCCCTGGAATGGTGCAGGCAGGGTCAGGAGGGCCTGCCAGTGAAGATGGAGGATGAATCTTCTGTTAGCCCAGTGGGTTGGAGGCTCAGGTTCAGAGTCAATGGAACTTTAACCAAATAAGACAAAAATGACAGTTTAGCGCATCCAAGTTTGATAACTCGTATTTGTCCACAGAAATATTTCGAAACACCACAAAACTGAAATTAGCTACTGTTGGAATTGTTAGTCTTAGATAGTGTTTTGGGAAATTCTGACTTTTAAAGCCTTGGCTTCCATGTCTGACTTCACCTCCCAGGAATAGTGGGGATATTCAGACCTGGGAGGAAGGACAAGAGGGTAGCAAGCAGGACAGGAAGTGGGAGAGGGAGGAGGAAAGGTGAAGAGAGCCAGCAAGGGGAGTACAGAAGGATAGAAGGGAATAAGCTAAGTCAGGAAAGAGGACAGAGAAGAACCCACTGTGGGAGCAGGTGGGGACTTGGTCATGCTGCTCAGAATCCCTGGGACAGGGCAGTGTCCACCGTCTCCTGAGTGAAGCAGACCCTAGAGGGTTACAACAGTGAGTGAGTGTCCAGGAGAGCGAGGAAAGAGCTGGACATGGGGCAAAGAAAAGGCCCAGCTCAACTGAGAGGGCAGACTCCTTTCAGGGTGCCCTGGGGCCAATGCGAGTGCACTGCAGAATGGGAAATTCCTCCAGTTGTTGTGGCTGGAGCCGGAAGTTCAGCTGGGCTGGAGCTGGAGACAGGCAGGGCCTGCATTCTCCTGCTGCAGTCCGGCTGCAGCAAAACAACCGGGGGGGTGACGAACAACTTGTGTACATTGATACAGCAGGAGTGGGAGCCATTTATTGTAGGACAGGAGGGGTATATATACATTCCACACAGCTTATCTTAATTAACATAAACTAGATACAGCAGTCAACCAATAAGGAATCTCCACACTTAATGGCTCGCTGGCGTTACTTCACAAACCACTCCCTCTGCAAAATGCCAGGCGCCATCCTGACTTGTTTACAGACCCTAACATTTCCCCCTTTTGTTTAATTTAAATAACAACCATAGTGGTTTTTACACAAACACCATAAATAATCTGCTACAAGCAGAAGGGGAGGATACAAAATGCCACAATACCAAGCCAATTGATGGCTCCATGCAAGAAGCCCTTGGAAAAATTATACCAGCAATGACACCGTTAGCAAAGATACCGAGTTACAATTTGTTGTAGATTACAGTTTGTTGTCTCAGTCCAGGTAAAGCAGTGTCTCAATAGATTAACTCACAGTCCAGGTAAATTCTGCAGGCAGCTAGCTTAAATCACAGTCCAGGTAAGTTCTGCAGGCAGCTAGCTTGATCTGAAGTCTCGTCCGGTTCTCAGCAACACTGGAAATTCTTCCACCCTCGTCCTCACCGGCACTGGGATGAAGGCAGGAACTCCAGCAATGATGCTAAAGAAAATCCTGTAGTATTCCACTAAGAAAACAACCTTCTGAACAATTTAGTACATTATCTCAAGGTTTTTTACATTTGAAATAAGCCTTAATAGTGCTCATTACTCATTAGCTTCCAGGTGTGGGAGAACCATTGTAGTTACTGGCCTTGGAAATGATCAAACTTCAGGGCCGCTGGCCGTCTTCCGCCTGCAGCGTCCCGGGCAGCCCCAGATGGCCCTGGGGAGAGTCCTGGACTCAAACTGCTTCCGGGCACAGGGAGCAAGAGCCCGCGAGACTGTGCCGAGACTGTGCCTCCAGGTCAGGTCTAGATTTGGGTTCCTGGCAGTGGAAGAGCCAGCTGCCGCCGCTTGGAAAGTCCTTGCTGTGCCATGACCGGCTCGCGCACTTGGCAGCCGCCGAGCTGACTCACGAACCCTCCAGTAACAAAAACTATTTAGTAATAGCCCTTTGCTGAACTTTTTTCCTGATAATCCTTCTTTTTCTGAACTTTCTTTTTTCTGACTAGAGTTCCTGGGCTTCCATCAACACATGCCCTAACTATTCTTGGTTCCACTGGGATGCCTCCTTCCTTAGTAATTTACTTAACACCCCTTCCATATTTTTGTCACAAAGACAATACAACATTTCAAGACAAAACAAGACACAAACATACTGTATCAATCTTCTCCATTTTCTCAAAATGGCCATTTTTCCTCTCGCCCTATCTGCCTAGGGACAAGCAGATTTGCTCCCGTCCTATCTAGGGACGGGCAGCTTTTTTTTTCGTCACTTACCCCGGAGTGTCCCGGGGCTCCCGGTACGGGCCACCATCTGCCGCAGTCCGGCTGCAGCAAAGTAACCGGGAGGTGACGAACAACTTGTGTACATTGATACAGCAGGAGTGGGAGCCGTTTATTGTAGGACAGGAGGGGTATATATACATTCCATACAGCTTATTTTAATTAACATAAACTAGATACAGCAGTCAACCAATAAGGAATCACCACACTTAATGGCTCACTGGCGTTACTTCACAAACCACTCCCTCTGGCAAAATGCCAGGCGCCATCCTGACTTGTTTACAGACCCTAACATTCTCCCTGTTGGTCCAAAGGCAAAGCTGACAGTGCCTGCTGTTTTAGTCAGCTTTTTCACTGCTGTGACCAAAGACCTGGCAAGAGGAATTTGTGGAGAAAAAGCTTATTGGGGGCTCAGGGTCTCAGAGGTCTCAGCCCACCGACAGCCAGCTGCATTCCTCAGGGCTCAAGGTGAGGCAGAACATAATGGTGGAAGAGTGTGGTGGAGGAAAGTGGCTCAGGACACAATTATCAAGAAGCAGCAAGAGTAAGCTCCACTCTTCAGGGGCAAAATATATACCCCAAAGGCACAAGTACAATGACCTACCTCGTCCAGCCACAACCTACCTGCCTACGGTTACCATCCAGTTAATCCCTGTCAGGGGATTAATGTGCTGATTAGGTGAAGGCTCTCATAACCCAATCATTTCACCTCTAAGCTTTCTTGCATTGTCTCACACATGAGCTTCTGGGGGACACCTCAGATCTAAACCATAACACCTGCCTTCCCGGCATCCCCCGCGCCTTCTGTGCATTCCTCCGTCTTACCTTTCTTCAGAAGCTCTCCTTCCATATCCCTTTCAGGTACCTTCAGAGAAGATGTCCAGTAAACCCATTCCCCCCTAAGTGTCTCGATCTGTTTATGCTCCCAAAAGGATGAGGGGCGGGAACAAGGAAATGGTCTATAATTGTGGGGTTCTCACAGACAGGGCCTCGACAATTGGAGAGATACTTAAGAAGGAAGGGGATTCAGAGTTTTGGCCACACTCTTTCTGGTTTTTCTTAGGATGAGACAGATGACTAAGATAAAAACACAAGCTCTGACCACGGAGCTCAGTGGCAAAGTGATAAGGGAACCAAGAGACTAGATAAAGACCTACCTTGGCCAGTTGGCTATGGAACCTGTGGCCAGCCATTAACCCAATGCTCCTTGTGTCCACAGGAGGTAGAGCTGAAGAGTTCAATCTAGATAATTCCTCCTGTAGGGTACCTTACGGCTCTGGTATTCTGTGGTTCCATAAATGGAGTTTAATGTAAAAATCAAGAAAAACTTACAACCAAATTAACCCAGTACAGATTTGGCCTGTCCATAGTTGTTACTGAGCTGTATGAATAAATGATGAGAAGTTCGTTCAAAGAGCAGCGAGATGCGGTGGTGCTTTGCCTTCTAGAACCAGTGTTTCTGGGGATCACATGCACATCGATGGAGCTCTGCATTTCCCTCTCTTCTAACCCATCCCCTCAAACCCTTGCCGTAGGGAGAAGCTTTGGCCTCTATAGATTTTACAGCTTGCACCTAAAGCCCAGCCTACCCCAAGCTTGTCATAGGGGAGAAAGATGCAACCCCATGACACAACCTTACATCCCTTTACAGACATCACTCCCACAAAATCTTTGAGGTAATACTAGTTAAGGATTTAGGTGAAGAATGTCAGTTTCAACAAAAAAGGGAAATCCAGAGTTGCCTCTGCTTTTAGACATGGCTGGAACAAGCAGATCAGATGATTAGGACTCTTGCTTTCTCCTTAAACCTCTGGTTACTTCTGTTGGCTTTATTCTTTTAGAACCTATTCCCGTGTAACAGGATAGATGAATAACCATGTCCCCACTCTCCTATTCCCTCATTTTAGCAGTTCCAGAAGAAAGAACCCTTGTTCCTTGTCCCACCAGAAAGATCCAATTGACCAGTTGGACCATTCGCTCCTTCCTGAATCAAACTCTGTGTTCAGGAGGATGGACATGTGGGCACATCTGGGTCACCTGTCTCTCTGTCACTGGGAGAATAGGAAGTGGGGCTCCTCTCATAAAACACGTTATCCACAGGAAAGAAGAGGGATGAAGTACTCTGACTGGACAAAGGGTCACTTGCTGGCCCTGTCACTAGGAGAATGAAGTGGGGCTCATTCCTAGAATGGGTTGCCAAGGGAAAAAGAAGAAGGTAGAGGAGGGCTTCTAGGCAGATGAAATACCAGATTTTCCCGAAACAATGTTTTACAGCCTATTTTGACAGATGAGAAGATCAAGGATGGATCAGTTTGGTTAAGTAACTCACCAAAGTTCACAAAAGTAGGAAACCACAGAGCTTGGACTCGAAGTCCCTAACGAGCATATTTAACCCTTACAGCTCAACTGTCGCATCACCCCCAGGGTCCCTATTATTCCAACTCCGAATACTTGGGGCTTGTCATTCAGTGTTTCCAAAATAACCCAAGCTGCAGAGAGGCTGACAATATATTAGGGATCTTGGGCCCTCAGGGAGATTGCTGCTCTGCTCTCTTCCTCTTCTGTCTTTCCTAGATGGAAGGAACTGGGGGACATGAACATACCTTTCATTACCCCTCCCAAGTCCAGATCCACCAGTACGTGAGATAAGCTGAATGTCACCATTGAAGACAAACGTTGTCAACCACAATATGCTCATACCGCACGGTGGATCATTTGAGGTATGTTGCAAGCAATTTGTTTTATTAATAGTTAAAATATGGGAGTTTGCAGATGATCTATCTTTTTCAAAAAATTAAACAGAGAAAACTCAAGGTTATCCCTATAACAACACCCATCATGTTTGCTTCTATTTTTTGTCTTCTTGAGTGGATGAGAGAGAGGTGAAGATAAAGCAAATAAGCATGAATTTGTCACTACCCTGGGTGTAGACAGGAGAGATTGTCTTGCTTGTGAAAAGACTGGAAGGGTTGGGAATTATTGATTTAAGGGAAGACTTCTGCCCACAAATACTTACTTTCAATCCCACCAAGTGAAGACATATTGTTTTAAAAGCTAAAGCTGATTAGGGAGCAGTTCAGCAGTCACTCACATATTAGTATGAATTATAGGATACCTTTGTTCAAGAATAAAGCATTCTACAGATCTCAGATGAATGGAGACATTTCTGAATTCTTTCAGATAATAAAAACTTCTGAAGGACTAAAAAAAGTCAAACTTTAAAGTGAAGCTTTAAATAGAGTTGAAAGCTTTGAGTTAATAGATAATTTTATGCAAAATAACTTTCATACTAGCACGCAGCTTCCAAAATGAGTGACAGAGTAGGCAGTAGATTTTTTTCCATTGTGGGAAAGTGGAGCTTTATTCTCTCAGATCCTTTTGCCATCTGAATTATTATTATTATTATTATTATTATTATTATTATTTTCTGAGGATTGAACTCAGGGACTCTTAACCACTGAGCCACATCCTCAGCCCTTTTTGTATTTTATTTAGAGATAGGATCTCACTGAGTTTCTTAGGGCCTCTCTAAGTTGATGAGGCTGGCTTTGAACTCACAATCCTCCTGCCTCAGCTTACAGATGTATGTAAGCCGCACCCAGGACATCTGAATATTTTTAATGTAATATAGTATAAGAGAGAGCCAGAGTGCATACCCATGTTAATTGCAGCATCATTCACATATCCAAGAGGAGAAAACAACCCAACCATCCATCAGAATGGATGAAGATGATGTGGTATATACTGTTTATACAATGGAATATAATTTAGTCTTAAAAAGGAAGGAGATTCTGTAATGGATGAACCTGGAGGCCTTTATGCTAAGTGAAATAACCTAATCACAGAAAGTCAAACACTACCTGGTTTCTCTTATATGAGGCATCTAAAGCAATCAGACTTAGAAAGTAGAATGGTGGTTGTCAGGAGTTATAGATGGGGAGACAATGGAAGAAGAGTTTGTTCAAGAGGGTAGAGTTTCAGTTCTGCAAGAGATCCATTGCACAACAATGTGAATATAGTTGACACTACAGAACTATGCACTTAAAAATGATTAAGATGGCAAATTTTGTTATGCATATTTTCCCAGTGTGGAGGATTGAACCCAGGGGCTTGCACATAGTAGCCAATACCCAATCACTGATGTACATGCCCACCCCTTTTTAAAATTTTTTTTTTTTAATTTTGAGACACCATCTCACTAAGTTGCTGAGGCTGACCTCAAACTTGCCATCCTTTTGTCTCAGCCTCTGGAGTTGCTAGGATTACAGATGTGCACCACCACACCCCAGGAAACAAAATTGTTTTTACTTACATTTTATTAGCCCCTGATTTCCTCCCACCTGGCATGCACTAGAGGGTAGCAACAAGGCAAAGACAATCCTCCTGTGGTGGAATAGCCCAAGGCTGGCTGCAAGATGCACACAGGAATGTGCTGGGTTATCCATGATGCCATGAGGTGCTGTACACAAAGGCCACTTGTTGCAAAATGTTACACAGATGGCTACAAGAAAGCCAGCCTGGCCAGCGGCCATATGAAGTGTCACTTTAATGCAGACTTTTGGATTGGGAGAGGCTGGTTAATGTGACATTGCCTAAGGGAAACTGTGTCATCGGCTCTGCCTCTGGACACCAAGATTCTGTCAGCAGTTGTTAGGCACAGCTCTTTTCCCAGTCAGATACCTTTTATGAAAGTACTGGGAAGTGTTCTTTAATTTAGAATTCAATAAAGATAAAACAAAGGTTAATTGAGAATGGCTAAGTATCACATTATGTAATGAGAACTACCTAAAATTTATTGTATGGTGCTGTAACTTGGAAAATTGCAGCTGGGTTCTCGAGTTGACTTCCACGCCTTCCAAACTAAGGAATTGATGATTCTGTTGATTTTATGTCATCAAGTCCAGCTGATCTGCCTCTTCGATTCCATCTAATTCTTGGCTCATACTGACCTGGGTTCAGACAGATATTTTCTTTTATCAAGGCTCTTGTTACTAATTGCAGAGAATTCTCAATCTCTACATCTGTAATTTCTCAAAGTTCAGATTTTAAATAACAAAGGCCACATGAATTGCTGTCTAGGGAGGTCGCCCCTTCCAATGTGTTCTGCAAAATGCCTACTGACAGTTATTTATAACCCCCCAAAACGGCTCCTTTTTCTACTTGAAATGTGCTGTTCTGCTCCATCATCTGCATCTGCTTGCCTCTGTTCAGTTGCCTCTCTTGTGAGCTGGGGTGGGAACTGGATCCTTTTAGTAGCAAGAATTACATCCAGACTGAATCTGATCTTCCTCGTTTGGAAAGAAATATAGGTTCTAGAACATTTCTTGACAACCCCATTCAGCATCCACCTTTGGCTTCAAGACTTTACTCTTTTTAAGTATTTCATGTTTATAGATGAGGGCAAGAAAGAACTCAGAGGCTGGCCCACATTGTATGGGTGTGAGTTTATCCACCATGCACAGGAGCCCAGGGAAGGAGGAGAGCAGGGCTGGGCTGCAGTCCCCCAGGAAGGGAGGCCTTGTCTTGGCACAGACATCAGCCTCAACCAAGCCCTGTGCTGGTGAAGCTGTGTCTGTCCAGAAGGGGTGTCCTTTTCCAATTTACACATCCTGTAAGCTGGCAGCAGCCTTCCCTGCAACAGATGCTGTGGGATGGGGAACTTGGGTTTTTGAAGAGCCCAAAGTAAAGTTCACAGGATTGTTAATGAAGGAGGAAATCAGCATGGCCATCCCTAAAGTAGAAACCAACAAGGATAAGCCGAAAAGAACCAACCTCCTAGCCGATCACAGGTGTGCACGCCTAAATTCCAGTTACTCAGGAGGCTGAGGCAGAAGGATTGCAAGTTCAAGGCCAGCCTCAGCAACTTAGCAAAAACAAAAAATAAAAAGGACTGAGAATGTAGACCAGGAATAGAGAGCCCCTAGGTTCAGTGTCCAGTACCACAAACAAAGATAAAATAAAACAAAGATCAATAAGAGTCTAACTCTCTGATCCCTAGTTGGTCCCCACGGGGATATGCTTCCCTTTCACAGTCCCTTTTGTCCTCTCCCCCTGCTTCATTTCTAAAATGTAAGAGATGATTTTTCTATGTGCATTTGGGAAAAAAAGAGGGCTTAGATAATTCAGTCAACACCACAGGGCACAGGAGTTAGTTCAGAGAAGCCATCACCCCCTGGATACACTCACTGGTCTGGTGGGGTCACTCTCAGGACTGATTGCAGCCAGCATGGTGTGGGCAGCCGGGGGCCATCGCATCAGGCCTACCTGCATCCCAAGGGCAGCTCGGCCCACCATGGCGATGCCTGCCCCCAGATGTTGCTTCTTTCATTCTCTCATCTTTCACACTTTCTCTCTGACTGCTCTCTGAGTTCTGTGTTCTGAAATTCTCGAGGCCTCCCGGACGCTGTGGTTGGCTTTGATGGATGCTCTTTGTTCTCTGTGTAAGTGGAGTACTGCTGAAAGAATAATAGTCTTCAGCCAACTCTGGTCACTCCTTTGTTCCTGCCTTCCCTGCTCAGGTGCAGCAGGAAACGTGGGGACTAATGTCTTTGAGCATCTACTACATAACAGAGGATTCTAGATACTGGGAAAACAGTGGTGATCCATCAGAAATCTCTGCTCACACAGAACCTGCATTCTAGAGGCGGGTGGTGAGCGAGAGACAGATGATAAACAAATGAGTAAGATGTACGAACGTCAGATGGTGACAAGTGTTGAAGAGAAAAACAAAGCAGGAGAGCATGGAGACAGGGGTGGCTTGTCATGTTTTAAAGGGTGGCCAAGAAAACTTTCACCGAGATGACTGGAGTATAGATATGAAGGAGGTGCAGGAGCCTTGACCTATCTGAGGGAGAAACTTCCAGTGACCTCTATTAATTCTCATGCTTATGATTGGCTGCCCTGGGTTTATATTTTACCAACTCTTACAAAGTGTATCAGTTATCAGTTGCCACAGAAGAAATCACCCCAAAACTTAGTGGCCTGAAGCAACAGAATTTTATTATCTTACAGATATTATCTTACAGAATCTAAGAGTGGCTTAGTTGGGTGCCTCTGGCCCAGAGTCTCTTGCAGGAGCCTGAAAAGAAGGTGTTACCAGGGTGGTGGTCATCCCAAGGCTCAACTGAAGAAGGATTCAATTCCAAGGTTTCTCAGGTGCTTATTGGCAGGCCTCAGGTCTGCACTGGATGTCAGCTGGAGAAATTATTTCCTTACCACCTGGACCTCTTCATAGGACACCTCACAACCCAGCAAGTTATCAAGAGTGAGCAAGGCAGAAGTCATAATCTTTTTATAATCTAATCTTAGGAAAAAAACACAACAATGTTATTTTTGCCATATTATATTCAATGGAAGCAACTCATTAGGTCCAGTTCACATTCACAGGGAGGGGATTACAGCAGGGTATGAATACCAGGAGGTGAGGCTGATTGAAGCCATCTTGGAGGCTGCCCAAGGGTAGAACGAAGGCATGTGATCCTTCAGGAGGTGCCTAAACCACACTTCCCAGTCCGTTTTCCCTGCAGCAACCAGAGTGGTCTTTATAAAATGTAGGTGATCCAGGTGTGGTGGCATATCCCTGTAATCCCAGTAACTCGGGAGGCTGAGGCAAGAGAATCACAAGTTCAAGGCTAGCCTTAGCAACTTAGGGAGCCCCTGTCTCAAAATAAAAAATTGAAAGGGTTGGGATGTGACTCAGTGATAGAATGTCCCTGGGCTCAAGCCCAGTGTGTCCCCTGCCCCCAAAAAAGCAGGTGAGAAAATATCACTTACCTTTGCAAACCCTCCATCATGGAAGGGCAGTGTCTGCCTTCATGAAGTGGCCTCTGCCTCCGTTTCCTTCCTCTTAGCCCATCCCTGGCCTCATGCTGCTCTGGCCAAGGAGTCTTCTTGCTCTTGCTCGGATATGCCAAACCCACCCCTGCTCTTTGTACTCTCCCCACATGTCTGCTTCCCTCCCACCCCTCAGGTCTGTGTCAGCTTCTCAGAGATTTAAAGAGCACCCCCATCTAAAGCATCCCCTGCACCCCTGCCAACCCCTCATTCTTCTGTATTTTCCTCAAGTCTCCTGTCACTGTCTGATATAGTAAAACTTTTTTAAATTCGTATTTTATTTATGTATTTATTTTGGTCCGATATCGTATAACTTATTTATCTGTTTTTTGTCTGTCTCCCTGAATACAAGGTAAGGTCACCAGGACAAGGACATTTGTATGCCTTGTTCACTGCTATATTCCCAGCACCTGGGATTAGAGTCTCAGGAAATATTGCTGAAATAAGTGAATAAATGAATGACATTTGGACGGATGGAAAGATGGAGTCATCTTTAACACAGTAGTAACAATAGTTTCCATTTGGAGAGTCTATCCTACGTGATTCACTAACATAATTTCATTTAATCTTTACAAAGATCCCAGGAGCTGGGCGAGGTGGCACACACCTATGATCCCAGCGGCTTGGGAGGCTGAGGCAGAAGGATCACAGGTTCAAAGCCTCAGCAATTTAGCAAGGCCCTAAGCAACCTAGTGAGATAAAAAATAAAAAGATAAAAAGGGCTGGGGATGTGACTCATGGTTGAGCGCCCCTGGGTTCAATCCCCAGTACCAAAATAAATAAATAAATCCCAGGAGATCAGTACTACCATTATCCTTGCCTTATAGAGGAAGAAAACAAGGCCTGGCAAGGTCACACGGCCTATGGATGAGCTGAGATTGAAAACCAGGGTTGTCAGACTCCCCCGCCCACACTCTCAGCCACAGCATGATGTTCTCCCCAGCACTGTAGCAAGGGGACAGTGGCTGTCAGGACAGCATGCCCAGGAATACACTCGGGGCTTGGGCCACCACCATGCAATCATCGTCACCATAAAAACTCCTAAAACTGCTCTCTAGGAAATCCTGATATACAGCCTGGGATAAGGACCTTTTCTCTAAAGAATCATACCACAGGCTTTAAGATCTAGCCAAAGCTATTAATGCAGAGCCTACTTCAGTCTATAATTTAACAGAGCCTTTAATCTCAAGTCAGCTTTAGGCAAAACTGTGGCAACTTGGGCTACCTAGACCCTGCTGAGATGGGAAGCCCCAGGTCTCTGTCCTCATCATCCACACTGACCCATGCTGTGTCCTCTTCCCTCAGAGTTCTTGCATCATCCCGTGGGACAGTGGGAGGATAAGCCAGCACTGTCCCCAATCCAAGAGCTCTTAGCCTCCGCTGCAGCCACTGGCTACTCCTAGGGAAAAATGAGCCTCCCCCACCTCCCCTTCCCTCCACTCTCAGCAGTAACAGTCCACTTCCAGAGCAGTGGAAGGGGAATATGCCACTTCCTGCCTCCCGGCATTCCTTGTGCCTGCCACCCTGAATTTCTTTCAGCCCTGAGCTTGTCATGCCCTGTCGTCTACCTAGAACCATCTTTTCCTCAGCAGCTGGTTTGATCTTGTTCATGCTGAGGTCCCAGTGTAAATGTCACTTCCTCCAGAAAGACTTCCCTAACCCCATCACTCCCTGCCTGGGTGAGGTAATTCCCTGCTCTCAGGGCACCCAGACTTCCTCTGTAATGGGCACACCACTTTGGAGTCATAACTGTTCAGTGCTTCCAAGTAGGCTCCCCGTGCTCGGGTACCATGCCTGCTAGATGTCTGTAAGCCTAGTGTTACTTCCCTTCAGCAGGGAAACAGTTTCCTTTGCGAATACTTCTTCCCTCCCCACTTCAGCTGTGACTCATGTAGGACTGACACTAACACCCAGCTGTAGTTGTGGAGCTTAAACTAACCTGCCATACCCCACCTCTGCTCTCCCTCATTGGCTCAAGGTCGGCACGTGACTGGTGCCACTTCAGTCAAACTAAGCGTCAGGGCTCTGCCTGAACATGATGAGCCCTGGACCCTTTCTGCCCTGCTGGGCATGTAGCCTCCTGGGCTACTGGAAACCACCCAGCTTAGATGGAGTTGAGGGCTGTGATGGTGGAGTCTGGCCAGGAGTAGAGCCAAGCAGAGCTAAGAAACAGGGTCCAGGGCACTCTGCTTGAGCCTCTGGAGCCACTGATTTCAAGAATTGCCAGATATCAGTATTTTCGTTTGTTTTCGGTTGCTAATAACAACACAAAGACTGGGTAAATTATAAAGAAAATGGGTTTATTTTGGCTCACAGTCTGGACCAAGGTTGAGGGACCACATCTGGTGATGGCCTTCTTGTTGGCAAAGTCCCAAGGTCGCTCAGGGCATCACATGGCAAAAGACAGCTAGTGGATGTGTATATATGTGCTCTGGTCGCTCTCTGTCTTCTTTTTTTTTAAAAAAAAAATATTTTTTTAGTTATAGATGGACACAATATCTTTATTTTGTTTATTTATTTTTATGTGATGCTGAGGATCGAACCCAAGCCAGGGCCTCACATGTGCGAGGCAGGCGCTCTGCCACCGTGCCCCAGCCCCGGCCCTCTGTCTTCTTATAAAAACACCAATATTTAATCATGGGGACTCCACTCCAATGAGCTTGACTAATCTTAATCACCTCCCAAAGCACCCCCGACCCAACAAACACCATAATCAGATTGTTTCTGCCCTCTTAAAGTCTCACCATGGGAAAAAAAATTCAACATAATTTTTAGAGGGAACAAGCACATTCAACCCACGGCACTGGACTAATTACACAGACCAATAGATCCCCTCTACATTTAAACAAGTTTGAGATTTTGTTTTGTCATTGTTACTTGCAATCAAGAAACATCCTAACTCAAAATTCTTCATCACTGGGTCCTCGGCCATCAGCCTAGCTCCCTGCCCTTGGTTGTGGGTAAATGAAAAAGTTTGTTGGCTCTGGATGAGAAGTCTGAGGACTAGCAACTCCATCAGGGGTGGCACAGGGCAGGCACCGGCAGCACCCTGCTCTCTGGCTGGGTACCGCATTGGTTTCTCCTCTGTTCCCACACAAGAGCTGGTCAGGGATTCTTCCCTCCACTTTCACTCTTCTCCTTGGATGCTGAGACGCACTCCCTACCTCCTGACTCCATGTACAGATCATCCCTGAATAGCTTCATTCAAGTCCTCAAACTGCTTGAGCAGACCATGATACCCAGAGCTGATTATGGACCACAGGACCATCCAGAGAGCAAATCTAGGGCACTGTCTACTTGCCTTTAATAAAATTTAGGCCGTGATGGGTTCTTCCATTCACACACTGAATAGATTCTATGCTCTCTCTCGCGCCAGCAGTTTGCTCCTCTGTTGTTGAAATCGCAGAATTTGAGAAATGACTGTAGAGGTCATCTAGCTCAACCCCACTTCCAGGGTAGGTGCCACCAATGCTATATCTCTGACTGGGGTTTAGCCTGCCTTGGCTTGAACACCACCAGGGACCGGCTGCTGCATCCTTTGCGAGGCAGGCATACTGTCAGACAGCTCAGATTGTTAGAAAGTTCTTCCTGAAATTGAGCTGGAATCTGCTTCCTTGTCATTCCACCTAGTCCTGGATCTGCCATCTGGAGTCCCTGGCATCAGCCTGATCCCTCCCCCACATGGCAGCCTTTGGGATATATGAGGACAGCCCACATGTCCCCAAAGTCTGCTTGACTCCAGGCAAAGCATCCCTTGTGCCCTCACCCAGTTCTCCTGTGACTTAACTTACCAATATTGCACTAGCCCACCATCCTCTGAACATGCTCCAGTGGTGGTTGTCCACTCCTCTGAAGACACAGTTCCTTGAAAGGATCTCCACACTGCTGATAGGGCCTGCCCAGCACCAAGTGCAACAGAACTGCCCTGCGCTTTGTTCTGGGATCACTGCACCTATTAGGCGATGTGGTAGTTTCCAGGGCCATTTTTATACCCATAACATACCATTGGCTCAATGTCATCTTAGAGAGCCCAAAACTCCTCCACTGGGTTTTCTATATTTGAGCATTTGATGTATGGAGCTCTACGTGGCTTCTCATTAAACTTTATCTTGCTAGTTTTAGACTGAGCAGAATCACTAAGGTGACTGTATAATTTGTCACCCAAATTGTGACAGTTTTGAGACTGAAAGAGGGAGCTGATTTGCTGTTAACAAATGTATTGAGATAACCAGGACTGTCCCAGACCGACCTGGACACAGAGCCATGCTAAGTCAAGTGGTCCGGAACAGAATCCCCATTCCAATCCCAGTGAGATCATTTATCAGCTTTGTATTTAATCTCTGGACATCACTGCTTTCCCATTTTGGAAAAGGAGATAATATTCCTCTATCATAGGATTATCATAAGCATTAAACAAGATCATGTATGGAAAGCATTTAAACCCAGAGCCTGGCTCATATTAAGTGCTTAGAAAATAACACCTGTTATTTTTATCTTGCTGAGATCTTTTTGAATCTGTCCAGCTATCCCTCTCACTCTGTGTCATCTGTAAATCTGATAAGTACAGGTCCCACAGTTTAGTCTGAGTTATTGCTTCAAGTAGCCTGAATCAGTATCAAAGTCTGATGACATGCCACTGGTATTCTCAGTCCATGTTGATAATGAATGAAGCATTGGTACCCACCGTATTTCAGATACGCTTTAAGCCAGCTAACCCTGGGTATTAAAGGAAATTCACTTCAGTAATGATGCCCCCCCGCCAACAACTCAGAGGATGAACAGACTGACGAGTTTATTTCCCAATGGCTATAGTTTGGATGTGTCCCTCAAAGTTCATGAGTTGGAAACTTAATTCCCAATGCAATGGTGTTGGGAGATTGGGCCTAAAAAAAAGGCGATTAGGAAATAAGGGCCCTTTCTTCGTGAATGGATTAATGTCTTCACGGGGGTGAGGTGGCTATTTTGAGAGTAGATTGTTGCAAGAGCAAATTTGCAGCCAGGCGTGGTGGCACATGCTAGTAATCCCAGGAACTCTGGAGGCTGAGGCAGGAGGATCACGAGTTCAAAGCCAGCCTCAGCAGATTAGCAAGGTACTTAGCAACTCAGCAAGACCCTGTCTCTAAATAAAATGTAAAAAAGGGCTGGGGATGTGGCTCAGTGCTTAAGCATCCTTGGGCTCAATCCCTGGTACTGAAAAAGAAAAGAGCAAATTTGCCACCGCTGCCTTCCCCCTTGCTCTCTTGCTCTTCTATCATTGTGGGATGATGAAACATAAATGCCCTTGCCAGACGCAGGTGCTGTGCTCTTACACTTACTGGCCTTTGGAACCATAAGCCCCCAAAATTTTCTGTTCATTATAAACTACCCAGCCTGTGGTATTTTGTTATAGCAGCATAAAATAGACTAAGACACTCTTGTGTTAAAATCTAGGCAGTCCCCACTTTGATGTCATCTTCTCACCATCAGTCAGGGACCCAGGCTGCAACAACTCTGCTGTCCTCAGGCTTCCTAAGTTGCTCTGTTTGTCACCATCCCAAAGGAAAGGGGAAAAGAGCACGGAGGCGTGAGGGTGGGAGGTTTGTGGTCGTGCCTGGAGGTGGCGTGCATTACTTCCGCTCACATGCCAGTGGAGAGAACTTAGACTCAAAGGTGCAGCTGCCTGTAGGGAGGCGGGGAATGCAGCTGTCCTGCTCCTGGGGAGGAAGGGGAGATGGGATGTTCATGGGCAGCCAGCCATCTCCACCTGCCCTATCCACCTAATGTCTTATCATTCAGCTCACATTTTCTATCTCGACCTTGAGAAAATAAGGTGAGACTCCACCAAACACCTATGAAATCAAAGGCCTCCAGAATTCTGCCCTCATGCTAGCCAAGACCCCTATCACAAAAAGAAATAATTTCCAGGGTCTCGTAAGGAGAAGGCACACAGGCGGCCTGTGCTGTCACTATCTCTGAGAAATGCTTTCACATTTCAGGCGGTGAAATTCATTTAATCCTTCCATTAACCTGCATGGGGAAGAAACAAAAAGAAGGAAAGAACATAGTGACATTTTTAACAAATGACATGAAATGAAATTCCAGGCTTTATGGAAAAGTCAAGCAGTAAAGGAATTCCACATAAAAATTAATCTTGTGGGTTATTCTATGTTCCTTTTTGTTTTTTCCAGTGATGGAGATCAAATCCAGTACCTCCCACATGCTAGGCAAGTGCTCTACCATTGAGCTATACTCCCAGCCCAATATGGCTCTTTCAAGAGTCCTAAGCAACTAAGTATTGCACATTGTATACAGGGAATGAATAAGTAAACAGCTGTGGTTTCTGTTCTGGGAGGTGTTTCAAACTAAAAAGGTTCTTGGTTGCAAAAACTAGAAACCAACTCTAGCTACTTTAAGCAGAAAATGAATTTATTTAAAGAATATTAGATCAGGGTTGTGGCTCAGTAGTAGAGCACTCGCCTGGCATGCATGAGGCACTGGGTTCGATCCTCAGCACCACATAAAAATAAAATAAAGGTATTGTGTCCATCTATTTAAAAACCATATTTTTTAGAAAAAGAATATTAGATCACAAAATCTCTGGGGAGCTATTTATCTAGGAAATATGCTCCTAAAACTTTGCAGAACTAGCTGAGAGAAGACAATGCTGGTGCTCTTGTCAGCACTAACGTGCAACTTGAACCAGTGACCCCATCCATGTGGGGCCCTGGATGTTCGCATCAGAGTCTCCTGAGACTGGGGGATGTGTGCTGCCTTTGCATGTCATGGCTTTCCAGTGTAGCTTCTGGCTCCGAGTCCTACATGGGCATGGGTGGTACCCACACATCCTGCACCCAGCCACAAGGGAGGCCCGGAGAGTACATACACACCCTTGGAAGTAGGATTCCCCCAATACAGGAGGATGTGCAAAGGTCCTGGGTAGCCAAAAACTTGATAAATGCCCATTAAGTTGAAAGGTACATACAAATGTATATAATACTAAGATGGGGAGAGTGCATGAACAAGGAGTCATGGAAACAGAGAAGATGGAGAATCAAACCTGGCTGAGCAGGTCAGCGGAGTCTCACAGCAATCTCCACTTTCCCATCCACCTGACACATTGTCATTCAGCCCACATTTTCTAGCTTGGGCTCTGGGTCTTAAAAGATGAGTAAGACATTTTGGGGGACAGATTGTGAGCAGAGGTACTGCATACAGAGGAAAAGCACAGGACATGTGACAAGAGTGAGGAAGGCTTCGTATGTCTGCTGAGAGGTCCAGCAGCAAAGGCCAGGATCTGCAGCAAGGGGCAGATGGGTTGAGCGGGGGACAGGTCAAGGTCAGATCCCAAGAAACCTTGTATGGCAGGTAGGGGGCATGGACTTTATTTTGAGAAAAAGAGGAGGAAGGTATTATTGGATGCCATTTGCAGATGGGAATGATATGGTCTGTGCAGTTTTAAGAAGTAAGTTGGTACAAGGTAGAGTGTGGGTTGGGCAAGAAGGAAATGAAGATGGAGGAAGAGACCAGAGGCTGGCGCAAGAGCAAAAAGTGGTGATGCACATTTGAATTAAGGCAATGGCAGCAAGGATGAGAGGAGAGTTGGGTCTGAGAAGTGCTTCCAGAGTGGGGTTGTGCAATGGAAAAAAACGCACCTGATTAACTTCTAGATAATAGTCAATACAATGAGAAGGTACAGGGCGTGGACAGAAGGCTGGGAACTCCGAGGTGAGCATCTGAAAGCTGAATTCGAGTTTCCCAATGCCAGCACAAAGCCAAAGGCAGGACACACCTAGGGCATGACACCTGCACGGGCATCAGTGGGAAGAGGGAGGAGATCCCGAGTTCGGCCCCTTGGAGTGCATTGTCATGTTGAAGCGCCAAGAGGGCCTTGTGGGCTATTCTCTACCTGGCATCCGTTTTCATTTCTCATTATAATGGAGCCTGATTTCTTTGAGGGGAATTATCTCTCACTTATTTGTTGCAGTTTTAAGGATGGTAACTCAAGATACCCTGTATACCCCCAGCTAAGAGGTGAGCAGGGGCTGGGCACAGTGGTTCAAGACTGTAATCCAAGAAGATGGCAAGTTCAAAGCCAGCCTCAGCAACTTAGTGAAGACCTAAGCAACTTAGCAAGACCCTGTCTCAAAATAAAACAGTCTGGAGATGTGGCTCAGTGGTTGAGTGCCCTTGGGTTCAATCCCTGGTGAGAGAGAGAGAGAGAGAGAGAGAGAGAGAGAGAAAGGAGAGAGGGAGAGAGAGAGAGAGAGAAAGGAGAGAGGGAGAGAGATGAGCAAGGGGCCAAAGTGCAATCAGACTGTCTTCAAGGACTTACTATTTTGAGAGAAGTGAAGCAATGCTGGAAAGAGGATTTTGGAGTTGGTTCAATCCAGCAAGGTCTTCCTGAAGGGACCTCCCAGTAGTTCCTGCTCTGTGGAATCCTGAGACACTGTTAACATCTAGGGGTACTGAGTTTATTGTCTCTGTTCAGCAAGGAATTGAAGAACAGGACACAGAGGTAGCAAGCAAGCAGCTCATTTATTACAAAACTGAGAGACTTCTCTGAAGAGAAGGGGCCCCAGAGCTGGCAGTCCAGTGGGGAGTTTTGGCTTGTTCTTTATATGGTCTCTGGAATTTCCTCCTTTACTAATCTTCTCCTCTCTCCACACTCTGCTCATTGGTATTGGGGTGCTCCCTGTATCCACACGTCTGTTTTGGTTTTTCTATTGGATCCCCCACTTAGAGTATGAGTACAGAAGTGTCTGTCTAATTGGGTCCCTGTTTGTGTCCACGGGCAGTTTCATCAACCAGGAAGTTGACCTCATTAGAAGACCCTCTCCACGCTCCTTTGCTCTGGCCCTGCTCCTGACCTCCTCTCTTGCCATCTTGCCCTGGCTGCCTTCGCCCTTCTACATCTCCCTCAGCACCCTAGCTCAATCCTCTGAGCCTGGTTTCCAGCCTTCCTTCCAACTCTGTGAACTCAGTGAGACCCTTCAGCTGGGCTTCCTTTCTGTTTAGGGGAACCAGACTGTGGCTTGTGATCAAAGAACCCCAACTGACTCACAGAGTGATAGATACTCCTGTAAACTCTATGGAGAAATCCTTACAGACCAGCCTCCCAACAGCTGCAAAGCATTTATGAAGAAGGAAAAGGACTCTCGTGCAACCAAGACAGGGCCTTCTCACTCTCATCTGCGTATCACAGAGTGAGCTGGATGCTACGTGGTGGCCAGGGATATGCTTCGCCGGTTCTTTTTCTAAAGCCTTGATTTATAGTGTTTGATGATTCCTGTGGTGTAAATGCTCCTCTCATAGTGACTTTCAAACTATCAAAGGGCTGACCACCAGCTTGCAAATTTCCTAAAGATTTTTGCTTTTGCAAGTGACAAGCCAGTTCTAGCATGTCACTCGGTGTCCCTTCTATGACTCGCTTCTGGTTGGAGTCTCTCTAAACTGGGAAGCTGAAAGGCTGAATCTTTGACTCTTGTTGGAACAAAAGAGTGTTAGACAGAATTTCTCAAACTCTGTGGCAGGGAACTTGTTAAAAGGCAAATGCCCACAGACCACAATCAGGTACTCTGAATTAGGAGCGGGGAAGTGGCAGACAGGTTCCCAGAAGTCTGCACCATCACCATATCCCCTAGATAAATTCTGATGCAAGAGATGTGAGGGGCAAAGTTTGTCGTCTCTCAAACAGAGAGAGACACTGGCTTGAAAAGAGGAATGAAATATATAGATGGAACAGAGTGGGAAATGGAGTGAGGCAAGAGGAGAGAGGAGGCCTATGGAGGGAGCACAGCCATGACTGGGATGTGAAGGCTGAAGGAGTCAAATGAGGAGGGAGGGAATGGGAGAGAGTCAGCTAGACATCAGAATCAGAGGGTTCTACAAACACCATGTACCAGAGGGCTTCTAATAAGATGATGATGATGATGATGGTGGTGGTGATGGTGGTGGTGGTGATGGTGGTGGTGGTGATGGTGGTGGTGGTGTTAGTAATGGTGGTGGTGATGATGGTGGTGGTAGTAATGGTGATAGTGACAGTAGTGGTGGTGGTGATGGTGGTGGTGGTGGTGATGATCAGGGTGGTGGTGATGGAGATGGAGGGCAGTAGGCTTTGCTAACCAGCCCTAGAGGGCTGGTAGGAAGCAGAGCCATCTGGTGCCTATTTGGTACATTACAGAATCTATTTTACTTTGACTAGTGCTGCTCAGCCAAATTTATATCTGTTTCTGGCTGCAAAACCTGCCTGGTATTGGACTAAGCCCTGAGCTCTGAGCAGGAAGAATCCCATGCCAAGGACGTGATCAGATTTTCCTGAGCCCAGGGCAAGGCTGGGTTTCTGAGCCTTCCTAGGGTGGGAGCCCTTGTTCCAGAGGGTGGGAACCCAGGAGTGTGCCAAATGAATGACTGAAGCCTTGGAGGAATGTGGGCACACATTGCCAAGCCCCCTGTCTCCTCCTGCAGGAAAGGACAGCTTCGGTCCCAACCTCATTGCGTTTACATATCTCACTTGTCTATTGCTTCTGGGGGACAAGAATGGGGTCTTGTTCATCTTTCCAGTCCAGGGCCTGTCCCCTGGGAGCTACTCCATGAATGTCTGTGAGGCTAATGGAGAGATGGTGCAGGCAGGTAGTGGGAACCTACAATGACTGGGCGACACCATCAGGCTGGCCTGGCTGAGACCGAAGTCGGGACAGCTGAGACAGCAGCAGGGAGCAGCTGAAGACTAAAGTCCAAACAACCTGAAATTCACGCTTCTTGAGAAGAAAATGAATCTGCTTAAAGCTACTCAGTGACTGGGAGTAATACACTAAAAGAGAGGGGACTGATGCTCCTCCCAATCTCCATCGCTCCCCCAAACAAACAACTGACTGTCAAAAGCCAGGGAGAAGAGGTACACGCTGGTATAAGAGGCTCTTGGGTCTGACAGAGCATTTGTTGTTCTCTTCCTACTCTTTGAACTTCTTCCTCCTCGCCTGTTCCAAGGCACATGGGCAGAATTTGTCTTCCCTGCGCTGGAACACAGAGCACCACTCCACTTTGCTAGATCCCGAGTGATGCTTCAAGTTGCACGCGCCTGCTTAGCTCTCCTCCATTAAAATTCCTCATCCAAAATCCTTCCTTCCTCTCTGATGCCCCAGACACCGCTCTTGGGTCACCAGCCCTGCTTGCCTTGCATCTCCACAGCTCTGCTCTGATAGATGAAATGCTGGATAAAACCTCTCAGTCCATGGGGCAGGCACCTTGTCTTTGTGTCTCATAAAATATCGTGTACACCTACAGTGCTTTGTAAATAATAAATGGCCATAATAAAGAAACTGTTTCTTTGGGGTCAGAGGTACATGTTGGCAGAAAAACAGTCTCATCTCGCCACAACCAGGGTTGGCTCAGCCTGGCACAGCTGTCGTCAAGAGCCTGAGGAGGCACTGCACAGAGATTTCCAAAGGGACATGTGACCTGAAAACTTAGGGTTCCAAACAGAATAAAAGGCATAATGCCAGGCTTTCTTGGCCAAGGGAGGTCAGAGAGCAGCCTGCTGACGTACTATGGACTTGCAAAATAAATGCACCGTGGAAAGGCAAGATGTCATTATTACTACTTCAAATTTTATTGTTCTGCTTAATTGGCCTTTACACATTAAAACAGCACAGCCCTTTTTAGCCAAGTACATAATAATAATTTACTATTGAAAGAGAGATCGACTGGGAATAACAGCTACTCTGACTATAATAATGACTCATCAATTCAGCGTAACAGAGAAGGGAGGATTCTTTCCAAACGGATGAATGAGTTAAAACAGACAAAGGTGGTTTCCTTAGGGGAGCTCAGGGAAAGAAAAGGACACAGTCACCCAGTGGTCATTCGCTATGGTGACCAGTGCCCCAGATGCTGAGGACAGGTTGATTGCAACACTGGGACATCCTGCTGATCTCTCACCACAACTAAGAGGCGACAGTCTATGTTTTTTAAAGTATGCTGCTAAAATCTCCCTTCCTTATCTCCTCTTGTAGAGTACTACCAGGGCAAGAAAAGTTCCACAATGATGAGTTCGTTCATCAGATATTTCAGGGCCAGAAACTTAGAACACGCTCATAAAAGTAACAGTTACCATTTATTGCAGCCTCGCCAGGCCCGGTGCACCATCTCATTTAATTCTTTCTACATACTCTTAGAAGTGATTTCTGCTATCCATTTTACAGAGACCTTGGCTCAGGCTCTATGGCTCAGGGATGCAGCCAAGATCCAAACATAAGACTATTGGAATCCAGAGCCCAAGATCTTAACTACTGCCATCTACCACCTGTACTGACATTTGGAAATGTGCCAAGGGTTGAAATAATTTACTCAGCATGAGTGACTCACAACTGACACATCTATTCAAGAAGGGATGTTTTTCAATCATCCAACCTAAAGGAAAGGACAAAACATCATGGGTGATGCCAACCCAGGGGTCCGGGGGTCTTTGTTCAGCTTTGGTTCTGACGTGCCTGGCTGGGGTGGTTTGCAGGAGGGTTGCTTGTTGAAGATGTATTTCCAAGGCAGGTATTAAAAATAGCTCATGGAGCCGGGCACGGAGGCCCTGTAATCCCAGCTGCTCAGGAGGCTAAGGCAGGAGGGTCGAGAGTTGAAAGGCAGCCCCAGCAACTTAGTGAGGCACTAAGCAACTAGTAAGACCTTATCTCTAAATATGGGGTAAATAAAATACAAAAAAAAAAAAAAAAGGCTGGGGATGTGGCTCAGTGGTCAAGTGCCCCTGAGTTCAATCCCCAGTACCAAATATATATATATATAAAATAAAACAAATAGCTCATGGTCTCTGAGAGTACTCTGGCTAAGGGGGAGAGGGGAGTGACTTTGAAGGAAGGGCAGGAACCAGGAACCACTGCGGCATGAAAACGTTACCACAGATAATCTGTAGGCCTGACAGTAGGCACTGATTCGATTTGCTCTTTCTAATTAGCAGAGCTGTGGAGTGATAGCTCCTTCATCCATCGGAGACTCTATTTTTTAAATCTCTTTATCTTTAAATGAAGAACATGGAGGAAAATTAGAAGGGTGGGTGCTTCGAGGTTCTTATTGTCTACCCCTGACCATCTGCCCTAGACTTAATTTAGTCCAGATTGTGGATTCCATGAACCATGTTAATGAACAGGCTGGGAGAAGGTCTCGGTCCAAGGCTTGCTCTGGACTAAAGCTACTGCCTCACAAACGACTCACTAATTTCTAATTAATCCTCTGATCCATCCCAGAGCTCCTTTTCCTCCCTCTTTAGGAGCAGGAATCAAGACGCCTGAGGCACTTAGGTGTCTATTGGGACAGGAAGTGCAGCCAGGATGGCACACATGCCTTTCGTCCCAATGCATGGACGTCCCAGAACCACATGTTTGCAAAGGCTGGAGGCTGGGATGGTGGAGGGGAGGAGAGAGCGGAGGTGTGTGTATGTGGGGGCCACAGGTCATGGTGGTGATTTTGGGATATGTACACGTGTGTTGCCATGTGTGTGGTGGTGTGATTGTGCTGCAGGTCAATTTTGTCCTACGTATGAGGCACATGGTATTATGTATGTGCGCAGTGTGGTGTGTACAGTAAGGTAGGAATGTGGGCACAGACATAGCGGTGACGTGTGTGGATGTGTAGGGGTGTGTATGTGATGTGGTACACATGTGCATGTAAATTGTACAGATGGAGTGTTTCTTGTGTGAGGTGTGTGCATGTGCAGTGTGGTCCATGGTGTGTGGTATGAACTCGTGTCTGAGGGGTCGTGTGCATGATATGACATGCTAAATGGGGGCATGTATGTGGTGTGTGTGTGTGTGTGTGTGTGTAAAATGAAGCAGAGTGAGAATAAAGACATCTCTAACAAAACAAGCAGTTTGAAAGGGAAGTTTTTCTATTTTCCAAAAATTTGCCAGAATAATCTTCCTTTCTAGCTAAAGCTTCTGTTCAGAGAGTCTGTGGATAAAAATGGACAAGCTGGTTCTCGAATAAAAAGAGTGTTTAGGATATCTGGGAAAGAAGCATTTAAAAGAAAAAGAAAAAAAAAATATATATATATATATATATATTTTTTTCTTTTTCTTTTATATGCTTCTTTTACTTTTATATATACATAGTGCTAACAGGGCAGTGGTTTCAGTTTCCTTGGGTTGGGTGGAGAGGGGTGTTTAACGTGAAGAAGTCACCTCCCGCCACCCCGCGGAGCCTGGAACCCGCAGGCTGCGCCCCTCTTCCCAGCTGTGTCTCGCCTGTGGCCGCCCCTGTTTGCCAGTCAGTGGGTGTGATGAAATTTCTCTTCGTGGATATTTTTTTTTCCTTCCTCGTGGAATATTAAAAAGGACTTTTGTCTACTGGAGTTTGGAAGGAAACCTGCAGAAGCCACGTCGCCCTGATATGGAGGTGCCATCTAGGGGCAGGAAGGGGCTGGAGGAGCCTTGCAGAGAACTTGGAAGGGAGGAATCAGCGGCAGGAGTTCGCCAGAGTCTTTGACAGAGCTTCCCGGGAGCTGGGTCTTCATGCAGGGAAATGTCACAGAAAGGGATCAAACCAGACAAGTCCAGCTGCTTCAGACTGTCTCCATGGAGAGGAGGAGTGTCTTTGATTTTTTTTTTTCAATCCCAAACACAGAGGCATTCCCAAGACATGGGAATGAAGTGAATTTAAGAAAAGATATTGACATTCCCCTTAAAACAGAACTTCAACTGCCTTAGAAAGATTTTAAGAATGTCATACACCCACCGTCATATGCGGCTGGAATAGTGTAAATTGGCATGACTTTTCTGGAAGGCAGTTTGGCAGTACCTAACCAAAGCCGTTTAAAAAGTCCCTGACCTTTGGCCTAATGATTCCACTTCTAAGCATTTACTCTAAAGAATTCATCAGAGTGTAAAGATTTCTCTGTAAGGGTGTCCCTTGTAGTGTGTGTTATAAACGTGAAAAGTTGGTATGAACTTTAATGTCCAAAATAGGAAAGTTTTAAAATAAATGATACACCAGTCACATGATGGGCTGCTGTGTTGACATTAAGTCATATTTTTGGACACTGCCTAGTGACATGGGAAAAGAGTCAAATACAATGTGAAGTGAAAAAGTAATATGTGTATATAGATAGATAGATAGATAGACAGATAGATAGATAGATATAGATATAGATATAGATAGATAGATATAAAATGTATTTCTAAGAAAGGGTATTGAAAGGTTATATATCAAACTGCTAAGAGCTGCTTTCATTAGGGAAAGATTATGAGAGAATTTTTCTCTGAATATCTTTCTGTATTTTCTATAATTTCAAATTGAGCATGAAATATTAGAATAAAAACAATGTATATCATTTGAGCCAGGTTTGGTGGCACATGCCTGTAATCCAAATGACTCAGGAGGCTGAGGCAGGAGGATCACAAATTGGAAGTCAGCCTCAGCAACTTAACAAGACTTCAGCAACTTAGTGAGATCCTGTCTCAAATTAAAACATAAAAACAAGGAGTTGAGGATGTAGCTCAGTTGGTAGAGTGCTTGCTTCACATGCACAAGACCCTGGGTTCAATCCCCCAGCACCACAATAAATAAATAAATAAAAACAAAAGGACCGCGGATGTAGCTCAGCAGTAAAGCAAGTGCCCCTGGGTTCATTCATTCCCCAGTATAATTTTTTTAAAAAAATCCCTTCATTTCAACGACCTCCGACCTGCCAGTGTCTGAGAGGGAACATTCATCTTCCCTTGTTGTTGGGATGACTCACCTGTGCGCCTGAGGCCAGCCTCTTACTTGTGCTGGGATTCCAATCTCCTTTTGCCTACTCAGTGACACTTCTATTGGACATCCCATCAGCACATGTTCCATCCCTGGGCTGCACAAGCCCCGGTGTATTATAAAGAACTCAGAAGACTCCATGCAGAAGGTTTGGACATTTTATTACTCAAGGGCTCCTCCACAGGGCAGCTTAGAATATACTGAAGGGCCCTGTTACACCCACAAGATATAGGATAGGTTGCAGGCCTACTGTGTGCGCATACAGATTTCTTCAGATATTTTACAGGTACATTCTTTTACTTTACAACCAAGGTCATTCCGCTTAGAGTTTTGACACAAGCAGCTAGCCAGTTTTCCCTCTCCATTTCCTCCATTATCATATTCTTTAAAGTCCTTCTTCTCTTCCTGCCCTCAACAACAAGTTTTCTTGGCACTGACTGGTGTTTACATAAACCTGCTGTAATATTGGCCACATTACAAAAGCCAAATCCTCCACGGACTGACAGCCCCCTGCAGCTACACTTTCTTCTTTCTACACCTGCTTTTAGCCCCAACACTCAAGAGTCAGTCTATGTTTACTGATTACATTTCCATCTATTTCTCTTAAACCTCAATAGTCCAGTGACAGCTGGACTTCCTCAGCCCACGGAAGATCTTCTCAAGGCCACCCTTGACTTCCATGTTACTGAGTCCAGTGATCAATCCTGAGTCCTCACTTTGCTTGGCTTCTCACCAGCTCAGGACACAACAGACACAACCGATGCTTCTTGGAAGATTTTTCATTTGACTCCCCAGCAGCAACCCCTCGCCAGCCTCACAGACTGCTCGGTTGCTCAAACCCCAGGGTCCCAATTCTCTGGCTTTATTTCCTCTCTAAATAAAAACCTTTACCTTGAACTTCAGACAGATAGGCGGATAGAAAATATAAATTTATATACATATAATATATGAAACTTAACACAATCGAAGTCACACTTCTGCTTCTCTTCCCCAAACCCAGGAGGGGGAACATCACCTTCTAAGGGAGGCTTGACTGGATCATCCTGTTTAAAACTGCTCTTCCTCCACGTCCCCTTTCCCTGCCTCATTGTTCCCATGGCACTTGCCACCTGTGTCGTCTACCTTTGTCAACTGATATCCTGTGACGTTCCCCTTTCCTTTGCTGTCTAGAATGTAAGCTCCAGGAGGGCAGGACCTTAGGTCTGTTTTGCTCGTGGTGGGGTCCTCAACTCCTAGATTCTAGTGCCTGGCATAGAATAAGCTCTCAGGAACAGTCATTGAATGAATGAATGAATGAATGAATGAACAAAGGGTGATGGAAAAGGACTTAACCTACTTGGTGCTTTAAAAATAGGCTAGAAACTACAGGAACAGGAAGGAAATTGGCTGCGAGTATTTCTTTTCTTTTCCCATTAGACTCATAATGAGACTGCACAGTTGCGTTATTATTTCAAAAGCAACAGCTTTCCAGCGTTTAACAATGTGCCAAATGTTTTTGCTGTTTGTTTCCATTCCTTTTCCCCTAATGGGGAAGGGGAGGTGCTTGCTGATTTCCCCTCTCATTACCCTCAGGGACTGGTTTCCCTTCGGCACGAGGCTTCTCTTCTTGGGTTCAGCCAATGCTCACTTGATAAAATCTTTGAGCCCCTACTACGTATTCTGTGTCTATGTGAATTATAAATGCATTGTACATCACAAACATACACCCAATGCTCATGCCACACTCCTAGCTATCTCCACTCCTAGGAGTGTTTGTGACCAGCATCACTAGTGATGTCACCTCTCTGCCAGGAGGTCTTTGATGCAGCATACAATGATGTGGATAGTTTCTAGACTCTTCTGTAGAATTCTAAATCAGTGTCAAAAAATGCTAGACCCTCTTCACATGAAAGTGGTTGCATATCCATTGAACAAGGTCATAAATGGTGCTTACTGGATATTTGGAGTCACAAGTCCCTCACGACAATTTGAACTGCCAGAATCCACACCGACACACTCGTGTCACTGGGAAGTCAAGAGACCTGGGCCTTCCTCTGGGCCACCTACTGGGTGTACCTCCCTGAGCAAGTTACTCTAACTTTCAAAGACAATCTTGTCATCTGTAAGATGGAAACACGTAACCTGCTACACAACCTGCTACCTGTGCTGTTTGTGGTGTAGACCAACTGATGGACTGTGACAGGGCTTGTAGGGACTTGTGATCAGATGCGAGGCTAAACCATTAGGACACCCCTCCAGGGGGGTGTCCTTTAATCCCTCTTTCATCAGCCTCTTTAGAAAAAAATAGCTGAGGTTATGTGGTGGTGGATTCTTTCCTTCTCTTTATTTTCCAACTTCATCAGGCATATGCTGAAAATAAATTTGTTATTAGGCTGTGCATCTTTAGGACGGTGACAGAGTGTCCTCAGTTTCATTGCCCCTGAAAGTTCCTGCAATCGGCACTGGGCCCAGAACAACAGCACACCTGCTTCAAAGACCCCCTGGGGGCTGGGGGCTGAGGACGCCCTCATCTGAGAGTGAGGCCAACTTGAGGACCTGGGACTGAGCTTCTTCCTTAGGTCACCCCCTAAGAGGAATTTTCCCTCCGGCTTTTCCAAGCAGGCTCATTTCCTCTTGAACATTTTTGCCAGCTGCTTTCAATCCTAATATTTTGGCAGCTAAACAGCATGCTATTCTGCAAAAGAGCTGGGAAACTGCTAATGATCCCATATTAGCAGCTTTTCAGCTCTCCCATGTTCCCTTTCAGGATCTAAGGTTGATACTAGGACATGTCTCCTGCTTTTTGTCCTGGACAAGAGAAGCCACTATCTAGGGCTTCACATTTTAGAGTCCCAGCCCCATATTTCCAACACAGAGAGACTGTGAAGGAAAACATGGGCACCTCCGTCACTCAGGATCTGCTGCTCAACCCGGTACAGCATCGCACATCACCTTGATCACAGTTTCTTGAAAATGACACCATCCGGGTCTCAGGACATGGCTTCTCCACATCTCTTGTCTTAGGTCCTTGAAACAAAAGGTGACTGTCTGAAATGTCAAGAGTTGGGGTTGTGTTGCTTCCCAAGCTGGAGATCGACCTTAGTTCAGAAGGTGTGTTAGCTGGGGAGGGGGAGGTGATTGATTGGCAGAAACACTGAGGTCAAAGAGGAGACAAATCAATTAACATGTCAAATCCTTCCTATCACATAGCAAGAATGCAATAGATTCTTGCATAATGCAGTGTGTGTCACATATCCATTTTCTTGCTCATCATGTTCCCTTGTGATTCTGGAGTTACCCATAAATTAGTGCAGTATTCACAACAATTGTATACAGCAGTTAACGAATATTTTGCAATATGAAACAGTTCATATTACCTTCGTGTGCGTGCGTGGGTGGGTAATCAACCCTCTACTTCAACCCTATTGATATTGTAGACTGCTTCCTTGGCATGGAGCAGATCTATGCTGACCTAGGATGTTTGGCAGCATCCCCCCTTCTCTATCTGCTAGACACCAGTATCAAGTTGTGTCAATCAAAGATGTACTCGGACTGGGCACAGTGGTGCACACTGGTAATCCCAGCTACTTAGGAGACTGGGGCAGGAGGATGGCAAATTTGAGATCAGTCTAGGCAATTTAGCAAGACCCTGTCTCAAAAATAAATAAAATGACTGACCCCCAGTACCACAAAAATAAAATAGATGTACTCAGACATTACCAAGGACTTCTGGGGAGCAAAATCACCCCCACTCGAGAACCACCTCTCTAGATAAAATGTGCATGAGGGTGATCCTGTTTCTTTACACTGGCAACTATATGACTATTGCACACTAAAATTTGAAGAATAGTTTTATTTAAATAATATTGATTAAAATTTGTATATCCATTAGTTATAATTGTATTTAACCTTTAATTTTAACAGATACTTTTTCTATTTCAAAAGAAAAAAATTACTGTTTTGAAAACATAAAAAAAGACACAAGTTCTAATAGTTTACATTTAGTTTAATCTATGCTTTATGATGAAAATTTGTTGAAATTTTGGACACTGAATAAAATCAGATTTTTAAAATCCAGATCATTATCAACAATAGAACACATATGATATGAATATGTGTGTTCTTGATTACTTACTAACACATTTAGTGATTTTGCTGAAATGAAAACGTATGGGATAAATATGTCATAATTTATGAATGATGTATGCTTTTTTAAAAAGCAGATTATGTATTTTAATGTCACCCATTACAATCAAAAGGAAAGAAAAATACATAAATGGGGGACATAAAGCATCCACTTTTTATATATAATGAAAATTTCATTCAGGTCACATGCCCATAATACAAAGACATTTTTAGAGAAGTTTTTGAAATGCCTACTTTTCCCCATTAATCTTTTTTTCATTTACACATAATAATTGTGTAAACATTTTTGTGGCATACAGTACGGTATTTCAATACTGTATGCAATGTGTGATAATCTGTTTTTATACCATTACTACCACCTGATTCTACAATTGCAATTTTATCATTTTGTTTCATATGTGAGAGAACAAACTCTAATGTTTTTTTCTTTTTCTCCATGAATTCTTTGGAAAAATAAATAAAGGTGCATTGAATATTGATAGTATCTGTGTAAAAATTGTGATGTACAGTCATTGCACTTAAAATATATAAAATCATCTGAAAAATTCTAAGTGATGAAAGGCCAATTTTTTCCTGCTGTATTTTAAAAAAGGAAATAGAATGACTAATATTTTCAGGAAAAATAAATGATGTCTGTTTTTACTTTATTACTCACCCCAATATCAATGCCCATCAAACAAACACTAAGGCATACACACAAGAATAATTCAATTCAGTCATATTTGGTATCTGGCTGAATTTCATCATATGAAAACTAGTTTTATACACATTTTGTGTTTTATTGTTTTGTATCTGTCAGAGCAGGCGGAGATCACATATTTAACTGAACAACTTATTTGCTTGGTTTAGGATATATGATCCTTGGGCCTCCACTGATCCTTTTGCCAGGGGTCTGACACACATGAGGTCCAGACTTGGTCGTCCCCTTGACCCAAGGCCTCAGTCCAGGACCCGAAATAGAATCCTGCCAGCTCTGGAGCTGGAGACTGGTTGAGGCTGGGGTCAAGGGAGGTTGAGGCTGCTCAGTCTTCTGCCATGGGTTGTAAAAGGGTCTCCACCCCTGAACAGCTAATTTTGAGAGAGAGAGAGAGAGAGAGAGAGAGAGAGAGAGAGAAGCCTTATTAATCTCCACTTTTTATATCTCCTACTCTTTTTTCTCATTCTTTCTCTATCCACAAGCTGTAACAAAGGAGAGAAACACCCATTTAGGAGTCATTGTATTTATTAAGTTCCATATTCGCTTTTTCAGAATCTTGCTTTCTGTTGTCCTAGGCAACAATTAATTGAATTTAATTCAATAGGGATTTATTAAGCTCCTTTTACCCGAGAGGCATGCATTTGTCCTCACAGGACCCAACAATTCAGGAAAATATGGCATCTCCCTCAAAGAGCTCACCCACCAGCAGAGACAGGCAGGTGAGTAAGGAACTCTTATGTTGGGCTAAGGCAAAATGAAAGGGTTTTACAAAGGGCAAAGATAACAGAGGAGGAGAAATGAACTTTTTCTGGGGAAACTTTTTCTGGATGATGCTTCACCAGGGTGTTCTCTGAGCTGAGTGGAGCAGAGTTAGCAGAACCCACCCCCACCCAGCCCCCCAGGCAGAGAGACAGGAGGAAGGACGAACAGTGAACTGGTGAATGCACTATTGACAGGAAAGTACAACACAACAACTAGCACCTGGCACATAGTAGGTGCCCTGTGGGCTCTTGTTTCCTTCTATTGTATCCTAACAGTGTGACCGTGCCTGGGTTTTCATGATAGAGCTTAAATTATTACTAGAGACATAATACTCTGTCCTCAAAGAACAATGGTTCCTTGAATTTTCCGGCCCTTGGCGTTGGAACTGTGCCTTTCAGCTACCTTCCATATGCACAGAAGCAGCTGTCCTCTCTGCAAGCAAAAGGGCAAGGGCAAAAAGTGAGGCTTAGGGCACACTGGCTGCCTACCACCCCACAGTGGTATGGAGATCAGAAGACATAGGAGCATGTGTGTTGGAGGCAGGGGGGGCAGTTGTTCCCAAAGACTCAGAAGACATCACCTGTGGTCAAGAACTCCAATCCTTGTTTGGGAGGAAAAGAAACCTATGAAACAGACAAGAAGTGCCTTAGAACTTGGAAAGTTTGCATGTAAAATATCAGGACATGGAGAGACTCCCCCTAGGCTGGATGGATGCTGAGAGGGGAATAACACGGATCCGTTGGGTTAATCTGGTAGAGTCTCCTAGAGAAGCTGCATGGGAACCAGTCAGAGAGAAGGCACAGCGTGCTGGCCCAGCAGTGCACCAGAGCAAGTCAATTAGCAGAGCAAGTGAGGACCAGGACCAGATGCACCAGGTGGGGCCGACAGGCCATGCAAACAGAGAGCCACTGTGCACTGTGCCACTTCCCCAAAGGCAGTGGGTCAAGGGGCTGGAGAGGTGAGAAATGGGGTTGGGAGAAGGCCTTCTGGGGGCTGGAAGAACCTTCTGCAGAAAGGTGGGGCTGGATACCATTTAAAGTTTACTCCAATTGTCTTGTAGACAAGAGTCCCACTCTTTTGGGTGCCCGCCCCTCAGGATATACAGATGTATAACCTCACTGACAAATCAATCTGGGTAATACATTCCCCTTGCTTTAGGGTAGGTCTGTAATCAGGGCCTGGCCAGCCAGCACTATGGCATCCATCTTCTTGCTGTGCAGGAGATGGATGTGTCTGGATGTGAGATCTGGAACTGCTGCAGCCGTCTTGCTGCCAGCCTCCGGAAGAAGCCAGTGGGGAGACAGGCAGAGCAGGGGGGTCACAGAGGAGAGGAGCCAGAGTCCTGGAGCCCTGCACTGGCAGCCTCCTCCTCCCTTGGGAGGGTAAATCCTCTTGTTACTTACTCCATTGGGGGGCAGGTTTTCTAGCACTTGCAGTCAAGAGCATCATAATATCTATGTACCTACCTATTCATGTATATATAATTATCTAGGCCAGTAGCAATGGGAAAGTTAGAATTCTAGAAAGAAGAACCCATCAAGGAAGCTGATATTAGCAAGTAACTGCCTATATTTCAGCATAGTTATTGCCCAAAGCCGAAGATACCATGTTGCTAGAGACGGGACCAAAAGTGGAGGTAGAGCCCAGGTCTCAGAGAGACTGTTGCTCTTTGCTGGTTTTTAGGATACTTGGGGGAGGGTTAAGTTATCCTGAATAAAGAGGCAGCACCCCACAGGACTGCTTAGTGGAAGCAACCACGACAATGTAGATGAGGCTCAGTGCTGCACAGAGATTCAGGGCAAGGACGGGGTTTGAATCACTGTTCTAACCACCACTCATGAACTGTGTGATTTGAGTAAATCTCTCTTAGCCTCAGTTCTCTGGCAGACAAGTCACACTCCTCAGATGTGCTGTGTTTAAATGTCCCCTCCAAAACTCAGGTTGAAACTTAATTGCCAACGTAATGGTATTGGAGGTTGGGCCTCTAAGAGATGATTCAGTCATGAGGGATTTTCCCTCAGGAAGAGATTTGCACCGTTATCATGGAAGTATTTTTAGTTATCATGGGAGTGGGCTCCTGATAAAAGGATGAGTTTGGCTGACTCTCTGTTTAATGCTATCCCACCATTTTATACAGAGGCCCTCGCCAGATGCCAGTGCCATGCTGTTGGACCTTCTAGCATCCAGAACTGTGAGAAAAAAAAAATTTCTTTTCTTTATAAATGGTCCAGTCTGTGACATTCTGTTATAGCGACAGAAAATGGACTAAGAGTAGCTGTGGAGTGCCAGTGGGCCCTTCCTCCGTGACCTGCACTCTCTGGCTGTTCTTGGAATACTCACCAAACCTCTGCAAGGTGCTGGGCATTGTGCTGGGGTCAGATGCAGTGTTATAAAGGGCCATTTTTGCCATCAAGGAGAGTAAGGACTCCAGCAAAGGAGACCAACTCGTGAGACAGTAACTGGCAAGGTATTGTGCAAACTACTAAGTAGAGAGAGACCCAGGCTGTGAAGATTTTTTTTTTCCTAAAATGCAATGAAGAAAAAGCTCAATGATTGCAAAAGCTCAGCAAGTTGGTGACTCAGTTGGCAAAGGGAGCCATTTCCTCTCTGCCTGTTCCCCCACGACTCACTGTACACCAGTTCTTTCTTTACCCTGAGACACGTCCTCAACTCATCCATGGGACCAGCTGGAAGAAGAAACCAACATCCCCAGCTTCCTCCATGGATTGTGTACTGGCTCACCCATTAGAGTCACTTCTCAAGGACAGTTTCCCAGCCTGTCCCTGAGGAAGGCCTGGCATCTTTCCCAGGTCCTGTGGCCGCCTGTCCGCTTGGTAACCCTGATCACAAATTTCAGTTGGCTTTCCTATAGAGCAAACTCCCACCCAGCTAAGAGCCAGACCAAGCCCATGCCTAATCAACCTTCATCTGAAACAAATCCTTTCTTAAATGGGAACTGAGCCAGGATTAATTCTCCATGCTCAGCCCCAACCCATAACCTTTTGGAATGGATTCTAGAGGTTTCTTGGAAGGGTCATTATCCCAGCACTCTGTTGTCCCATGGCTCTATTCGTCAGGCAGGGTACAAGTCGGTTTCTCTAGCGGTCATTGACTTTCATTCCTTATCCTGATAACTCCGGCTTCAAAACTGCCACAAGATTTAGTGGCCCTTTCCAGGAATCCCAACCGTCCCCTTCCTCAGCACTCAAAGCCATTCTTCACCCTCACCTTAGAAAGCACTGGAGGATGGTATTGAACACCCCAACCAACTGTCAAAATATTTTATGGCAGTATGATATGCATACAGAAAGGTGCACACGTCATAACGGCACCTCTGTTAATGACCACAATTGGACTTTACAGGTCTCCAGCACCCAAGGCAGCAATGGAACACTGGTAGGCCCCAGAAGCTCTGTTCACGCCCTTCCCCATCACCAGCCTCTCTCTCTCTCTCTCTCTCTCTCTCTGTCTCTCTCTCTCTCTCTCTCTCCCTTAAAGCTGACTTCTAACACCATAGTAGTGTCTGAACCAAAGAAGCACCAAAGGTTTGAAGCAAGAAAGAAGTGCCATCGCGTTTGGTTTTGGAGGACTCTTGCAGGCTTGTAGGAGGGCAAGACTCAGGGAGGCTGTCTGGGGATCTGTTATAGAGATGCTGACGGCTGGGAACAGAAATGTGGCGGGGAGGTAGGGGAACAGGGGGTCATGAGTCCAATTTGTCCACTCTCTCAGCTGTGCTTTGCTGGGGCCTGTGAATTGATTAAATGACCTTAAAAGCCTCCTACCCTCAACCCTGAAAGTCTTTTATTCAAACCAGTCATCCGGAAAGTGAGCCTCCCACGGGTGCTTAATTCACTCAAGGAAAGATTATAGAACCTGGTTACCAAGCTTTGAAAAGTTGCTCATAAAATTCAGCAGGAGCCTGCAATCCTCAGAGACTTCTATTTTTACCAAAAACACACACAGAGAAGTGGAGAATTTTCAAATGAATTAGACATGAGATTGATCTTTTTATACCAAAAAAAAAAAAAAATAGAAAGGAACAGGGATGCTGAGTTGGAAGTCCCCCCTCCTGCCCCCAGTTTCCCTAAGCTGACTCATTTTGGTGTTTTAAGTCAGGCCCGAACTCTTGCTCTGACCCATGGCATAGGCTGGTGGCCAGAGAAACCCTGTGGGTTCCCCAAGATGATGGACATAGTTTTGTTCCCAACCACCCAGACGGGGCCTGCTCCACACCGTAGGAGGAGTTGGCCAAAATGTTCCCCCAATCACAGCTGAATGAAAACAATGTACACTGTGAGTGACAACTGGTGGCTTCCCACAGGTCAAGCTCAGACAGGGTTGGGTGAGGACCCCTGAGTCCCCAGCTGATGCAGCACAGCTCTGCAGGCAGCAAATGTTCCAGACCCATCTTGTTGTGTATTCTCCAAGCTGCAGGCTCCTCAGCAGTGCCTCGTCAGCTACCTCACACCCTCATCTCTGGCTGAGGCCAATCAAGGATGCTGTGTTTCTTCTTAGGAGTTTTTCATAAGCAAGATCCATGGTTTCCAAGCAGTGCTCTGTGGAACCCCAGGGGTCCTGTGAAGGCAGTTCCTGAGCCATGGAGCAGGCAGTACTCTGAGCCCCTACACACTTCAATGAGGGAAGCTCCACTTTTAAACCGGGCTTGGGACCACATAGCACTCCTCTCAGAAAACATTGTCAGGCAGGATGTTCTCTGTCTTCTTGGCCATAACTGTGTGACTAAAACAGTTACAGTTGCTCCTCGACTTACAATAGGGTTACCTCCCAATAAAACTGTTGTTAAGTTGAATATATCCAAAGTTGGAAATGCATTTAATAGAGTCAAGGATAAAAATCACACGGTCATCTCAATAGATGCAGAAAAAGCCCTTGATAAAATTCGATATTCTTTCATGATAAAAGCCCTGAATAAATTAGGTTTAGAAGAATCATACCTCAACAGAATAAAAGCTATCTATGACAAAAAACAAAGCCAATATCAGACTGAATGGGGAGAACTAGAGTTCTCCCCAAGATCAGGAGCAAGACAAAGAGTCCATTCTCACCACTCTTATTCAATATAGTACTAGAAATTCCAGCCAGAGCAATCATGCAAGAGAGAAATAAAGGCATACAGGTAGGAAAGCAAGAAGACAAATCATCCCTGTTTGCAGATGATATGATTCTATACATAGAAAATCCTAAAAATGCCACCAAAAGACTTTTAGGAGTCATAAACACATTCAGCAAAGTAGCGAGATCAATGTACAAAATTAGTAGATTTTCTATATACCAATAATGAACTTGCTGAAAAAGAAATCAGGAAAAGTATCCTACCCACAATAGCCACATACACAAAAATAAGATACCTAAGAATTGGACTGGGGTTGTGGCTCAGTGGTAGAGCACTTGCCTAGCATGTGTGAGGCACTGGGTTTGATTCTCAGCACCACATACCGATAAATAAATAAAATTTAAAAATTTGTCAACAACTAATAAAAATATTTTTTTAAAAAGACACCTAGGACTAAACCAGTTAAGGCCGTGAAATACCTCTACAACAAAAATTACAGAACACTAAAGAAAGAAATTGAAGAAGACGTAGAAGATGGACTCACACCTCACGTTCACATATTGAGAAAAATTAATATTGATCAAATGGCTATACTACCGAAAGCAATCTACAGATCTAATGCAATATCCACCAAAATCCAGTGACATTCTTCACAGAGCTAGAAGAAAACTATCCTAAAATTCACATGGAAACCAGACGTGGTGAAACATGTCTATAATCCAAATAGTTAAGGAGGCTGAGGCGGGAGGATTGCGAGTTCAAAAGCCAGCCTCAGTACTTAGCAGACCTCTAAGCAATTTAATGAGACCCTGTCTCAAAATAAGAAATAAAAAGGGCTGGGGATGTGGCTCAGTGGTGAAGAGCCCCTGGGTTCAATCCCTGGTGCCAAAAAAAAAAAAAATCACGTGGAAAGCCAAACAACATGGAGGCATTCATTGTAATAGCCAAGTTCAAAACATTACATGAAACCATAATAAGAAAAACAGAGTAGTGGTGGCATAAAAACAAATCCACAGATCCATGGAACAGAATAGAGGAACCAGAAATAAATTCATACAGCTTCAGTCAACTTGACCTTCAGTCAAGCAAAGGTGCCAAAAGCCCACGTTGGAGAAATGACTGTCCCTTGAATGAGTGGTGCTGGGGGAAGTGGATATTCACACATCGAAGATTGAAACTAGAACCCTGTCTCTCACCCTGCACAAAACTCCACTCAAAATAGATCGAAGACCTTCATGTAAGATCTAAGTGAAACCTACTAGAAGGGAACATAAGAGAAACACTTCAAAATACTGGTATAGGCAATGAATTCCTGTAGAGGACTCAAATAGGCAATATCGACTCAAACTGACAAAAGGAATTACATCAAATTAAGATGTTTCTGTACAACACAGGGAACAATCAACAGAGTGAAGAGAAAAGCTGCAGAATGGGAGAAAATCTTTGCCAGACATCCATCTGGCAGAGTATTAGTATCAAGAATATACAAAGAACTATGCCAGGCGAAGTGGCACATGCTTGGAATCCCAGCAGCCCCGCAGGCAGGAGGACTGCGAGTTCAAAGCCAGCCTCAGCAGCGGGGAGGCACTAAGCAACTCAGTGAGACCCTGTCACTAAATAAAATACAAAATAGGGCTGGGGATGTGGCTCAGAGGTTGAGTGCCCCTGAGTTCAATCCCCTATACCAAAAAAAAAAAATAAATAAATAAAGAATATATAAATAACTCAAAAACTTAACAAAAAACAAAAAATCCAGTTAATAATGGGCAAATGATGTGAATAGATATTTCTCAAAAAAAGTACAAATAGCCAATAAATATATAAAATTTTTCTTAATATCTTGAGTCATCAGGGAAATGCAAACTACACTGAGTTTTCATCTCACTGCAGTCAGAATGGCTATTGTAAATGATGATGATAATAAACAACAACAAAAAATTCTGGCAAAGATGTGGAGAAAAAGGAACCCTTGCCTATTGTTGGTGGGGAGGTAAATTAGTGTGGTCACTGTGGAAAACTGCATGGATCTTCCTCAGGAAACTAAAAACAAAACCTTCCAGCTATCCCACTCCTAGTTACACACCTCAAGGAAATGAAGTCAGCATCCGAAGGAGATAGCTGCAAGCCCACCTTCACTGAGGCACTGTTCACAATTGCCAAGACATGGAATCAGCCTAGGTGGCCATCAGCAGATGGATAATTAAAGAAAATATGGTCTACAGGTACAATGGAGTATTATTTGGGCAGAAAAAAGAACTGAAATCCTGTCATTTGCAGGAAAATAGATGGAACTAGAAGACATTATGTAAAGCAAAATAAGCCAGACTTGACAAGATAAATATCACAGGCTTGTCTCTCATATGTGAAACCTAAAAAAAAAAAAAGAAAAGAAAAGAAAAACAAGACCCAAAAGTAGAAGAGGGACTACAAGGGATTGGGAGGGGACCAGGGAGGTAGAGCAGTAGGAAAAGGGAGGGTAGACATGATCAAAGCTCCATATATGCATGTGTGAAAATGCCACCATCAAATTGGTTAATTTGCACAATTACTACATAATAATTATAATAACAATGAAAAATAAAATGCCCTTCATTCATCTAAACTAAAAAAAAAAAAATCACAGCTTTGCAGCACAGTCCAATTTGGGTTGTTTCCCTGGAGAAAACAGGGACTGTAGAGTACTGTGTGCATATCACCACCAGCTCAGGAAGAGATCAGAATTCAGAATTGAAGTATGGCTTCTACTGAATGCATATGGTTCTCACGTCAACATAAAGTTGAAAAATCCTAAGTCAAGCTCTCTCAGTTGGGGACTGTCTGTAACCTATGCATAGTTTACCAGGTAGGAGAAGATAACCCTTTAAAAAGGTGGTTTTTTTTTTTTCTCTTTAAACAGGGATAGGGATGACAAATTCAAATCTTAACGAGGTCAGACAGGTAAGTAAGAGAGCGAGGTAAGCTTCTGCAGGACAATAGGAAGCCGTGGGTATTTGACAAAATGAAGGGAGCACCCCCTCTCCCCCAGCCAATCACCTCCGTGTAAAAATGCAAGCTTAACATGGCCAGGTCCTCTGAGGCCTCCGGAGAGGACAGATATACCAATTGTCGATGAATGTGTGAAATTTTAAATACAGTTCATACAAACTTTTAAAAGACATTTGTAAGTCAAACTTACGCACAGTCTAGAGACACTGACTTCTGGGTCCACTGGTCAAGTCAGCCAGAATGTTGGAGGACAGAAAAGGCCTTCCGGCCTTGGACTTCAGGGGTGGTGGGGACGAGGAAGAAGGGAAAGCTGCAGTTTCCAGAGGAACAAAGACCTGAGCCAGTCACTTCAGTATTGAGGAACAAGGGTCTGTGAGGACAGGGACGCCAGCCTACTGCCCAGTGTGGCTCCGGGTTGGAAGAGCTGCCTGCCTTGGGGCAGTCCAGGAGGCCTGGGCCAAGAGCAGTGTCCACATCGGCTGCCACAGAGGGCCAAGGCCCTCGCCTATTGGGTGCGCCAAGCTAGTTGCCCAGCTCCAGGGGCAGAGAGCATCCCAGAAAACTGAGCACAGTGGACCCCCCAAACCTGAGTTGGTTCTCTTCAGAAAAAAATGAACTGTGCCAATTCTTTCAACTCAGATGCCCTAGAAAGGTAGATCTTAAAGTGTAGACTATAGTCCCCTGTGGGTCCCTGCGACTATCTCAGGAGGCACTTAAGGTAAAACAATGCTTTGTAATAACGTGATGATGTCATTCCTCCTTTGCTCTCCGTTGGTATTCACACCGATGGCCAAAGCAGCCAAGAGCGAACTGGAGTCCCTGCCTGTGGCTCAGGCCCCACACTCTGTCTGGTCACTGTATTCGTCACTGCCACGTGCTCACGGCTTTGCTTAGGAATGTTCTTTATGAAGCAGTAAGAATTACTAATTTTATGCATCTTGACCCTTGAGAATGGATATTTTACTATCCTCTCTGACAGATCCTGCTGCAGGCTGAAAAGTGGTGTTTGCCTTGAAGAGAAGGTCTCCGGGATGGCTGGAGTTTGAGCTGAACAAGCCCTTTTATCTTTCTTTTCTTTTTCTGTCTGAATGGAACACCATTTTTCCTTAGAAGAATCACGGGTAGACCAAATGTGGTTATTCAGACTTGGGTATTTGGCAGCCGCTTGCTTTCAAACGAACAGAGTGAGCCTGCCACATCAAAGAGATCCGCCGACAGTACTTGTTGCCAGTGACAGAAATCTGAGCTTTCGAGCAAAAATTCAAAAATTTTGGAAAACTTTACATCCATTACTATAACAGTGTCCCACTACTCTGAGACTTTTGTGATGAGGGTGGTGGTGAAAATAATGAAGACTTTTTAAAAACTCTTAGAAAGAAATGTGTCGACATTTGGAAAGTCAACATAACTCACTGAACCAATATTTCCCAAATGAGCCGTGACGTTACCAAATCACACACGAGTAAAAGATCTTACAAAAATGCTAACGAACCAATGGATCTTAACATAAGAGAAGGAAACGTTCACTGAGTGAACTGTTTTTGAATTTCCCATTACCACTTATTTTTAAGGAAGTACTTCTTGTTGAGTAGGTGTGGCATCAAAGAACATCCATAGTTCTCTGAAAAGGCAAAATACTTTTTTATAATACACATGTATGGAAGTGGGTTTTCTTCATCTACTTCAAAAAGAGCGATATATCCCAGCAAATTGAATGTTGTAAGCCAGACATGGAAAGAAAAATCACAAAAATGTAAAATGATGCCACTCCTTTTACTTGATGTTTTGTTTTGGAAAATAGAGTGTTTTTATTTGTTTGTTTGTTATTTCTGAGGATTAAACCCAGGACACCTTCCCACTAAGCTACATTCCCCAGCCCTTTTTATTTTTTATTTTGAGAAAGGCTCTCACTAAGTTGCTTAGGACCTCGCTAAATTCCTAAGGCTGGCCTCAAGCTTGCAATCCTCCTACCTCAACCTCCCAGGTGGTTGGGATTATAGGCATGCACCACCACATCTGGCAAATAAAATCATTGTAATGTATTAAATGTCAATGTATCAACATTTATTGGGTTTATCATTTTCTTACAACAAGTGACTAAATATAATTTTTAAAAAATTTTTGATTTTGATTTTGGATATAATCATGACCCATATAACATAACTCTTTGCGCTCCTCCACGGTTTTTCAGGATGCAAAAGAAGTCATGTGGATAAGAATTTTGAGAATGCTTTCATCTAGAGCAAGTCCTTCCTATTTTGTACCACTTCTCTGAAGAGCCCAGAAAAAGATCAGCCCTTTGGAGAGAAAGAGGAAGGGGGTGACAGGAGAGGTTATGATTTGCAACTTAAAATCCACTTTCACATTGATAATATCATTTCATCTCAACCCCTCTCTGGGAGGCCAGTTGAAATACCTGGCTCCACACAGCTCTCAGGTAGACCAGGCAGGATTTGAACCCAGGTCCCCTGACTCCAACCCTGACTTCCTTTTGCTCGAGTGCACCTTACCTCTGCACCTGCAATGAGGCTTGGCCCCTGCCCCTTTCTTTCTCCCCTCTACCCTAATTTAGTGTCATGGACAATACAAGGCTTTCTTAAAAGAGGAAATAGAATTCTTTTCCCATGTCAAACATTCTAAAATAGCCTGCAGCCCTCTCTACCTGTGATCCATCGGTCCTCTGCTTGTGACTGAGGGACCAACAGTGGTCACTTGATCTAGAAGAGGGGGCTGTCCATGGAATGTTCTGGGTCAGTCAGCTTTTCTCTTTCAGGAATTTGAATTGAGAGACACAGCGAGTGTTTGGCCGTTTGATAGAGTCTTGGAACTGAACTCAGACTGACTTAGGGGTCCATGTGTCTATTTTTGGAGCTCAGGAAAGATGACCAAACAGAGGAAACTAAAGAGAGAGAGACAGAGAGGCCAAAAAGAAGTGGCCCTTGACTTTGTAGTCCCCAGAAGGTCTGGCTGCCTCCCTTTTCGTTCCCCAACACCCTGAGGTGGCCCAGGATGTGCCTACAGTTGTCCCTCCCACCCCGTGGGAGGGGGAGTAGGGCCAGCTGTCAGCTCCCTGCTGCTCCTGGGCTGCTGCTCTCAGCACCTCCAGATGGGCCGGTCAAGCTCTCTAGTTTCTATTTCCCTCTGTGAATTGGAGCAGTGACAGGGAGCCACACAACAGGCCTTTTATTGACCCATAGTCCATTTGCTTTGGGCCTTTCAGAACCAGACCCCGCCCGCAGTGCAGCTTGGGAGGCCTGGGAGTGTCTCCTCCATCTGAGTAACTGCTGTCTTCCCCTTGCCCTCGGTCACCAGGTCACCACGTTTCCCCTGCATTTGAAGCAATAAGCATGGTGATCAAACACACCCTCAACTCTGTGGAAATTGCTTGAAATGGGATTTAGGCTTGGATGGATTTCATTTCATAGGACTTATTGGTGACAAAAGAGTTTTTCTCCAGCTCAGAACCCAAATCTCTGTTTTCTATATTTATCTGGTGCTTTAGAATCCGTCCCCCAATGCCGTGAAGCACCAAGAGCTAAGGAACTCTGGCTTTGAAACATGTTGGCAGGAAGACTAACTCGTCATGGAAAGACAGAAAGAAAAGGCCATGTGTCCTGTGTCCTCTTATCACATGCCAGGGGGCACCCTGTCCGGTCCAAGTCCTGGTCAGCTCGACTTGCTCTGTCACCTCTCTATCCCACTTCCCAGCTCATCTCCCTCTCTGGCAAACATTGACCAGGACAGCAGATGTGTGGACTCACGCCTGCCCTCTTCTTTCTAAGTACTACCATAATAATACGAAGTCCTTGCCCTAAGGTGAGCCACAACAGAGACCAGAGTGTCCTTTCAGTAAAAAAAGGACACTGTCATAGAATTGGTGCAAATTTGTGGGGCAGTTTGGCAACATGTATTAAGAGTTTTAAAAGGAGGTCAGAGGATGTAGCTCAGTTTTACAGCTGCTTCTCTAACACATGTGAGGCCCTTAGAGACTTGAAAGGATTTGTTCTTTTTATTTATTTATTTATTTTTTTTTAGTTGTTGTTCATGATCCTTTATCTTATTTGCTTATTTATATGTGGTGCTGGGAATCGAACGCAGTACCTCACGTGTACCAGGCAAGCGCTCTACCGCTGAGCTACAACTCCAGCCCCTGGAAGGATTTGCTCTTTTTAACACAGTGATTTGTCGTTGTTGTTGGTTAAGGAATTTATCCAAAGGTAATAGTAAAGATCCTTGAAGTTGTTGATGTTAGCAGATAATCCAAAAACAACCCAAGCCAGGGGTGTGTTGGTACACACCTATAATCCCAACGACTTAAGAGGCTCAGACAGAAGAATCACACGTTTGAGGCCAGCTTCAGCAACTTGGTGAGGGCCTAAGCAACTTAGCAAGAAACTTGTCTCAAAGTAAAAAATAAAATGGGCTAGGGATGTGGTGTTGTGTTAGAGCATCCCTGGGTTCAATCCCCAGCACTACACCCACAAAAAAAGAACAAATCTAAAAAATGTCTAACAAAGAGTTAATTTAAGATATTATCATATAATTCAATAGGTGTGGTCCCTAAAAACCTACCATCAAAGACTCCCTAAGGTTATGAAAAATTGCTTATGATAAGCTTATAAAGTAAAAAAAAATCAAGCCACAACATCCAATGTATAAATATCATAATATATATTATATATCCTAAAAATATGATTCTATATATCTTAACATATAATTATATATATCCTATATATATGTTAGGATATACATAACATATGTACATATAAATAGTGCATACAACATGTACAGCTAATATACACTTTATATTTGTAACATAAATAGTATTTCATATGTGTGTGTACGTCTATCACTGCAAGTTAACGCAATAAAATGGTAATAGAAATGTAGATTTATGCATAAATCTCATTTTCTTCATATTCCTATACATTTTCCCCAAAATGTTCATGAATACATACCATTTTTATAACTAAAGATAAATAATGTTAAAATAATGTCTAAGTAACAAAACTAAATGCTTGATTTGGGGTCTTGTGATCCCTGGGCAAGTGATGCCACCTCTCTGAGCCTTACTTCTCACGTCTGTAAAATGGTAAATGATTCCCATCTTCTTTTTTTTGAGCTGGATGTGGGGAGTGGTTGTGAAGATCGGAATGCAATCAGATCAAGTAAAATGCAGCATATGTATTATTACTTCTGTTGTATTTTTTCAAAATGGTCTGTCTTAAATGTCAATCAGAGCAGACACAAACCTTTCTAGGCTTCCACATTCTCCAGCCCGGGCCCCTGCCTGGGTCACCTCATCTCTAGTTCTCTCTGATCAGACTTTAAATTCCAGCAAGACTAGCAGAGCCCTGCTTTGTGAGCCTCCTCGTCTTTCTTCCGCCTCATCCCAGGCATCTAAGAAGACTAGAAAGCAAGTTTTATTTAAGAAATGGACAGAGGCAGACTTTTCCAGAAAGAAGTAGGGCCCAGAGCTGGGTGCCTGCGGGGGGTGGGGG
>NW_026000077.1:2623956-2661453 GCF_001458135.2 Marmota marmota marmota
CCTTTGCAGGGCACAGTTCTGTGCAGAGAGAGGAAAAGGACCTCTTCCCACTCCCAGGTTATACTTTGTCACCTGGGTCTCAAAGCATCCCAGGGTGTGCCAAGAATCTCACCAAAACTTGCATGAAAATGATTCCACTGGTTTCAGATCTTTATCTCTCTAGAGATGCAACCCAGGCTGGGGGGGGGGAATAGGTGGGGGGGGCACCTTTTCTTTCTCCACACACCTGCCTAAGGGCAGGAAGGAGCCACAGGGATAGTCACTTATGTTGGGAAATGCCGTCCCTCTCCCCATCCCCATCCCTGGAGGTGTTAGCAACCGGTTGAGCTGGGAAGTGTGATCCCGAAGTTAGCTATTAGCAACCCACCCAGTGATAACCAGCCCTCCTCTTCTCAACCCCCGTCATTCATTATCTACACTGATTGCCAGGCCTTCCACTGCTGCCTCAGTTTGTTGAGGACTTTGACATTTCCTGTCCTCTCAGGCCAGATGGGGCTGCAGGCACATTGCTTTTTGGCAAAGAAAGATTGCAGGGAGTCAGTACAGTGAGCTCATTTTATAGAATTATTCTCTTAATCTTGTGATATCCTCACCTATTTGTCCCCTTCTAGGGTTGGTCTTTGGACATTTTTTGACTTAGAGTATTTTGGTACCCAAGGTAGAACTTCCTGTCTTAATACCCACTACTGAAATTCTGGAATACAAAAAAAAAATGCATCCTAGAGGCAGCTTTTCTGACTTGACTTCTGTCTCCTTGGAAGCCCAGACATTTGTCCATGTCAATTTGCTCTGCTCTAAAGAAAATGAAATTTTCTCAGTGGCAACAGTTATTGCTCAAACGAACCCTCTGAAACCATTTCTTACTCCCTCCCAGACTGACCCGGGCTCCAGGACCAGGCTCTCTGCTACTCCTCCCTTCCCACACACCAAGAACTCCCAGAGAAGCAGCAGGGCTGTCTACCCTTTGGTGACAAATCCCTCATTTAAGTGATTTGAGGAACTGTCTCCTGCTCTTCCAGGGCAGATCCTGCATGTGACCACTGAGTTTATTTGGAGCTGGAGAGGTGGTGGCAAAGAAAGAGTGGTACCAACACTCTCCCTTCAGGTTCTCCCATCTCCCAAGGGCTCCCAGTTAGGGAGTACAAAATGGGGTTACCTTCATGTTAATCCCCAATTGTAATGCCCGTGAGCAAGCCCCTCACTTTCTCAGGCAGGATCTAGTTCCTCTCCAGGGGATCCTGGTAAATTCCGGAACCACTGCAAGAGAACCTTACATTGGGCATGGGCCAGGCTTCCGGCTGCAGAAGCCGCTTGTGGCTGCCCTGAGTCATCTCTTCCTCTGGCTTCCACTCAGTTAGCGGCTTGAAGAAGCCTTTCCAAGGTTACCAATCCTTTGCAGGGCACAGTTCTGTGCAGAGAGAGGAAAAGGACCTCTTCCCACTCCCAGGTTATACTTTGTCACCTGGGTCTCAAAGCATCCCAGGGTGTGCCAAGAATCTCACCAAAACTTGCATGAAAATGATTCCACTGGTTTCAGATCTTTATCTCTCTAGAGATGCAACCCAGGCTGGGGGGGGGGAATAGGTGGGGGGGGCACCTTTTCTTTCTCCACACACCTGCCTAAGGGCAGGAAGGAGCCACAGGGATAGTCACTTATGTTGGGAAATGCCGTCCCTCTCCCCATCCCCATCCCTGGAGGTGTTAGCAACCGGTTGAGCTGGGAAGTGTGATNGCTGAGCAGCGGATGGGCAGGCAGGTGGGGGAGATAGTCGTGGGGGGGGATAGATGGAGAAGAGATCATGACATCCTTGCTATCTTCTTCTGGTAAGAAAATATAAATTCCATGCATCTAAATGGAGGGGGGATGAGAACAATGGCAAAAAGTGGGTTCTAATTCAGTCAAAATTGCTCTTTGATGCATATCAATGAAAAATGACTGGGTTAGATAAGCAGAGGCTGCCTGCTTGCTCTGTGTTGTTCTGAACTGACAGCATGTGTTCTGCCAAGAAGACAGAGTCAGCAAAGCTCCTCCTGGATGGTGGGGAGGAAGTCAGAAAGGGTTCTTTTTACACATACCAACTTTCTGCCTCTCCTGGAGAGCACCGCCTGTTTGTTCTTTTCTTTCCTTTTCCTCCCCTGAAAGCACTGTTCATTGAACACAGCTTGCCACTGGGCCAGCCCACTTCCACAGAGCTAAGCAAGAGCAGTTAGCTCCTGCTTTGAGGCCCAAGGACAACAGGGCATGATAGAATCTCTCTGCAGCTCCCACAGCACCGGGGAAGAGTCTATTCCAGGTAACCAGTTCACATTTTCTCTTAAACTAGCACTAAATTGAAAAAAAAAATACATCAGTAAAAGTCTGCCATTACCTGGAGTCAGGGCTTGGCCATGGATTTAGCACAGCCACATTCCATCAGATGGAAAGTTACTTTCAATTACAAAATATCTGGGAAGGTTTGGGAACTCATTTTTTTCTGTCCTTGGATAATCTGGTCCTGCTGACCTGGGGAGCAGCCTGCCAGCCGGCTGCCATCACCAACGCAGATCACAAGCACCCTGGCAAGTCAGCTCCGGTTCCTTTCCAACAGAGCTGCCATACCCGACTTGGTGAGCGATCTCTGGCTGCCATTCAGGGGGAGACAGATGGCTGAGAAATGATTTTCTGGAGTTTCCTGACCAGATTTCTCTCCCATGTATCATGAAGCAAACCATGGCTTTAAGATTCATCCCCGGAGTGGCAAGCAGCCACGGTCTCTGACTCCAATCCTGCTTGTTTGGGAAAAGTCTAAACACAATGGGATTTGGGTCAGGGCTTGCATTTTAAGCAGCCCGTTCTCATTTTCTGGGGCATAGGTGGCAGCGGGTGGGAGGCCTGCATTTTCATAGCTGGTTTTCAATCAAAAGGAGGCAGCAGAAGCCAGTGAGATCAGGTTTGAGTCTGAAAATGGCATCAGGCGTGGGACAGAACTGGCCCGTCTCACCACCTGAGATGAAGAGAAGAGCCCTCACTGGACTGCCACCCTCCCCTCCCCTAGGCATGTGACATGTGCTAGCTAGCTTACTCCTTGCAGCTCTGACTCTAGCCATTTTATGGTAATGACATCTTTTTCTCTCTTTGCTAAGTGCCCTCCTTGGTGGTCACCTCTGCTCAGGTGGCTTCCATGACCTACCAGGAGTTAGTGATTCACAGTCAAGCAAAATCATCCTTCCAAGTCCCCAACACATTTGCATGATTGTCCAGAGAACCTCTTCAGCCTCACATTGAGGACCAACCTCCACCATTCCCTATGCTTACCCCTGGGACCCTGTGCTTATCCCTGGGTCCTTTTTGCTTTACCTACCCTATCCCCCAGTTGGGAAGTGCAGCCGTCTCCCTGTGAAAGAGCACTTGGCTCTATCCACCACTCACCACCCACTGCCACGGTTCTGGTTCAGGCCACCTCCTTACCACAACGGGGCCCTCTAAGGAGCAGCCCTCCCGTCCATTCTGGATCACAACTAGGGAGATGGCTCTCAGCTCCCTGATCCTTTGCTGCTCAGCTTGAAATGCAAAAGTTCCCTAAATTGTCCTGAATCTGCTTAGGTGTCCCTTCATGATCCGGCTCTGCTCGCCCTTCAATGTCACCTTTCAATTCCAGTCCTGGAACTCCATTCTCCATATATTTGACCACTTTAATTCCATAATGGGCTTTTTATTTCTTTCTCCAGACCTTGAAAGCTGTTCCCTCTGCCTGGGCTCCTCTTACCCACTAGTGTTGGTCCCTATTTGCTCCAGCTTTCCCTTGATTGGCTGATTCTTGATGGCTCTGATTTTGGCTGAGATGCCACTTCCTTTCAGAAAACCCCTGATGTTTTTTCTGTGTGTTCCCTTGTCACTCTGTCCTTACCCCTAGCATAGCATCGCATGATCCCCCAAACTAGACTGTAAACTCCTGAAGGACAGAAACAATATCTTGCTCACCATTGAGTCCTTAACACCAGGCAACAGCGCATGACACACAACAGGTGTTGAGTGAGTAGATGAAGGAGGAGACGAACAAGCCACTTGCCCAAAATTGCTCAGCAAGTAGATGACAGAGTTGAGATTCAAGCCCAGTCCCGTTGGCCTCCAAGCCTATGGTCTTTCCTTTGCACTCTGATGACACCAGTGTCATTGCATGGATTGTTTAAAGCGAGGCTGGATGACCTCTGGAGCTAATACAGTATCTTGGGAATAACTTCAGTGAACTCTTAAACGTGCTTCAAATCTGACATTTTGAAATCAATTTTGAGTATTCATCATCCATCCACTTACTATTCTAGTCTAGAAGACAGATCTCTTCCTACTCTCTGCAAATTGACTGACTTAGTCTTCAAGTTACCTCCTGTTTCCTCTCAGAGCAACACCTTAGCTACAGTGCAGTTTGCTTCCTGGTACCATCCTGTGTAATGTGCCTGAAATGCTAGAAAGAAACTGAACCATCCCTGTGCTTTCTTACAGAAGAAAATTGCTTGCATTTCTGTCCTAAGATTGTGCCAACTCATTGATGCAATGTGACCGACTAGTATGACAAAATTCAATCAGCCTGGAAATTTTAAGCAGAAGCCAAAGAAAAGCCTCTCATTCAGCAGCAATCATGATAAACACAAATCACAATATTTGCACTTACATGAGCCATGGAAAAATTGCCTGATCTACCTCGGCTTTATGTAGATGAAGGATGACATTCAGCTGAGGAGTACAAAGATTCAGAAAAAGCCCTGAAACCTTCAGAAGTGGGCTGAACTAATTTTTCCTGCCAGATCACTGGTTCAAATGGGGCAGAGAATGAGCATAATACATCAGGATTTCCCACTGGTCCCTGTGCACCAGAGTGAGATCCTTCACTGGTAAGGGCCTTGGGGAGTGATCACATGACATTCCAAGCAATTCCCGCCACGGCCCCCTCTGAGATGGGAGCCCTTCACTTGTCTCCTAACACTTAGCTGCTCAAATGAAAGGATACTGAGAATCCCCCCCCTTTTAGATCTGATTTAGCCAAAGAGGGGAGTTGTGGATGAAACTTTGGCCATCAGCCCATCGCTACCAAATCCGAGGAATGGCTCTGTGGGGGAGCCATTGTTATATTCTCTATTCTCTTATATATATTTTTAAATTTCCCATAAATTAAAAAAAATTTAATGCTGTATTTGAATGTAATATGGTATAATTTTTCTGAGGAATAATGTGGTGTTATGTGTCCAAAAGTCTTCAAAATGTGCAAAATTTGTGACTCAGAAATTCTACTTCTAGGAATTTATCCTTAGGAAATAACCAGGAATGTGTGAAGAGATTTATCTACCAGGATGTTTTCTACAGTCTTATTTATAAGGGAGAAAAAGGAAACAACACAAATGTTTAATAATGAGGACTGATTAAATTGTGGCACATATTAAAATGGACTACTCTACAGTCATTTAAATAATCTCGGGACCACTGATGCTGAAGAGCAACCATCGTTTCACACTCTGTTGGTGGAAATAACTTGAGTAACTTCCTTGGTTGGTGAATTGGTTTTGTAGATCATTGCTTAAATGTATGATGTGATCTGCTTTGTTGTTAATAATGCAACACCATAGAGTGAGTAAGTTACAAAGAAAAGAGGTTGATTTTGGTTCATGGTTTTGGACCAGGGTGGAGAGGCTGCATCTGGTGAGGCCCTTACTGGCAGAGTCCTGAGGCTTCCAAGGTCATCACATCACAAAAGACAGGGAGCTCAAGTGTGTGTGCTCTGATCTCTCTCTTCTTATAAAGCTACCAGTACTCAATCATGGGGCACATTCTATAACCCTATCTAATCCTAATTACTCCCATCAGCCCCATCCATAAATACCACAGTCAAATTAAATGTCCACCCTCTTCTTACTTAACACTGGGGATTCAATTTCAGCTTGAATTTCAGAGGGAACAAAGGATCGCAGTGTATATATGCAGTGACCCAGCAATTACATTGTTAAGAATTTTTCCCATGAACAGACAAAAATGCATACACTGAGATGACTGTAGTGTTCTTTATAGTAGAAAAAAAGTGGAAATAATATAAATAAGTACAAGTTAAATAAATTATAGCTTGAAGGGATTATTTGTGTATAATAATAACTACAGCTAACACTTTAAAAGCTTATTAAGGTGTAAGCACTGTTCTAAGTGCTTTATAATTGTTAACTGATTTAATGTACTGTTATGAAAATATCTCTATTTCAGTTAGTCATTATGGCATAACAAAATGCTCTAAAAATACGTGTTTTAAAAAAAACATTTTTTATCGTTTGGTTGACCTTCTTTCTGACTCTAGGCAGCTGCTGACGTGGGGTGGTTTCCCTTACAAGTCTGGCGGTCTGCTGAAGTAGGCTAATTTGGAACTGTTGAGGCTGGGACAATGGACTTCCTTGTGGACTCTCCCAACAGGCTAGCCCAGGCTTGCTCATATAGCAGTGGTAAAATTCCAGGAGAGCATACCAGGCCTCTTGATGCATACAGGTGGAACAGGCACACCATCACTTCCAGCATATTCTACTGGCCAAACTCAGGTTCAAGGGATAGAGAAATAGTTTCCCCTTCTCTGTGGAAAGAGCTTCAAAGTCATGTTTCCAAACATATCACAACGAGGAAGGGAATAATTGGGACTATTTTTGTAATGAATCTTCTTCCTGGCTAAGTGAACAACAGTGTCTAGTCTGCTCCTGTTGGTCCAATAAAAGATAAAACACCAAACACACACACACACTCTCTCTCTCTCTCTCTCTCTCTCTCACACACACACACACACACACACACACACACGATTGTGTGGAAGATTGGAAGCTTTCTGTCAGACACACAGAATCTCTATTCACTATGGTTATCCTGGTAAAAGGAACTGGGATACGAGATGAGCAAAGGCTTTCTTCTTATTGAACACCCCTTTATGCTGTTTGAATTGTTTTGCCATACAAATAAGCTAAACTTAATAACTTAAAAACTAGATTAAAAGATGTTCAAAAGGAAATAAAAATGCATAGAAATAAGTGAAAACACAAGCTATCCGTATGGGATGCAGCTAAATGATGGCTGAGAGGGGATTTGGTTTTGTTCTATTTTGTTGTTGTTGTTTGCAGTGTTGAAAATTAAACCCAGAATATCACAATTGCTGGGCAAGTGTTCTCCCACTGAGCCACATTGTTGGATATGGAAAATGACAAACCCCAAAATAATGTGGCCCAGGGAGAAAGAATGAGAGAGAAGGCAATACACTGATCCTTTCCCAATACATTCTTTCCCAGTGACAAGACAGACCACGGGGAGGAGATATCCATCAGGTCTGAAATGACAGTTTCTGGGAAGGGGCCAAAGCATTGACCCTACCCCAAATAAATTATTTTCCAGCTACTGACCACTGACCCCATACCTTCCATCTGGCCCAGTAAAGATAGCCCAAACTGACATGCTCATTAATTGAGTCACCTCTCAGTATAACCCCCTTTGGCAGATCGTTCATTTTCCACCAGGAAAATGGGTCCATCAGAGGCATCACTCTGTTCTTGAATAAAAGCTATGCTGAGCTGATCCATGAAGTTTGCATCTGGCCCAGTCCTTCTGGGCTAACACACATCCCCAACCCTGACAGTGAAATTTCTCACACTAAATACTTACCTTAGAAAACCCAAAAGGTCTCAAATCAAAATTAAAAGAGTAAATATAGGAAAACCATAATTATCTAAGAACATTTAAAATATGAAAATATTCATAAAATATTATTAGTGAAAACACACAGGTTGCAAGCTGCATGAGCTATGACATATAAACAAGAATATTTTTAAAAGGCAGAGGGGCTGGAGCTGTGACTCAGTGGTAGTGCACTTGCCTGGCATGTGTGAGGCACTGGATTCTATTCTTAGCACCCCATATAAATAAATAAATAAAGGTCTATCAACAGCTTACATATGTGTGTGTGTATGTGTGTGTGTGTGTGTGTGTGTGTGTAAAGGCTGAGATGATGCAAGTAGTTTTTTTATTTTCTTCTTTGTAAAATCTACATGTACTATTTTTTCCTACAATTTACATGAATTATGATTTTTTTGTCAGACTGTAGAAATGAAGACCCTGTAAAAAGAAGGAGCAGAATCCCAAGGACCTAAGGACCAGCCAAAGTCTTCATGTTCTTAGCTATCTTCCTTGAGTATCAGAACACCTAAGCAGGAATTACTGTTCTACAGGTTTGCTGAGCCCTGGAAGATCTGCGTCCATGTTCAGGTTCAACCTACAGCCATTCTCTTTCCTCCTCAAAACAGTCATATTAGAATGAGATTATTAGCCGCATTTAACAGAAAAGGAAATAGAGACCCAGCTCAGGGTGGAACTCAGTCTGCCATCCTTGATCACAGAGGGAGCCAGGAAGTCACTACTCCCTCCCTGTAATGATGACTTGAGGCAGGGCCTGTCCTTACTGCCCTGACTTCCACTCCTGGAGTTTGAAGCATCCACTGGAACTGGACACATTCTGAGAACATAGTGAAGAACAAGATCAGCCTAGTCCTTACTCCTTGGAGCTACCTTCCAGCAAAGGAGACAAACGTAAAGCAATATGAAGATGAAATTCTTCATAATAACTGTGCTCAGTACTCAAGAGGCAAAGGACAGTGAGAGGTGGTGTGACCTCGTGGGTCAAGGACAACATCCTGGGACAGGGGTGTTAGGCCAAATTCACATGATTATCACCATCTGTGCTGGACCCAGAAAGTCCTGCATCCTGTACATTTCCCACTGGACACTCCTTTAGGTGTCACAGTGCAGTTGGGGAAGGAGCACAAGACTCTTGGTTTTGGTCTCAGCTTTACTATTCACTAGTTCTGTGACCTGGGGCAAGGCATTTGCATCTCTGAATTTCTGTTTTCTAATCAGTAAAAAGGGAAAAGTTCAATTACCCTGTGGTTTGCAATCCCTTTTTTTTTTTTTAAAGCCCAGAACCTAAAACACATCAAAACTGAGCTATTAATGTGTATTTGACCTTCACCTCCCCTGATCTTCTTCCCTGATTGCTGGGCAGTCCCTAATGTCCTCCTGCCCTGTCCCCCGCCCCCCAACCCCAACAACCTGCAAACCAGAGTTTGAAAACTGCTGATCTAGATGATTTTTGAGATCCCCTTCAGATGGAAAATTAACATGCATTTGATTTAGGGCTCTCACTGACATTTTCTACCACACGTGGATATGGAGGGCAGTAGGGTGGTGACATGACAAACCCATCAACTCAGGCATTTGTTGCCCACTCCAACGCTCTCCTAAAGTCCTTTCCTAGGTCAATGAGCTGAAGAGCTAAAAAACACCTTTCTCAGATTCTTTGCAGTTAGTGTTCTACACATGACCCAGGTCCATCAAGCCAAGATCCCCACGTGAGGTTTAGAAGGCAAGGTAGGAAATGTCTCCAAGTCGGGGGCTGTGTGCAGGCATCAGGAATTCTCTCTTATTGAGGGAACAATCAACATTTTCATTCTAGGCCTGCAAAAGATTGAATGAGGCCCACCTCCATTTGGGCCTCTTCTTATTCTATGTATTTGAATGTTAATCCCAACTAGAAACAACCCTACAGAAATACCTGTACATTTGGAATAAACATTGTACCAAATACCTGAGCACCCCACAGGCCAGTCAAGTTGACACATAAAGTCCCAGACATTGATTCCCCAATTTCTTTTAGAAATGATCGAGAGAACCGAGGGGTCTCACTGGAGCTACCGACAGGGATGGGTCAATTCAGAGGCATTTCCGTCTGCAATAACCCTCATGGCTGAGGACAGGCCCAGATCATGCAAAGTAGAGCCCAGACCGGTAAAGTTTGAGAATCTCAGCTTATGAGAGAAACATTCAAATTCTTTTTTATAGTCAACTCTCAGGCCAGCTTCCCTTCCTGGGTACATAATAAGGACGAATGAGACATATTTTCTGTCCTCAGTGGTCTGCCATCCTGATCAGACTTTGTAATAGCCCTTATTTATCGTGCAGTGCCTGTCCCAGACCACTTATGTTATTAACACCCATTTGTCCCTATTATGATGCATTTCTGCTTGGGAGTCTTGTCATCAGAGCACCAACCTCTTTATGTGAGTTCTGTCATTCTCTAGACAATTGGTGTTGATGTCACCTGAAGATCCTGACGTGTTAATATATCTTCTCCCTCTCACTATAAACCTTGGAAATGGTGCGCCAAAAAGGCCTTTAAAAATGTTGAGACTTCCCATTTCATCAGTCTTTCCAGAATGGCTCAGTCTTATTTTTGAGCAATTTTCAGGAGCACATACTGTCTGAGCCTCCTCAAATTAACTATTATCGCAAACAATGCATTGGCATCTATGGATATCGTCGTTATATGTACCTCCTTGTTGTCAATTAATAAAAAGAAAAAACATCAACTTCCACAGGAAAATCCACCAAATTCCACAAAACCTGTTCAATCACTTGGTCAAATTAAGTAGAAAATCTTATCCCCTAACAGGAACCGTAAAGCCAGTTTCACGGATTAAATGGTTCTCTGCAGAAGAACTTTTCTCTCTGGAGAATGAATCAACTGCCTTGGGAATGAGGGTTTTTAAAACACTGCTTGAAACTTAAAGACATTTTTACTACATATATACAATTTTAATTCTCTTAAAATGAAACTTATAAATTTTGAAAATTCAATCCAGAAAGCCACGGCCTCCTTTTTACATATCATGGTAAAACTACTTTTGAAGGGTTCCGTGTTTTTTAAAACAGATTTTGACTAACGTTTCAAAGGGACACTCCTGGTTTAGCAAGTGCATTAACTAGTTAGTACTTAGTCACTCTTTTCTACCATGGAATCTCCACTGCTCTGGATCCTGGCCACCTCTGTATTTTTCCATTATGATGTCATTTTCTGGCAGATGCCCCCCTCACACCATGGACACAAGAAAATGGAAAATATTAAATAAGACTAATGAAATGATCTTGTCTCTGAACCTCAATCAAACCCTAGGAGCTGGCCTCCCTCATGCAGGGTTCACCCACATTCTGCCTCTCTCAGACGATGCCCCTTGCATTGCTGACAATCCTTGTCACCCTGGGGGAAGGAACCTGGTCATCCCTGGCAGGTTGCAACATCCACATTGAAACTCTGTTCCTAGCCACACCTCGGCTCAGTCACTACCCTGAGGTGGGAGGTTTCTCTCCCTGACCCAGGGTCACAGTTTCCTTCCTTCCTTTCCTTCCTTCCTTCCTTCCTTCCTTCCTTCCTTCCTTCCTTCCTTCCTTCCTTCCTTCCTTCCTTCCTCCCTTCCTTCCTTCCTCCCTCCCTCCCTCTCTTTCTCTCTTTCTTTTTAACTTCATCCTGAGTAATTTCACACTCTAATTTTCTTACCATTCCCAGTATTGTTGATCTCTTACAATTTAGATTTCCAAAGTGATGTTGAAGGTACTGATAATCATCATTCCCACATGAGGAGATGTGTTTTAGTCAGATTTTCATTACTGTGACCAAAAGAACTGATAAAAACAACTTAGAGGACCAAAAATGTATTTTTGCTCACAGTTTCAGAGGTTTAGTTCATGGTGACTGACTACATAGCCCTGGGGCCAAGTGAGGCAGAACCTTAGGTAGAGGGCCTGGCAGAGGAAAGCAGCTCAGGACCCCACAGCCAGGAAGCAGAGGGAGAGAGCTCCACTCACCCCCAGGGACCTACTTCCTCTAGCCACACCCTACCCGCCTACAGTTACTACCCAGTTAATCCATTTATGTGGATTAATCTTCTAATTAGATTACACTTCTCATAATCTATCATTTCACCTCTGAACATTCTTGCATTGTCTCATGCAATGAGGTTCTGGGGGACACCTCATATCCAAATCATAATACCCATACACAGCACTAAGCACTTTCCATGCATTAGCCCGATTGAGCTTGCTGTACTCTTGCTTGCTTTGGTGAAGCAAGGAACAGGAGCTTTAGAATCTGTCTGGGTTCTAATTCCAGGCCTGAGATCTTTGACAAGTTACAAAGCTTCTCTAAGCTTTTTATCCTCAACTGTGAATGGGGATTGTAATAGGGTCTACCTCCAAGCGCTATTGTGAGGATTCAATGAAAGGTCTGTGTGAAGTGTGTAGCAGATTGCCCAGCACACAGCAGGTGTTCAATACGTGGTAGCTTACTTTAAGGATTCCCATCTGTGAACCTACAGATTCTCTAGGCTCAGTGATTCCCAGGTCTAGGGCCTCGGCAGCTATCAGGCTTCTCCTTCCCACCTGCTCCATCTTTCCTCCAGTTCCCAAAACAGAGCCAAGACACCTTCATTCCCTCCCCCATTTTGGAATGGATTTCCTTCCCAGTATGAAGACAGAAGAGCCACATTTGCTCCTCTGTTCTGCTTTATTCTCAATCTACTGCTTGTCAGAGCCCCCTGGGGATGATACTGACAAGACCAAAGCTATGGGTCCAAGTTCATGAAACGGGACCCCCTTCTGTGGTCTGAAATTAACCAAAGTCGGGTGGAATTCTTTCTCAACTAAGGTACTTCATTTCACCCAATACCTCCTTTGTTCTTAAGAGAGTGGAATTACTTCTTTTCATTCTGGTTTGAAAAAAGCTGACTCACAGTCCTCTTTCCAGCCTGGAAGCTGCCAGGATTATGGACTATTTGAGCACCAGGCTACAAAGAGACTGAAACTCCATATGCCCCTCACAGACATACCATGCATTTTCAAGTGCACATGGGTACCATCCTAATAAACATGGTGCAGGAGACTTTATAAGCATTACTGAATATAATTTTTGTTGCCAGTGAATGCTGAAATACACAGCCAAGATCATGCGATGCTGTTCAACATATTTGACATTAAGGGGGGGCGGGTCTTCTTATTTTAAAAGCTGGGAACACCTGTCCTTGTGGAAAGAACACTGGAAGGGAAATCGGGGTGTTACCTGGGAATGTGATACTGCACAAATCACGTCTCCTCCTTGGACTTCAGTTGGAAGTGCTGACCTCTAAACCCCAGCACTAAAATTTTATAAATCTAAAATCATCCTCTCCTAGCTTCGTGAAGATGAATATTTATAAGAATGGATGACATTTTTGGAGAAAGGAAACGATAGAGACAGATGTGCTCTATACTCACATAAAACAAATGGCAGGTCAGTGTCCGTTAGTTCTTCTAGCTTATGTTATTTTCTGTTACGGGTAGCTCTCCTCTCCTCTTCACTTTGTCCCTCCTTGTCACTGGCTGTTCTAAGAGAGTCCCCTCCTTCATCTCCAGCATCCTATATTAAGTCTTTCAGGATTTATTAATGTTGGTATTTTCTCAGAAATTACAAAGTAGCCATCATTGCCTCTCTCATTACTTATCCATTCCACTTGCCTAGTTTTATTTTTGCTTTCCCTGCCCTCCAAGACCTCTCCGTGAATAGATTGCTTTCCATTACCACAGTCTTCACGCTCTGTTCCAAGCCAACTGTCCTCTCTTACCCTCTTCCCATCTCATGTGCCTCAGTGGGAGTTGTAATTACAAACCCTCCAACGGTTGCTTAAACATTTGGGCCTTTTCTTACCGCAGCTTATTTGAAAAGGATGCAATCCCTACAGCTGAATGAAGGGGTGCTATGCTCACCATCGGGGGCGCCTTTGTGGGGAGGGGGTTTTCTGGGCCTTCACATCACCTTTCTTTCCCCCCCGCACCACGCCTCATCCACTCTGGCTACCTCTGCCCCACCAAGCAGGATGCCTCTCTGTGTCTGGAAAGCCACTCAGAAAACCCATATGGAGAAGAAGGAGACTAGATCCTCACCTCTCACCCTGCAGGAAAGTCAACTCAAAATGGATCAAAGGTCTAGAAATTAGACCAGAAACTATGAAACTCCCAAATCATACGTAGGGTCAACACTCTGACATACAGACACAGGCAATGACTTTCTAAATAAGGATCCCTAAAGCTCAGGAAAGAATGTCAAGGGTTAACCAATGGGATGCATCAAATTAAAAAGTTTCTGCACCGCAAAAGAAACAATTAGGAATGTGAAAAGAGCTACAGAAAATATTTTCTAGCTACTCTTCTGACAGAAAATTAATATCTAGAATATACAAAGAACTCAAAAACCTTAACACCATAAAAAGCCAAATAACTCAAATATAAATGAGTAAATAAATTAAACAGGTGTTTTCAAAAAAATACAAATGGCCAGTAAATATAAGAAAAAAAAATGCTCAGCATCATTAGCAATTAGGGAAATGCAAATCAAAACTGAGATTTCATCTCACTCTAGTTAGATCAATAGCCATCAAGAATACAAACAATAAGGGCTAGGGTTTTGGCTCAGTGGTAGAGTGCTTGCCTCGTATGTGGAAGGCACTGGCTTCAATCCTCAGTACCATATAAAAATAAAATAAAGGTATTGTGTCCATCTAAAACTAAAAATATATATTTTAAAAAAAACAAAAAATAGTAAGCCTGGCACCGTGGCTCACAACTGTAATCCCAGGAGGCTGAGGCAGGAGGATCACAAGTTCAAAGCCAGCCTCAGCAACTGTGAGGTGCTAAGCAACTCAGTGAGATCCTATCTCTAAATAAAATACAAAATAGGGCTGGGGATGTGGCTCTGTGACCCTGAGTTCAATCTCTGGTACCCACCTCTCACTCCCACCACAAAAAAGAGAATACAAACAATAATAAGTTCTGAAGAGGATGTGGAGAAAAAAATGAACATTTTTACACTATCAGTAGGATTAGAAATTAGTACAAACACTATGGAAATCAGTATGAAAGTTCCTCAAAAGACTAGGCATGGAACCACCATATGACCCTGCTACACCACTCTTCAGTATTTATCCTGAAGAATTAAAGTCAGCATACTACACTGACACATGTCTATAGCAGCACAATTCACCATAGCTGAAGTATGGAACCAGCCTAGGTGTCCATTAACAGATTAATGGATAAAGAAAAACGGTACACACACACACACACACACACACACACACACACACAACGGAGTTATATTCAGACATAAGGAAAAATGAAATTTCATCATTTGCAGGACAATGAATGGAACTAGAGAGAATATGTTAAGTAAAATAAGCCAAACTCAGAAGGTCAAGGATCATGTGTTTTCTCTCATCTGTGGATCTAGAGAGGAAAAAGGAAAAGAAAGGTGTTGGGGGGGGATGTCTCATGAAAATCAAAGGAAGACCCGTGGAGTAGAGGAAAAGGATCAGGAGGAGGGAGGAAAAGGGAACATTCTGGAATATTAGCCAAATCATATTGTTATATTGTGTGCACGTACAAACACACAACAACAATCCTCACCTTTATGTACAAATGTAATACACCAATTTTAAAACTACAGAAGAAAAAGAAAATCTTCTCATTTCAAGTATTTATTAAAAGCATCTGTGAGGGACCCCAGTGTCTCTCATAAAAGAAAATCCCAGAAGCTTCAAGGTTTTAGCTCAAGAAAGAGAATTTGCAGGAGACGAGTGCACACTGCACGTTTTACCTTCTCTTTGATGAAAGCATAAAGGGAAAGATTGTTTGTTGGTTTGTTCAAGGCCACACAAACTTTATTATAGAGAGAAGTATCCAGAGAGGAAAAAATCAGAAGGAAGCCCAAAGCTCTCCAAAGTGAGCTAACACCTAAGTTCTTCTCTGTTTGGAAAGGACTCTTGCTGCCATCACCATGAGGCAATACTCCAACTCAATCATGAACTCAAACTCTTTCTCCTGGATGATTCTAGATGAGTCAAGGCAGGCTGGGATTTTCCATTAAAGGGACTTGCACAAGATCTCGCCGGACCTCACCCAGGAAGTGACTGAGAAGGCAGAAATATCAGAAATATTTTTCATGCCAGAATTTCAAAGTGCATTGTCATTGCCATTTTATAGAGTCTGTCCCTTTCCTTACGCTATCTAAAGTGACTTCTCACTAACCCCAAGAGAAGTCCACCTGAGCTTATTCCTCGCAGGGATGTCTTGATTCCTGGCCTCCTGCTCACCTCTCTTCTCCCAGACCAGGCAGCCTCTAAAATCGAATAGTCTTAGCCGTATGGCCATCACTAATTCAGCAAAGGCTTCTTCCTCCTGTGCTAGCACAGTATGACATGGCTCTTACCCTCAGGTTGTGTTCTCTGGTGGGGAAGCAGACCAGCAGACTAGCAATTGAGTGCTTCAATGGGGACGTGCACAGAAAGAGCTTTCTAAATCAGACTGAGAGGTCAAGAAGAACTTCTAGAATCCGTCATGCTTCAGATGAGATGTGAAAGATGAGTACGATTAGTGGGATTTTAAAGAGAGAAGAAGGAAAAGGTCACTGCAGGCAGCGGAACTGCATATGCAAAAGCAAGGGCGTATAACTCGGCATTATTCTTTGGGGAACATCAACTGGCTGTGTCTGGTGAGAGCAGAGGGTGTGAGGAAGAATCGCAGGAGAAAAGGTCAAAGGGTAGAATCAAGAAAGGAGTGTAAACTTGATCCTGAAGGGTCTGGAGGAGCCTGTGGAGAATTTTAAGCAAGGATTGACATGATCAGATTTGCAATTTAGAAACTAATTCCAGCGGCGATTTTTTTAAAAAATTAAAAAAGAAATAGGGAGAAAAGGGCAGGATTCCATCTGGAACCTGTGACGATAACCCAAGTGAGAAATGAAGAATTCCAGGATTAGCTAGATATGGGAAGGGGAGAGAGAGAGAGAGAGGAAGTCTAAGACACCTGCCAGCTTTAGGATTGAAACCATCAGTTAACAGCAACAGTTAACTTAATTGAGTACTTACTATATACCATGTTGCTTTACATACTTTTATTTTTTCTGTCAATCATTTCTTCTCAAGGCTCCACGGTGTGCCATGCACAGTTTTAGATACTGAGGAAAAAGTAGTGGAGAGGAAAAAAAGACAAAAATCTCTACCTGTAAATACAGCATGCAGGAAAATGATAATAAGGAAGAAGCATGAAGAATATCAAGAGTGAAGGGGAGCTTGAAATTTTTAAGTAGGGTCCCAGGGCTGGTCTCACAGAGGAAGTGACTTAAAAGGCAAGTGGCTCTTTGGGTGCTGGGCATCTCACAGAGGTTCTGAGGTGAGGTGAACCCCTAAAGCAACCAGCAGGGCAGGTAGAGCAATAAGGAGAATAGTAGAGAGAGATGAGGTCAGAGGTGGTGGAAGGGAGAGGGGACAGGTCATCCAGTGACACAGGCCATTGGAAGGATTTTGGCTTATACCCAAGGGAAATGGGAAGCCGTTGTCAGGTTTTGAGCAAAATAAGAATGTGATCTGACTTGCATTTCAACAGGATCGCCCTGGCCGCTGTGCTGGAAATATAGTGAAGGGGGCAAAGCTAGAAACAACAACACTGGTGCGAGGTCCCAGAGTCCAGGATGATGGCAGTGCTGATAGCGGAAGTGACAAGTTCTGGATATAACAAGAAGGTACCGACAAGAGCAGATAATGTTTTAGCTGTGAATGGAAGAGAAAGGGAAGACCCCAAGAATGTTAACCAGGGAGCCGCTATTAATTCAGACAGGAAAGACCACAGAGGGGCAAGTCCAGAGGAGGGGAATAAAAAGGGCTCAGTCTTTTTTGGGAGGGAGGGCTGGGGGAGGTACCAGGGAGTGAACTCAGGGGCTCTCAACCAGTGAGCCATATCCCCAGCCCTTTTTTGAATTTTATTTAGAGACAGGATCTCACTGAGTTGCTTAGTGCCTCATCCTTACTGAAGCTGGCTTCGAACTCCTGATCCTCCTGCCTCAGCCTCCCAAGCCGCTGGGATTATAGGGGCATGCATCACTATGCCTGGTAAAGGGGCTCATTTTTAACATGGCCCTTTTGAGATGCCCAGTGGAGATGTAAAGAAAGCAACTGATTGCTTGAGTCTCTAACTCAGGAAAGACGTATCTGAAGTCCTACATTTCAGCACAGAAATGTCACTTAGAGCCATGAGATTGGATGAGACAATGTCCCACCTTCATCAAGGATTTGCAGATGGAACTATAACCTGGTCTATGGTGGGGCAGGTCCTCGTGAAAATCAGCAGTCTCTTCCAACTGACCCTCTTCTGGAATGACCATTACAGGTTGTGAGGACAGTGGAGACTAACTTCCTCTGAGGGAGAGAGGTTGGCTTGAACCACAAAGAAGGCTTTGCAGAATTTAGGGTTCGAGGTCCTCAGTTTCATCAGAAATTATCCAGAGATCACCACCCCAATCTTCAGGATCCATCTTCTTTCCAATTAGTGCCCTGACTTTGTTGTTGTTGTTTTGTGTTTGGGGTATTTGGGGCAATGCTGGGGATTGGCCCAGGGCATATGGTAGGCAAGCACTTTAACACTGAGCAATAGCTCCAGCCTAATGCCCTGACTTTTACATATAGGCACTTCAAGGTTTTGAATTTTTTTTTCATAACAGCTTTTTAAAGATATAAGTGACAGGCCATACAATTCACGGTTCAACAATTTTTCTTACATTCACAGATGTGAATTCTCTTTGCACTATAAATCAGTCATCTTCAAGATTAGACCTTGGGTTTAGATTTCAAGAATCTTAGCCCTGCACCTACAGAAGGTAAAGTTTCCTTTCAGGGCAGTCATAGAAGCTTTCTGGATCCTCACCTGGATGTGGATCTGGGAATGAAAAGCATTGAGCTCATTTTAGTTTTTTCTTGAAGTGCTGGGAATTGAACCCATAGCCGCACACATGCTAGGACAGTGCTCTACCACAGAGCTACATTCCTAGCCCTAGTATTTTTTTCTTTACCCCAAGCTTTCCAGTTCATTTAGAAGTAACTACGTTCCTTATATCTTTTATTTGCACTAAAATCGTACGTGGCAGCAACCTCTTGTCATTCAATGCCCCGATTTCTCTAGGAGCTTGATTACAAGGGACTGTAGGCAGTCGTTTAGGTAGTTTTGACACTTCATTCCAGTGTCCACTTGATCATTGGCAGTGTGGTACTTAATGTCATCAAATCTAGTTGGAAGGGCTGGGGCTGGGGCTAGCAGGTGTGAGGCACTGGGTTCGATTCTCGGCATCACATATAAATAAATGAATAAAATAAAGGTCCATCGGCATCTAAAAAAATATTTTAAAAAACTAGTTGGATTAGTGACTCAACCTGAGACGCCCCCCTTCAGGTTCGATTCCTCTGGATCCACTTTTGGAACCAATAACTGAAACTTTGGGTGTTAGGATTTAATGAGGGAGCAGAGCCATCACAAAACTTATGGAATAAGGGAATTATTATAAGAACAAGACCCTTCAAAATTGTGGAAGGAGTTAGGGAAAGACCTGGAAGCAGAATCGGTTGATCAGGGAAGGAGCTGATTAATGTGGGAAGGCAGAAACGTCCAACTCCTATGAAGGGGGACCTGTGGCTAGGTCTGTGTGATGTTTCTGGGCCTTGGTGTGGCTAGTGCTTCCTTAGGACATAGTCAAGTGTTCAGTGATGAGCCTGAGGCCGAACTTTTGGTCAGTAGGGCCAGCAGTTGTGGAGAAGAACTGGACAGGGACAGAAGGAGAGCATGGGTCTGCTGGAAAGTGCTGGGCACCTGTGCACTTGTCCTGACCAATGACATCTGACTATGACAACTTCCAAAGCAAAGCCTGCTGTTTCATCTCCACTTTCCAAATCTCACATAAGTTCCTCTATGGCCAACTCCAATGTGGAACTATCCAGAGAAAGGGATTCTAGGAAAACAAATTTCCAGGTAAATTAAATGACACCCGACACACTACAGCAGCACCCAAGGACCGGGCCCTGGGCATTGGAACATTCGGAGGTCAAGAAGATGAAGAGGAAAAGGAAATGAGTGGGAAAAGTCAGGTACCAGAAAATTCAGAGAAAAAGCTAAGAGAGTTTGTTGACTCAGATGCCAGTGGAGGAAAAAAAAAAAAAAAAGCATCTCACAAATGAAAACAATTCAGGGTGTCAGATGCTGTGTATGGGTCAAGAACATTGACTGAGAAACAATCACTGACTATAGCACCATGAAAATCATTAATGGCCTTAAAGAGAGCAGTTTCAGTGGAATGAGGGCAAACCCTGATTGGAATGGGTTCAAGAGAAAATGGGAGAGATCTGGAGACAGCACATATAAACAATGAGTTTGGCTGAAAAAAAAAAGAAAGAACAAAGGTAGAGGCTGAGGGGGGATGGGATTACATAAGCGTTTCTTTGGAACATAAAATAAAAATCAGCATTTTTGTATGCTGACAGGAACGATCCAGTAGTAAGAAAATCTGATGATGCTGGAGAATATGCTTGAGGGGGCCAGGAGGTGGGGTAGAAGCAGGTGTCCAAATGCTGGAGAGGCCTCAGCTGACAGCAGGGAGTGGCCATTGCCCCTTTAGGAGGGAAGAAAGAATAAATGCACAGAGACTGGGGAGAGGTGGCAGTAAGAGCTTGTGGAAATTCTCTACTCCTTGAGGCAATTTCCTAGTGAGATTGAAAGCCAGGTCCTGATCAGAGTGCAAAGATGGAGCTGGGATTATTTGGAAGCTTGAGGGAAAGAAAAACTTGAAGCAATTACGGAAGGTTATATTTTTCAAAGATGTCCAAAACAGTGGCTATCTCACTCTGCATGCTCTTCTCCCGATGGGATGTTACAATCTCTCCATTAAGAGATGGGAGGGTGGGGCTGTGGCTCCGTGGTAGAGTGCCTGCCTAGCACATGGAGGCACGGGGTTTGACCCTCAGCACCACATAAAAATAAATTAATCAAATAAAGGTATTGTGTCCAACACAATTTTTTAAAAAAATTAAACAGAGAGAGAGAGAGAGAGAGAGAGAGATGGGGGTCTGTGTTCCCTCCTCTTGAACCTAGGAGGTTCTATGTAACTATTTCAAACAATATGAGGCAGCAGAAGTGACCCCACATGTTTTCCAAGGCTAGGTCAGGAAAGATGATAAAGATGACTCTCTCTCTCTCTCCGCCCTCTCCATATGCCTTTAGAACTCTTAATCTCCATGCAAGAATTTTGGCCACCCTAAAGCTACCATGCTAGAGAGATCACAAGGAGGGAGGTAAAGAGATCTCTTTACAGATGTAAAGAAACATAGCAGGTGCTCCAGATGCCCCTGCACTGACTCAACATACATGAGAATGAGTGGCCCACAGATAACCCCAGCCCTCAGCCTTCAAGACACCTAGCAGAGCAGAGACCAATTATCGTCACGGAGCTGTGCCTCATTTGCAGATTCATGAGCAAAAGAAGTATTGTTGGAGTTAAGCCACTAAGTTTGAGGATCATTTGTAATACAGCCAACATAATTGGATCAATACTTATCATTCTGTAGGACGGCATCCATTGAAGCTGTGGGTTTGGATTAATTTACCCAGGGAGTATAGTATAGATCCCAGTGACCTGGGGAACATTTTCAAATTATATATGCTAGCCACTTTTCTGTCCTAGGGCCTATCAGAATTTCAGGGTGGGATAGGGGAGCAAGAAAAATGGGGAGGTTCTCTTCAACGCTTATATTTTGAAATAATTCCATAGTAATTGATGCAGACTTCCAAGTTGAAAATCATCGGCCAAAAATCAGGAGCAAAGAAGGCTGGGGACCAAGTTCCCTGGGAACTGGCATTTGAACATGAGGGAGAAGGCGGGGGGGTGTTCTTGAAGAGCACTTCTCAAACTTTCTAAACACTGGCTTTATTGAGGTATAACTTACCTATTATAAAAATTCACCCATTGTGAGTATATAACTTAATGATGTTTAGTAAATTTATAGAGCTATGGATCCAGCATCAAAATCTACCCCAAAGCATTCCTTTGTACCTCTTTGCAGTTAATCCCTGTTCTCACTCAAGCCATAGGCAAGCACTAATTTACTTTCTGTCTCCACATCTCTCCTTTCTGCACAGTTCACATAGATGGAAACATACAATATGCAGTATTTTGCATTTGGCTACGTTGATAAAATGTAATGTTTATGAGATTCATCCATATTGTGGCATAATGTTCCATTCTGTGGATAAGTTATATTTTATTTATCTGTTCACCAATTGGTAAGCAATTGAATTATTTCAGGATTTTTGTCTAGCAGGATAACACTGCTACAGTCAGTTACGTACATATCTTTGTGTGGATAGACATTTTGTTTCTCTTGGGTAGAATTCAAGAAGGGTAATTTCTGGATTTTATGGTAAATTTAACTTTTTAAGAAACTGATAAGCTACTCTTCAAAGAAGCTATACCATTTTACATTCCCACCAGCACTCAAAGTTGGCCTTTGTTTGGTTGGTTGGTTTTGGTTTTTTTGTTTTGTTTTTGTGGATGCTGCTGGTGAGAGGACCCAGGGCCTTGCATATGTGAAGCAAGTGCTCCACTTCTGAGCTACATCCTCAACCCCTATGTATTGGTTTGATTATAGCTGTTCCAGCAGGTATGTAGCGGTATCTCATTGTGATTTAAATTTGCATTTCCCTAATGACTAATGATGCTGAGCATGCTTTATGCCCTTATTGGCTGTGTATCTTCTTTAATGAAATATATATTGAAATCACTCGCCTGTTTTTAAATTGGGTTGTTTATCTTATTATTGAATTCTGTTTATATATTCTGGACACAGGTACTTTACCAGATGTTATCTGCAAATATTTTTCTCTCCATCTTTGGCTTTTCTTTTCATTTTCTTTATTGTGCCTTGTGAAGTGCAAAAGGTTTTAATATTGATGAATTCCAATTATCAGTTCTTTCTTTTATGGATCACATTTTTTCTTTTGTTTTGTTCTTTTCGTGGTAGCTAAAAACTCTGCTCAACCCAAGACCATGAAGATTTTCACCTTCATTTTATTCTAAGAAAATGATAGTCTTAGATTTTCACACTTATGTCTATGATCCATTTTTAGGCAGTTTTTGTGTGTTTCTCAGAACATCAAAGTACAAATTACTGGGGATCTTGTTAAATCCTGAAAACAAATGTGTATTCTGATTCAGTAACCTAGAGGGAGACCTGAGTTTCTGCATTCCTAAAATGCTCCCAGGAGATGCCAATACTGTAAGGTCCCTAGATCACACTGGGTTTTGAGGATATTAGATTAAAATGGTCAGAAATGCAAAAGGGAAACTAGAAAAGATTGAAATCACAGAACTACAGGGAGCAGAGCATTTTAAAAAGCAGGAATTGGTCAACTGAGTCAAATATCAAGGACGTCGGGGGGCGGGGGGGGGGGGCGGAGAATGAGTCTTAGGGAAAGCTGTTTCCAGGGAGTGATATTAAAATTGATATCTCAGATGGACCAAAGCCCAATAGTGGTGAATTGAGGAATAAATTAAATTAAATTAACTTTCTCACTGTAGACTTGAAGTGTCCTCTATTTTTCAAGGAAAAAGAGATGTAGGTGTTATAGTTTGGATCTGGAATGTCCCCCCAAAGGCTCATGTGTTGAAGGCTTGATGCCCCAAAGCAGCAATGTCAGAGGTAGGGCTTTGAGAAAGTGATTGGATCATGAGGGCTATGACCTTATCAATGGATTAATCCATGGATGGGCTTATACCTGAATGGATTATTGGGAGGTGGAAATTGTAGGAGGTAGGACCTAGTTGAAGTGAATGGGTCCTTGGGGGTGTGCCCTTGAGGACAACGTCTTGTTTCTGACTCCCTTTAATTCTTCCTCCTCCCGAACTCTCCTTTCTCTCCCACCATTAAGTGAGCAGCTCTGCCCCACCTCACCCTGTCCACCATGATCCTCTGCCTCACCCTGGGCTCACAGATGTGGGCAGCTGACCATGAAACCTCTGAAACCATGAGCTAAAAATAACTCTTTCCTCCTCTAAGTTCTTTTCTTCAGCTATTTTGCCATCGTGATGAAAAACTAATTAACACAAAGTACAACCTGTAAAAATCCCAACCACCTGTTATTCAGTCCAGCACAAATCTGCATTCAAAGAAATAATGGAATGGCAATTCAAACTAATCTAAAGCAATTAAAATCTTTACAGTAAGTTTTCAGTAAAATTCTAGGAGGCAAAGACCATATCGCACTTTTTGAAAATAGATTTACTTACCTCTCTCATTTAAATAGCTCCTCCAAGGGCTGGGGCTGTAGCTCAGTGGCAGAGCTCTTGCCTAGCATGTGTGAAGCACTGGGTTTGATCCTTAGCACCACATAAAATAAATTAATTAAATAAAGGCATTCTGTACATCTACAACTATAAAAACTTTTTTAATAAAATAAAAAAAAAATATCTTCTCCAAAATCAGTTACCCACAAACTTCCATTCCCCCTCCAACTTCTTATCGTTGGTGCAATTCTTCCTGTTTTCCTCCATTGGCCAGGTTCTGCACAGCAAGGAAGACAAGCAAAATGCCTCCAGGAAGAAGGAAGGGAGAGAAATGGCTCAGCTGGCAACAGCCCAGTTCTCCCTGGAGGGTGGATTGAGGAGTCTGTGAATAGTCCCTTGTTGATATTTTTCTTCTTGTCCTACAGTACAATAACTGGGGGCAGGTGTGTGGTGACAAGAATCTTTTGAGGAGAAAAATTTGAGCACCTTTATACATTGAAGAAGAGTTGGGACCGTTGGAGCAGGACATTTTAAAATTTAATAAAGAAATCCAGCCCCTGTAATCCCAGTTACTTGGGGGCGGGGCCTGAGTCAGAAGGATTTTGTTGAGTTCAAGGGCAGACCTGGCAACTGAGCAAGACCCTGTCTCAAAATTAAAAAAAAAAAATGAAAGAAAAGAAAAGAAAGAGAGAATTCTGGGACAACCAGAGTGAGGTCATTGAGGTGATAACTGGTTGACAGCACAGGAGGATGACATCTATGGCCGAGGTTGTGGGGGAGGGGTCCATCACATCACTAAGGGGAAATTTGGAAGAAAAATCACCTCTTCCACTGAGGGAGTTAGGGAAAGGAAAGGCGAGCACAAACTGGAGTCTCTGAGTTTTGCCAAGGGGCCCAGAGAAGACCTTGAAAGATGGCCTCAATTTCCCCAGAGAAGTAAAAGGCAAGGAAGGTCATTGGGGAGACCCAGGAAGATGGAAGGGTGTATTTCAAGATGGACTGGTGGCTAAGGAGATGGGAGAAAGACTAGGACACATGGAAGGATTTCCAGGCAGCACCAAGCTCTTGGGGGAGTTGGAAAGCAGGTGTTTGTATGTGACTTTCTTCAGTAATAGTTACTGATCTGTATGTGGCTGGAGTGTTTTAGGGTGGATGGACAGAAAGACAATAGGGTTGAAGAACCTTAAGGCCCCAGGCCCAACATTAGGAAATCCAACCCCTGTGCCCTGAAGCTGCAGGATGTTCTCTTGCACCACCCCCATGTCACAATCCCACTAGCTGCACGTAGCATTTCAAGTCTAGCACAATGCCGCCACAGGATGTTCCATATAGATAACCCCGGAAGGGCCAAGCTTGAGCAAACAGGAACTAAAGGACAGGATGCAACTGAAAGACTCCCCAACCCAGCTGCTTATAGCTTTAGCTTAGTAACGCCAGATATAACAAGGCTTGAAAAATAGCTTGTCAAAGGAGGTCAGTGGGGCAACTGAGTCTGCAAGTTCAGCAGTTGGGCTTGCTCAAGGTCGTTACAAAAACAGGATGCACAGAGGCAGATATCTTGGGCTAGCTCGAGGTCGCTACGAGGACAGGATGTATAGGGGCAGACATCTGGTCAAAGAGAGAACAAAAGATACCGGAAGGGAACAGAAACTGGTCACGTCAGCAACTTTGTCTGATTTTCGAGAACTGAAAAAAAAANGAATGTCCCCCCAAAGGCTCATGTGTTGAAGGCTTGATGCCCCAAAGCAGCAATGTCAGAGGTAGGGCTTTGAGAAAGTGATTGGATCATGAGGGCTATGACCTTATCAATGGATTAATCCATGGATGGGCTTATACCTGAATGGATTATTGGGAGGTGGAAATTGTAGGAGGTAGGACCTAGTTGAAGTGAATGGGTCCTTGGGGGTGTGCCCTTGAGGACAACGTCTTGTTTCTGACTCCCTTTAATTCTTCCTCCTCCCGAACTCTCCTTTCTCTCCCACCATTAAGTGAGCAGCTCTGCCCCACCTCATTTAAATCCTCCAATAGGGATCCTGTAACTATGCATCTCGCTTCTGTATCCACGCTTCTGCTTGCAAGCCCTATATAAACCCCTCAGGATAAGCCAGGGGCGCGCAAGTCACATAGAGCTTGTCGCCCCGGGTACCTGTGCACCTGAATAAACCTCTTGCTGTTTGCATCCGAACGTCGTGGTTTCGCTGGTCCTTGGGGAACGGGTCTCTTCAGACGGAAGACACTCTTGGAGGGTCTTTCAGGGTTAAGAAGGTAAAGGGAACAACGAGAGTGACCAAAGCAACAGGCCATGGGAAGAAGCAGCTAAGCCAAGGAAAACATGAAACTGGGCCAACTGAGCAGCTCTGGAACCAGAGTTTGCACTGGGGTTCAAAGTGTGTATTAGGAAGCAGATGAAATGCAGGGGCAGGGCCGGGGGAGTTATAATTACAAGGAAATGTGGATAATACCAAGCCTCGGGTCAGAGCAGTGCTCGGGGCTAGATCCTGGCCATGGGAGTGAAGGAGAGTCAAGTGAGGGTTTTAAAGTAATGGGTAACCAAAGAAGGGCTTGGTCCTCGTAGCGACTGTCAGACGTTTGTGCTGTAGACTCCACATTAACTTAGAAGTCTGCAGTCACTTTCTGGAAGGAGCAAACACAAACCCAAGCAATCAATCGACAAAGGACAAAGGGTAGGCCTCGGGCTAAGAAAACTCCCTCCCTCCGGAGGTGTGGGGCCCAGCTGATGGAGAACTAGGGGAGAAGGCTTGTGGAACCCTCGCCTGGGCCCTGGGCTGGTCCTGAAGGAATGAATTGTCCGCCTACTGTCATCAGGCAGCATGAAAAAGACGAAAAGGTGAAGGGACGAAGGGAACCAGCATTTCTCAAGGGCCTGAGAGGTGCCCTTCTCTGCTCTGAGGGCTTTATATGCAAGGCCTTAGCTTGTGTCTCTTCAGACAACCCACTTTACAGATGAGGATCTTGAGATTGGAGAGAATAAGTAACTTGCCCAAGGACATAGGACTAAGAAGGCCGAGAGCCAGGATCCCAAGTGCCCAAATCTTTTGCATTTTTCTTTTTTGTTTGAAGAGCAAAATCAGAAGTCTGAGTTGTTGGGAGAGGCACCAGCTCCACCTTCACACAGGGCCTTTGTGAGGCGCCTTCTCCTACATTCACTCATTGATCCTTGTCTTAGAAAGGCTTGGGGGCCGAAGAAATAGTCTGGCAGTTAAAAAGGAATTTCCAGAAGTCCTCAGAGTCTTGACATGCATTTCTTAAGCACCACAAAGTGAACATATGGCTCTGGGCGACACGTCCCAAAAGCCTTCTTCCCAACCTCTCCTACTTCCCTCAGCACCATTAATCCATCCTGTCCTCTCTCTCCTCCCAATTCCTGGAGAGAAGATTTAAAAATCCCTTGCACTTTTCCCCAGCACAGGACCCTGTTCATCTTCCTCCAACCTGGGAGACACGTGGGCCACGCAGCCTCCTAACAGTCAGGGGAAGCAGAGCGTCACTCACAAATTGATGGGTGTCATGAGAAGTAAGAAATGCCCTCCTTAGTTTCTAGACTAAGAAACTGAAGTCGGGAATGGGAGACCAGCCCACGGTCATGCTGCAGAATTGAGGAAGATCATCATCAACTCCACCTTGAACTTCTGCAGCAGTACCTTAAACTTGTGGAGCTGACACCATATAATTTACTGGTTCATTTTAGTTTGCCTTGTGTTATTCTTGTTTTGTTCTCTGGATGTTTTGCGTGCAATTGGAATAGCTTTCCTTAGCCTTGCGATTCTGGTGTAATTATTCCACCGCTGTCTCCCTTAATTACGAGGCTGTTGTCTTTCAACTCTTAGGTCCACGTGTCAGTATCATTTATTCTGAGCTTCCCCCAATCCTTTTTTTTTTTTTTTTGGAAGGAAATGGAGCACAAAAGCATAAATAAAGAAAATAGCTGTTTCATGTGCATTCCTGTCACATCCCCAACTGGATTGGGAGCACTTTGAAGACTGGTCGTGTATCTGCCTTTGTTTGCTCACGGCCCTCAACACCTACAGGGGTACCTAGATGTGTTCCACAAACCTTGTTTCACAAATATTTGAATTGACTGAGGAGGGCAGGAGCTAGCATGTATTGGCTACTCACTCCCTGCCAGATCCTCAATATTCCAAACAATATTTCAGTTCATCCATACAAGAAACAAGGTGTTAGATAGGGAGTTAGGATAAAAAGAGAGATGAGTCTCAAAGAACAATGCTCATGAGCACTGAAAAGAATAAAAGTGATCAGGAAGCATTGTAACTCCTGAGCGACATGTCCTTGGCCTGGGCCCTTGTAAACTGAGGGAGCTGGACAGGCGCAGGGAAAACTGGTGTAAAATCACATGGCTCCAACTTCAGTCCAGCCTCTAACTACTGACCCGCTATAAATATTAGAGCCCCAAACAAGGAAGGGCTGCTCACTCTCTGGATAACCCCCATTCTTCCTTGAATGTGTATGTATTTCCTAAATAAACCTGTCTGTGCCTTTGTCTGATAGGTGCTGAAATTCTTTTCCATCACATATGCCAGGAACCCCACTGGTCCTGAATCGAGTTCCCCTTCCTCTCTGGGAACTCCTTGGACCCCTCTTTGGAGATGTTTCTTTTCCCATCTCTTTTCCCATGATATTACTATTCCTGTTTTGTTTTTTATTTTTTTGTGTGTGATAAAGAAAATGACGCATCATTTATTATCCGATGACACTAGATAATACTAAAGAATCACTATTAATTTTGTCGGCAACATATAACAGTAGTATTGTTACATACCTTATGGTTATTAAGTCCTTACAATTTTTGAGGGAACCAATTATAACACTTGTTACATGGAAACATCTAGACCTTCATATTGTTCTGTTGTGGAAAAGCAAGCTTTATTTCAAAGTAAGAAAGAGAAGGGCGGTCAGGGGAAACACATTTACAAACTGGATGGGACACACAGACACTGTATCCATTTGGCCTTTAAAGGCTCAGGCAGAAGTCTCAGCAATTCCTGCTGATCCTCCAGTACCTACTCAGTTTCCCTCTTCAGGCTAAAACTAAAGAGTAGTCTTGAAGATGCCCTTGATGTCTTTGTCACCCGAACAGACTCCCATTTCAGGAAAGAGGACACCTGGGTCTACTTTCTGGGAGATCTGATTAATTGTTAAAATAAATATTTACATTGAGAATATAGTTAAGCTAGTAGCTTTCTTCACATTTTCACATTTTAAAAAGAACCACAGAGGTTTCATGTTTTAAGCAGGTGAGTCGGTAAAGATCCTGTCTCTATTTTATAGGAGATGGATTACATTCAATTACTCCTTACAACTGAAAGATCATTCCATGGCTTTTGAAGAACTGAATGGGCTGGCATCTGCAATGGTAGCGAAATAAATGAGATGTCTATGTAACACGTGCTGGTACTGGACACACTTGTTCTGATAATCCACAATACAGCAGGTCAGCTGGTCATTCTCCTCCAGAAGCTGCTGGATCCTCTCTTGATTGACTTCTGCCTTGCCCCTCATCCAGTCAGGTACAAAGCCCACCAACATCGAGGGGATGCCCAGGTCTGCACCCCGCCTCAGAAAAAGACGCCCACCGTGCAGCCAGACCTCCTGTTTTATTATGTTCCCAATTTGCTCGAGGTTTTCCCAGTTTTAGCACTTGAAGTCCTGGATCCCAGGCTAACCCAAGCTGGCTGCTCACTCCACATTTCAGAGATGAGGCCACTGAGTCTCAAAGAGATTTCTCCAACTTGAGGACTTGGATTCAAACCCAAGTCTGTCTAGAGTGTGGGATTATTAAGAGGACAGATTGGAGTAGAGTAGAATAAGGAAATAGAATTGTCCAGGGCACCTGGTAAAAGGCTCTGGCACATCCCAAATACAGTTGCAGTACAAAGAGAAAAGAAAGGCCTGTGGAAGAGATTGGGATGGTTCCAGAGCTTTAGCTGGCAGGCCCAGGGCAGGTTTGGGGACTAATCCAGGGGGATAGTGCCCCAAGGCAAGCAGCCAAACTCCAGAGGAGTCTTCTCACTCGAGACGGGCCCTCCGAACCTCTTGCTGCGCCACCCACGGTGTGTCCGCCCACTGATTGTATATGTCAAACTTGATTCAAGCTGACTGCATCCGAAGACACTCAATTTTCCATTTACAGAGTAACAAATGAGTAATTCAGACCTGATCGTTGCTCCCTGCTTACTACTCACGTGTCAAATATTTATAGAAACTAATACAGCCTTAAGTCTATAGCTGATGATAGGGCGGCCATTGGCTCCCCCTCGCCATCCTTCTTCCCTCTGGCAGAGAATCCCTCAGGCTTGAAGGAGACCAGCTGAAGGCTCGACACTGCGTGAGAAAGATCTCGCTCCCTGCCCTGCAACAAAGAAATGCTTTCAGAAGCTCTCTAGGTATCTTGCAGGTCCTTCATTTTTGCCTATTCAAGTTCTCTATTTCTGAGTCTCTAAGTCTCTCACACACAAAGAATGGGGCCCCTTGGTCCCAAAGACCTGAAAGATGTGACTTCCACACTTGTCCCCAGCACAGCTTCTGACATTTCCAGACAATAGGATCATCTACTCGATGGCTTTCCTCGGGCTCAGGGATGTCCAGGGCTGACCGTGTTGGGGCCTGGAGTTCAGTTGATCCTCAGGTTCATGGAGCTCTCTTCTGGGCCGTGGGTGGAGCCTGGAGCTCATATTGCTCATGGGATATCAAGCTACTCACAGATTTAAAGGCACTTATGAAACAAGAAATATACACACCACCATTATGGTTTATGTTGCTGATGTGATTAAAAGCCAATGTTATGTCCTCCAAACGACCCAGGATGATGATAATACGGAGCCACACAAGGACATGCTCACCAGTCATCAATTCAGCAAAATATTTCAACAAAATCACAGGGTAAACTAATTTATTATGGCCCTACGTGGAAAACACCAGAGAATTCATATTCCTACAATTGTTTGTGATCCAATATTTTTTCCAGATTCCTTTTTTAAAACTTTCTTATCCAAACACACACAAAAAATTTTAAATGATCCAGGATATCTTATACACTCCTGGGTTTATTAGGTAAACAATCCTGTGATTCTCCATCTCAAGCTATATCAGGTGCTGATTCTTACAGTCTACAGCTGCTTTGACAGACTTTCATAAATCAGATTTATCTACAGTCATATAATTCTGATTACATTTATATTTCTTATTGTAAGTGAAATTAATATCAAGTGAAAAGCTTTCAGTTTTTAAAGTGCTGGCTGAGCTCCCCTGATTCAGGAAGAATGAACTCTCACCTCAAATTGCTTTGATTTGTAACTCTTTCAGCAGTCAGAGCTCTAAAAGCCAATTTATGGGTCTGGATTTGAGAGTTTGCTCCTTTTAATTAGGTATATAAATTCCCCTGCCTGGTTTTCCATTACAGCCATGTGTGGACCCAACCTTGCTCTCCTGAAGTACACAATTCATCATGCATTGACTAGCAGTAAATCCATCCTGGGAGAGTTATCAGGTGGCCATGATCTATCAAAGGTGCTCAGAGATCAATGTTTCAAATACTCTCTAATGTGGATAAAAGAAACTTAGCCAATAATTTTTTCACATTAGGTTAGATTTACTGTAGGCAACATGATATTATAACGAGCTGCCAATAAGATTTTTTAAACATTATAAATGAACCAGAGAGAGAAAAAGATACTAAGAAAAGAAGCTAAGTGTGGTGTAGAAGGTAAGAAGAGGTTGTTTGGTATTATTCCTTACCTATAACCCATTGGAGAGTTCTACTAGCTTCTCCAGGTTTATTTCTTTGTTTTATTTCATTAAGGCCAGAAGATTAGTTTTTAAAGTTTCTGTTTTTTAGAACAATTCCTTCAAGAAGTTATGGGTTGCTAGGACCATCTAGAACTTCCACAAAATAAGCCCCTGACGAGCTGTCGGTGGAACTGGATTAACAACAGATACATGCTGAAAGAGAATGTGCGTAAGAGACAAGCTTCCTTCTGGGAAAATGAATGGTTTTAGTGCTTACAGAAAAGGGAAAAAATTTACAAGAAGAATTTTACTCCCTCAAATAATCTGTATTTATCCCCAGGAGTTCTGTAGGGAAGGAGAATTGGCCCAACACATGAAGATGGAATTCATCCTTTCATCCTGTTAGCCAGTTTTACATCCTCTCCAAATGACCAAAGCTGTCTCAAGGTCATGAGCAGTTGATCACAAAACAAGAAATTATTCCTTCTTTGCTTTGTTTTGTTTTTCAAGACGGGGGTCTCACAATGTTTCCCCGGCTGGTCTTGAACTCTTGAGCTCAAGTGATTCTCTTATCTCAGCCTCCCAAGTAGCTGGGACCACAGGTGTTTGCCTCTATGCCCAGTTTAGGAAGTGATTCTTGAGGACTGAGCCTCAGCGATTCTGAGGTCTAGAAGGAAAAGAGTCAAGAGTGGTATAAAATGCAAAGGGAACATTGAATGGCCCCAAATTTTCCATTAAACTTTCAAAGAGAACATTTCACATAATGCCTGTCACTCAGATTCACAACTCAACATTGAACCCCAAAGTCTGTAAATTATTGGCCCTTCAAAGTCAAGTTCTGTTGGTTTTAACTTAGAACCTGGTGGTAATTGATGCCAAGATTCTGGACTCATGGAGAAGAACACAGCCTAGCTGTGCATGCTGGAAATCATGGGGATTTACGTGGCTCAGCACAGGCAATGAATGAATGAAAACTGTTTCAAGGGGATGTGAAGGTGGAGGGCAACCATTGTTACTGAAGACCTGCTGTGCCAGGTGCATTACATGTGTACTTCCTTCTAATCTCAGCATAAATGTGATTTGTTCCAAAGAAAATAGACAAAAATGGGAAGGGGGGGTCTTTCTACAGGCCAGCAGAGGTTTTTAAAAAAATTACATCCAAACATAAATATGTGATTATCAACCTGTCTGCTTTGCTCATAACTGGATCCCCAGAGTTTGTACTGAGCCACACACGTAGTAGGTGTTCAATTAATTCTTTTGAATGATGCATGTTTCCTCCTTCAGAAAAACAAAATGCCATATTATATAATTTAAAACTGTTAAATGTCTTTAAAAAAAAAACTAAAACTGGCAATTCTAGCTGCGGATGTAACTCAGAGGTAGAGTACTTGTCTGCAATATGCAAGGCCCTGGGTTCAATCTTGAGTGCCAAAGAAACAAAGAGGAAAATGGAAAATCTGAACAAGGGTTTTCAATATCCAAACCTTGGCCATCCCTTCCGAGTGGCTGAGACTGGACTGCTCAAAAACTACCTTCTTAATTTTAGAAATAGTAGTTTTAGAAATCTAGCCAAGCATGGTGGTGCAGGCCTGTCCCAGTGATTCAGAGGCTGAGGCAGGAGGATCAAGTTCAAGGGCAGCCTGGGCAACTTAGTGAGACCCATCTCAAAATAAAATATAAAAAGGGCCAAGCATGTACCTCAGTGGTAGAGCATGCCCCTGGATTCAATCCCCAGTAATGGGGGGAAAAAAAAGGTCCTAGCTGCAGTTTAAAACTGAGAGAATGGGGGGCTGGGGTTGTGGCTCAGCAGTAGAGCGCTTGCCTAGCATGGGTGAGGCCCTGGGTTTGATCCTCAGCACCACATAAAAATAAATAAAGATATTGTGTCCAACTACAACTAAAAAATAAATATTTTTTTAAAAAATGAGAGAATGATCACAAGGAAATTGTCACAAATATATGCCTACAGGAACTTTATACAGAGGTATCCATTACAGATTATTTACACAATCAAAAAGTAGAAACCATGATGAATGATATCCATAATAAATTATGTGACACCCATAAAATAGAATGTTGTTATCTTTACTGAACATCAAGAATTTTAAGAATATTTAATGACATGGAGAAACACTACATAAAATTATGTGGAAAAAGCATGATACAAAACTGTATGTGTATTGAAATTCATATACATCATGTAAGTGTGAGGACATGTTAGAAGGAACACACCAGAGTGTTAGTTGTGATTATTTTGGAGTAGTGGAATTATTAGTGATGTTTAGCTCTTCTTCATATGTATCAGCATTTTCTATTATATAATGTAGACTATTATATTATGTATAATATAGAATATTATAGAATATAATAATATAGAATTTATACAATATGCATAATGGAAAATACTGTCCAGTATGAAGAAAAATTAAACACTAATAATTCATATATATGTATACATACATGTATATGATATTTAGATAATTTTTAAAGTTTGAGATTTTTTTAAAAGAGTATTTAGATATTAGATTGATGAAAATATAAAATACGAAATTGACTTTTGCCTGTGTCACCATCTGCTCTATGAAAACAGCAGAAGAAATTTTATACCAAAGAGAAGAAATTTTACATCGACTCTTTTTTGCTAAATAATTTTTAAGGGATTCTCCCCCTAATTAGGCTCATGACCAACACAGTTAGACTCTTTGCTGATCTGATTCAATAATTTTGTCTTTGTATTTTTCCAGTTCAGCCCAGAATACAGTTGCTCTGAAATTTTGCAATTTAGAGAAAAGGCTTCAACGGTTAATAAAAGTGTCCCTTATTCACTCCAAAACCACTGGGCTCCAGGAACCTTGGTGAATCCTGGGGGAAGCGCGTTCATACTGAGGACTTCATATCACTCTGAAGATGGGAGCTTGAAAAGCTATTTACTTCTTCTTCCCAGGTGCTGCCACATAGTGGGGTGTGCAAGCAGAGCTTCAGGCCAAAAGAAAGGCTCTACACAGTGACAACTAATGCCTGGTCCTGCAGGCAGCTGGAGCCTACCTGAAGGAGGTCTCCCTGTGCCTTCCTGTTCGGCTCAGAGGGCCTTGGAAAGAGCCCACAGGTCCTTACTAACCTTGCAAACCTGGATGGGCAGGTTCTTTGTTGAGGGGATCCATGGAGGATGGGGGAGTGGTGTTCAATTGGAAGGAAATACCATTTTTCGACTAGACTACTATTCTAGCTTCTGGTCCAGCATGCAAAGAATGTGAAAGCCACCACTCCATCCTAACAATAAGTAAAAAGCTGAACAAATCAAAAAATCAATAGCTCCTCTTAGATTCATCAGACAGGTGAGGTTGCAGGCAAACCGCTGGCCCCCAAATTAGGAAGATTCGGGGAATCACAACACACCAAAGCAGAAACTCAGGAGCACAAACCCCTTCAGGAACCAGAGCCAGGAGAAGCTGAAATGTGGTTGATAGATTGCTGGAGGCTTAGTAGGAACAAGTGAGGGAATTTAAAATTCCAGGGCTTCATCACAGAGGAGTCCCCATGCTCCTGTGAGTTTTACCTGTAGGGGTTCAACTAGCTTCTCAGAGTAAATATAGAAAACAAAACTCTGCATTTCTGGAGGGGGGAAGAGAAGTGGAAGCCACCTGAGCCAGGCCAAAGCACTCTGTTCTTAACCAGGTCTGTCCTCAGAAACTAGTTAACCAGAATCTCACCTGATGGGATTTTATCAAAACTTAACCACCTTGAGGGAAGGAAAATACCCAAATCCATCCTCCATCCTGTCACACAGGGGGACAAGAAGCAGGTGGGAGGTTCAAAGCCCAGGTCGCAGGCTTACTAAAACACAGAGACCTACTCACAGGACAATAGAGTGCATTTCCACCCCTAGCACCATATCACCTCATTACTAAAGGTCTGTTTACATCAGTACCTTTACCCAGTACATCATATCTAGCTATTAGGGAAAAAAAATTAGAACACATATCACAAGGCAAAAAAAAAAAAACAGTTTGAAAAGTGCAATAAGCCTCAGAATCAGACATGGCAAGGATGCTGGAATTATCAGAGAATTTTAAATGACTATAATTAAGATGCTAAGGCTCAGCCAGGCATGGTGGTGGCACATGCTTGTAGGAGGCTGAGGCAGGAGGATGGCGAGTACAAAGCCAGCCTTAGCAACTTAGCAGGGCCCTAGGCAATTTAGTGAGACCCTGTCTCTAAATAAAACATAAAAAGGGCTGGGGATGTGGCTCAGTGGTAGAGTGCCTCTGGGTTTAATCCGAGGTACCAAAAAAAAAAGAGGCTTAGGCTCTAATGGATACGCGACAGACAAAAAGAAATGCTAGAGTCCAAAACACTGTAACAGAATAAAGCCTGCCTTTGATGGGCTCTTTAGTAGACTAGACACAGAAGAGCTGTGTATGTCTGAGCTTGAGGATATCTCAAGAGAAACCTTTAAAACTGAAATGCCAAAGGAATAAAGACTGAAAAGAAAAAAAAAATCAGGACAAAATCTTCAAGAGCCATTGGACAACTAGGAAGGCATAATGTGTAGATAATGGGAATATCAAAAAGAGAAAGGCACAGAAGAAATGTGTGAAACAATAATGACTAAGAATTTCCCCCAAATTAATGTCAGATACCAGTTCACAGGGTACAGGGAACTCAGCAGGACAAATGGGAAAAAAAACATAAAACAAAAAAAGACACCGAGGCATATTATTTTCAAACTTCAGAAAAATCAAAGATGAAGAAAAAAGTTCTGAAAGAAGTCAGAGGGAAAATAAGACACACCACCCGTGGAGGACCAGAGGTAAGAATTACACCCAGGTTTTTCAGAAGCCGTGCAAACAACGAGAGAGTGGAGTGAAATATTTAAAGTGTTGAGAGAGGAAAAAACACCAACTAGAATTCTGCATCCTGTGAAATTATCGTTTAAAAGTGAAACAGAAATAGACTTTCTCAGATGAACAAAATTTGAGGGAATTTGTTGCCAAAAGACTTTCCTTGCAAAAAGTTGCGAAGGAAGATGGCGGCGAGGGGAGTGCATTGCCCCCGTGTGCTGCTTCACTGTGTGGGAGTATGACAAGTCAGGACGGCTAAAGGATATCTTGTTAGGAATTTCCAGCAATAGTGGGGTGCTCCGGAACCTGGAGGAAGGATTTCCATCGCACGAGGATCGGCTACGGGGACTCAAACGCGAGAGGTTTGTCGCACGGAGGGTAACACTGCTTATTCAGCAAATCGCCCCGCGGCTAGAGTCTGCAGCGCGCGCTGGGATAGAGACGCAGGGTTACAGCGCTGCAGTTTCTGCCAGCCGCGCAAGCACCGTACTCAGGGCTGAATTCTGGGTTCGAGACGGGGGAAGGAAGCGGTCCATCTCGGTTCTCCACACCGGTCAGACCACAGAGGAGGCCAGCAGCTACCATGTTGGTAAACTGACGTCACCTTCCCTGTTTTCGACTGACCGCAGCTCATTCAGCCATAGATCAGGTAATTTCAGGCTGCAATTCGCCTGCAGCTTGCAGACAGATTGCTAGGGTTCAGCACCTGGGTGCTTCTTAGAACCTGATCTTATCGGAGCGAACACCGAGCGCAGGGCGGCCGAGTTCCGGCTCCCGGAACCGCCCTGGCCCAGGGCTGCGGAGCCTGCGGAGGCTGCTTCTTGGACCCTGCCCCTATCAGAGCATACACCAAGCACTAAGCAGCCGAATTCCGGCTCCCGAAACTGAGCCCG
>NW_026000077.1:2667232-2673614 GCF_001458135.2 Marmota marmota marmota
GGTAGAGAGAGAGGAGGGGAGGGGAGGGGAGTGGTGGGGAGGGGGTATGGTGGAGGATGGGAAAGGCAGCGGAGCACAACAGACACTAGTATGGCAATTTGTAAATCAATGGATGTGTAACTGATGTGATTCTGCAATCTGTGTATGGGGTGAAGGTGGGAGTTCATAACCCACTTGAATCAAAGTGTCGAATATGATATGTCAAGAAATTTGTAATGTTTTGAACAACCCACAATAAAAAATTAAAAAATAAACAAACAAACAAAAAAAGACTTTCCTTGCAATAAGTGTTCCACGTTCTTTGGAAGAAAGGAAAGTAATATAGGTCAGAAACTCAGATCCACAAAACAGAAAGCCAGAACATAGAGAAGGAATAAATGAAGGTAAAATAAAAGCTTTTATTTTTATTATTCTTAATTTACCTCAAATATAAATTTGTTTGAATATTAATACAACACTGCATTCAATCATATATGCCTTATGATATATATATTACACGTATGCTTATGTATGCTTATATATAAATGAAATGAATGATCACAATAATACAAGGGATGGAAGGAAAGAGTTAGGAGTATTTGGTTATTAGAATGTATCCACACCACCTGGGAAGCTGTATAGTGTTATTTGAAAGTAAGCTCAGAGTAGTTGTGAATGTATGTTGCAAACTCTATGGCAATCACTTAAAAATTTTTTTAATTAAAAAGTATTACTAATATGCTAAGAAAAGAGAGAAGATGGAATCTTATAAAAAGCTTAATTAAAACTCCAAAAGGCAGAAAAAGAGTGGAAGACAAAAAAATAGGGACAAAGAACAAGAGCAACTAATAGAAAACAGTAAAAAATATATCATTAATCCAACCATATCAATAATCACTTTAAACAGTAATAGTCTAAATGCACCAATCCAAAGATGAATTTTTCAGAACAGATCAAAAAACAAGTTTCAATTGTGTGTTTAAACAAAAAATACTTTTTTTTTTCTAGCAGGGGTTAAACTCAGAAGCCCTTAACCACTGAACTACATCCCCGGCTCTTTTCATTTTGAGACAGGGTCTAGCTACGTTGATAAGGCTGGCTTTCAACTTATGATCCTCCTGCATCAGCCTCCAGAGCTGGGGATTACAGGTATGCACCCATACACCTAGCAACAAGAAACACGTTTTAAACATAAAGGCAATTATAGATTGATAGATTTAAAAGTAAAGGAATGAAGAATCCATCCTGTACCATGCTAACACAAATTGAAAGAAGCAAAATCGGTTCTGTTACATTCAGTCAGAGCAGACCTCAAAGTCAAGAAAGTTATCAGGGATAAAGAAGAACATATAGGGATAAAGAGGTTGATTTCTCAAGAAGACATAATAATAGTTATACCTAACCAGAGAGTCTCAAATTGTGTAAGACAAAGACTGGTAGTAATGCAAAGAAACATAGATAAATCCAACATCATGGTTTGGAGATTGCAACATCCTTTTGTCAGAAATGAACAGATCTAACAGACAGAAAATCAGAAAAGGACATAGTAGTATTCTATAATACTATCAATCAATTAAGAGTAATGGACATCTGTAGATTACTCCATTCAACAACAGCTGAATACATATTTTTCTCAAATTTACATGGAACATTCATCAAGACAGATTCCTTTCTGGCCCATAAAATACATCTTAACCAATTTAAAAAAATAGAAATCATACAGGATCTGCTCTCAAACCACAACAGGATTAAATAACAGAAAAATATATAAAGTCAATGGTTTAAGCTTCCACCTTAAGAAACAGAAAAAGAAGAGCAAAATAAGCAGAAGAAACAACAAAAATCAGAAATCAATGAGATTAGAAATCAATAAAATTGAAAACAGAAAATTTATGAAACTCAAAGCTGGCTATTTGAAAAGATCAATAAAATCAACATGTCTCTTAGCCAGACTGAGAAAGAAAAGGAGAGGGCACAAATTACTAGTATCAGAAATGAAAGATGGAATATCACTACAAAGTGTATGATCATTAAAAAGATAATAAAGGAGTACTATATGCTCACAACTTTATGCTCACAAATTTTTTAAATTAATTAATTTATTTATTCTAATTAGGCATTTATGACAGCAGAATGCATTTTGATTCACTGTACACAATTGCAGCACAACTTTTCATTTCTCTGGTTGTATAAGATGTAGTGTCGTACCATATGTGCAGTCATACATGTAACTTTAGGGTAATGATGTCCATCTTATTCCACCATCTTTCTTATCCCCGTGCCCTCCTTCCCCTTTGCCCAATCAAACTTCCTTCATTTTTTCCCACGTCCCTCCCCCCATCATGGATCAGTTACCAGAGAGAATGTTTGGCCTTTGATTTTTTGGGATTGGCTTACTTTACTTAGCATAAACTCCAACTGCATTCATTTACCTGCAAATGCCATAATTTTATTCACTTTTAATGCTGAGTAATATTCCATGGTTTATATATACCACCGTTTCTTTATCCATTCATCTACTGAAGGGCATCTAGGTTGGTTCCACAGTTTAGCTATTGTGAATTCAGCTGCCATAAACATTGATGTGGCTGCTGTCACTGTAGTATGCTGATTTTAAGTCCTTTGGGTATAGACCAAGAAGTGGGATAGCTGGGTCAAATGGTGGTTCCATTCCAAGTTTTCTAAGGAATTTCCATACTGCTTTCCAGATTGGTTGCACCAAGTTTCAGTGCCACCAGCAATATATGAGTGTATCTTTTCCACATCCAACACTTATTGTTACTTGTATTCTTGATAATTGCCATTCTTACTGCTGTGAGATGAAATCTTAGAGTAATTTTGATTTGCATTTCTCTAATTGTTAGAGATGTTGAACATTTTTTCATATATTTATTGATCGATTGTATACTATCTTCTGAGAAGTGTCTGTTCAGCTTCTTAGCCCATTTACTGATTGGGCTGTTTTTTGTTTGTTTGTTTGTTTGTTTGTTTTTGTTTTGTTGTTGTTGTTGTTTTGGTGTTAAGTTTTTTTAGTTCTCTCTATATCCTGGAGATTAGTGCTCTATCTGACGTGCTTGTGGCAACAATTTGCTCCCAAAAGTAGGCTCTCTCTTCACTTCATTGATTGTTTCTTTTGCTGAGAAGCTTTTCAGTTTGAATTCTCCCCATTTATTGATTCTTGATATTATTTCTTGAGCTATAGAAGTCTTGTAAAAGAAGTCGGGGCCTAATCTGATGTGGTGAAGATTTGGGCCTACTTTTTCTTCTATTAGACACAGGGTCTCTGGTCTAATTCCTAGGTCCTTGTTCCACTTTGAGTTTTGTGCATGGTGAGAGATAGGGGTTTAGTTTTATTTTGTTGCATACAGATTTCCAATTTTTCCAACACCATTTGTTGAAGAAGCTATTTTTCTCCAATGTATGTTTTTAGCATCTTTGTCTAGTATTAAATGGACCAATTCTTAGAAAGATGCAATCTGCCAAAATTAAAACACACACAAAAAAATACACAATCTGAGTATACATAACATATATAAAAGAAATTGAATCAGTAATTAATAACATTCCAAAACAGAAAACATTATACCAGATAGGTTTCACTTGTGAATCCTCCCAAACATTTTAAATAAAAAAAAAGAAAGAAAGAAGACTTCTAAACTCATCTTATGAGGCCAGCATCACCCTGATACCCAAGCCAGACAAAGACATGATAAGAAAACTACAAACCTAAATCTCTCATGAACATAGGTGTAAAAATCCTCAACAAAATGTTAACAAATCATATCCATCAATGTATAAAAAGAATTACCCAACACAACAAAGTAGGATCTATCACAGGTACGCAAGTCTGATTTAGCCATTTTTTAAAAATCAGTTAATGCAGACCATCACACAGACAAGTCTAAAAGAAAAGATCACAGGATCATATTAATAGATGCAAAAATAATCTATTTAATAATATCAAACACCTATGCATAAAAAAAATAAAAATAAAAACCATCAGTAAACTAGGCATAAAAGAGAACTTCCTCAACTCAATAAATAAGATCTGCAAAATCCTATAGCTAACACCATACTTAATGATGGCAAACCATAAGCTTTCCAACAAGATCAGGAACAAGACAAGGATGTCCCCTGTTACCACTTGTTTTCAACATTATACTTGAAATCCTAGCTAATGTAGAAAGACAAAAAAGGAAAAAAAGAAAAGAAAACGTATACCAATTGGGAATGAATAAATAAAATTTTTTTGTTCACATGACATAATTGTCCATGCAGAAAATTCAAAACAATCAACCAAAAAACTTCTGAAATTAAGAGTAAGTCACTTTCTAGTACATTAGCAATGAACAAATGGAATTTGAAATTAAAAACCGATACCATTTATCTTGCATCTCCCAAAATGGAATAGTTAAGTATACATCTGACGAAATATGTACAAGATCTATATAAAGAAAACTCCAAAATTCTTATGACATAAATCAAAACACTAAATAAACAGAGAGATATTTCATGTGGATGGATAGGAAGTATAGATAGCTGTCAGTTCTTCCCAATTTGATTTATAAATTCAGTGTAATCCCATTCAAAATCCCAACAAATTGAGCTGGGGATAGAGCTCAGCGGTAGAACACTTGCCTAGTATGCCCTGGGCCCTGGGTTCAATCCTCAGGAAAAACAACAGCAACAAAGATACAGCAAGGAGCTGGGATTGTGGCTCAGCGGTAGAGCGCTCACCTAGCAGAGGGACCCGGGTCTGATTCTCGGCACCATATAAAAATAAAGGCATTGTGTTGTGTGCATCTACACCAAGAAATAAATATTTTTTAAAAATACAGCAAGTTATCTTCTGCATATCAACAATCTGAGAGGCAAAAGACCCACAATAGTCAGCAATGTTGAAGGACAAGAACAAAGTCAGAGAGCAAGTACTACCTGACTTTTGATTTATTGTTAAACTCCCATCATCAAGACAGTGTGCTATTGTAAAAAAGAAAGAAAGAGATCAAGGGAGTAACACAGAGAGCTGAGGAATAGATCACATAAATATAGTCAACTAACTTTTGACAAAGGCATAAAGACAATGCAATGGAACATGATAGTCGTCTCAACACATCTAACTACAAGACACCCACAGGCAAAAAAAAAAAAAAAGATTCTGTACACAGACTTTTACACTTTTCACAAAAATCAATACAAAATGGACCACAGGCCTAAATATAAAATGTGAAACTATGAAATTGCTAGAAAATAACATAGGACTTTTTAGTTGCAACACCAAAGGCACAATCTATGGGGGGGTGGGACTGATATACTAGACAACATTAAAATTAAAATTTTCTGCAAAAGACACTGTCACAAGAATGAAAAAATAAGCCACAGTTTGGGAGAAAGTATCTGCAAAAATCTTATTCAATAAAGAGCCATTTTCAAAAATACTAAAAAAAAAAAAAAAAGAGAGAGTGCTCAAACTGAACAATAGAGCTGGTTGCAGTAACACACACACCCCTATAATCCCAGCAAGAGGCTGGGGAGGCTGAGGCAGGAGGATTTCAAGTTCAAAGCCAGCCTCAGCAATTTAGTGAGGCCCTTAGCAACTCATCGAGACCCTGTATCTAAATAAAACACTAAAAATGGCTGGGGACGTGGCTCAGTGTTTGAGAGTCCCTGAGTTTAATCCCTAATACCAAAAAAAAAAAAAAAAACTGAACCTAAGGAAACAACTTATTTTAAAAGTGGGTCAAAGACCTTAATAGATTCCTCAACAAAGAAGATCTACAGATGGCAGATAAGCATATGAAAGGTGCTTCACATCATTTGTAAAAAGGGAAATGTAGCTGAAAATAACAGTGAGATACCACCACACACCTATTTTGTGTGTGTGTGTGTGTGTTCACTTTATTTTTTTTATTGGTTGTTCAAAACATTACAAAGCTCTTGACATATCATATTTCATATATTAGATTCAAGTTGGTTATGAACTCCCAATTTTACCCCAAATACAGATTGCAGAATCACATCGGTTACACATCCACATTTTTACATAATGCCCTGTTAGTAACTGTTGTATTCTGCTACCTTTCCTATCCTCTACTATCCCCCTCCCCTCCCCTCCCATCTTCTCTGTCTACCCCATCTACTGTAATTCATTTCTCTCCTTGTTTATTTTCCCATTCCCCTCACAACCTCTTATATGTAATTTTGTATAACCCTGAGGGTCTCCCTCCATTACCATGCAATTTCCCTTTTCTCTCCCTTTCCCTCCCACCTCATGTCTCTGTTTAATGTTAATCTTTTCTTCCTGCTCTTCCTCCCTGCTCTGTTCTTAGTTGCTCTCATTATATCAAAGAAGACATTTGGTATTTGTTTTTTAGGGATTGGCTAGCTTCACTAAACATAATCT
>NW_026000077.1:2677179-2679315 GCF_001458135.2 Marmota marmota marmota
ATTTCTACAAGAAATGCCGTTGGGATTTTGATTGGCATTGCATTAAACCTATAAAGAACTTTTGGTAATATCGCCATTTTGATGATGTTAGTTCTGCCTATCCATGAACAGGGTATATTTTTCCATCTTCTAAGATCTTCTACTTCTCTTTTTAGGGTTCTGTAGTTTTAATTGTATAAATCTTTCACCTCTTTTGTTAGGTTGATTCCCAAGTATTTTTTTTTTTGAGGATATTGTGAATGGAGTGTTTTTCCTCATTTCCATTTCAGAAGTTTTGTCACTGATATACAGAAATGCACACACCTATTAGAATGGTCGAAATCCAGAACATCAACACCACCAAATGCTGGTGAGGTGGGGAGCAACAAAATTATCATTCATGGCTAGTGAGGATGCAAAATGGTCCAGCCACTTTGCAAAACATTTGCTTGCAAAACTGAACACATTCGACCATATGATCTAGGAGACACACTCCTTGGCATTGATTCAAAGAAGATGAAAACCTATGTCCACGCAAAAACCTGCACACAGATGTTTACAGCAGCTTTATTCATAGCTGTGAAAACTTGGGAGAATCCAAGTCCTTAGGTGAATGCATAAATCAACTGGGCTTCTAGATAATGGAATGTTATGTAGTGCTAAAAAGAAATGATGCATGAAAAGTAGCAGGACATAAAATCAATACCCATAAAACAAATGCATTTCTATACATCAGTGATGAACCCTCTGAAAGAGAAATTAGGAAAACTACCCCATTCTCAATAGCTTCAAGAACAAATAAAATAAAATACTTGGGAACCAATCTAACAAAAAAACGTGAAAGACCCATACAATGAAAACTATAGAACACTAAGAAAGAAACTGAAGCAAATCTTAGAAGATGGAAAGATCCCCCTTGTTCTTGGATAGGAAGAATTAATATTGTCAAAATATTACCATACTAACACATTATACATATTTAATGCAATTCCAATTAAAATCCCAACCACATTCCTTGTAGAAATAGAAAAGGCAATCATAAAATTCATTTGGAAAAATAAGAGACCCAGAATACCCAAAACAATCCTTAGCAAAAAGAGTGAAACAGGAGGCATCACAATACCAGACCTTAAACTATACTACAGAGCTATAATAACAAAAACCACATGGGATTGGCACCAAAATAGATGTATAGACCAATGGTACAGAAAAGAAGACACAGAGACAAACCCATATAAATACATTATCTTGCACTAGCCGAAGGCACCAAAAAACATATATTGGAGAAAAGATAGCCTCTTCTACAAATGGTGCTGGGAAAACTGGAAATCCATATGCAGCAAAATGAAATTATATCTTTCTCTCTCAGCAGGCACAAAAATCAACTCAAAGTGTATCAAGGACCTGGGAATTAGACCAGAGACCCTGCACCTAATAGAAGAAAAAGTAGGCCCAAATCTTCATCATGACAGATTAGGTCCTGACCTCCTGAAACAGACTACTAAAATATAAGAAATAAAATCAAGAATCAATAAATGGGATGGATTCAAACTAAAAGTTCAGTCTTAGCAAAGGAAATGATCAATAATGTGAAGAGAGAGCCTACAGAATGGGAAAACATCTTTACTACATGCTCTTATCAGATAGAGCATTAATCTCCAAGATATATAAAGGACTCAAAAAACTTAATGCCAAAAATCAAATAATCCAATCAACAAATGGGCTAGGAAACTGAACAGACACTTATCAAAAGAAGATATACAATTGAGCAACAAATATTATGAAAAATGTTCAACATCTCTAGCAATTAGAGAAATGCAAATCAAAACTACTCTAAGATTTCATTTCAACCAATCTGGAAAGCAATATGGAGATTGCTTAGAAAACTTGGAATGGAACCACCATTTGACCCAGATATCCCACTCCTTGGTCTATACCCAAAGGACTTAAAATCAGCATACTGCAGTGACACAGCCACATCAATGTTTATATAGCAGCTCAATTCACAATAGCTAAACTGTGAAACCAACCTAGATGCCCTTCAGTAGATGAATGGATAAAGAAAATGTGATATATATATATATATATATATATATATATATATATATATATATATATACACATACACACACACACACAATGGAATATTTCTCAGCA
>NW_026000077.1:2680002-2726815 GCF_001458135.2 Marmota marmota marmota
TGGATAAAGAAAATGTGATATATATATATATATATATATATATATATATATATATATATATATATATACACATACACACACACACACAATGGAATATTTCTCAGCATTAAAAGAGAATAAAATTGTGGCATTTGCAGGTAAATAGATGGAGTTGGATTTTATGCTAAGTAAGCCAATCCCCAAAAAATCAAAGGTCAAACATTCTCTCTGATAACTGATCCATAATGGGGGGAGGGGCATGGGAAAAAAATGGAGGAACTTTGATTGGGCAAAGGGAGGGTAGGGAAGGGGAGCAGGCATGGGGGTAAGAAAGATGGTGGAAGCCAGGCATGGTGGTGCCCGCCTGTAATTCCAGCAACTCGGGAGGCTGAGGTAGGAGGATAGCAAGTTCAAAGAAAGCCTCAGCAAAAGCAAGGTGCTAAGCAACTCAGTGAGGCCCTGTCTCTAAATAAAATAAAAAATGGAGCTGGGGATGTGGCTCAGTGGTTGACTGCCCTGAGTTCAATTCCCAGGACAGAAAGAAAGAAAGAAAGATAGATAGATAGATAGATAGATAGATAGATAGATAGATAGATAGATAGATAGATAGATGGTGGAATGAGATGGACATCATTATCCTATGTACATGTATGACTGATGATTGCACAAATGGTGCCAGTCTACATCATGTACAACCAGAGAAATTAAAAGTTGTGCTCCATTTGTGTATAGTGAAATGAAATGCATTCTTCTGTCATGTAGTACTAATTAGGAAAAATAAAATAAAATAAATGATGCATAAAAGGATGTGTAGGAACCTTAAAGACCTATTATTAAGTGGAAGAAGCCAATGTAAAATACTACATACTGCCGGGTATGGTGGTGCATGCCTATAATCCCAACAGCTTGGCCAACTGAGGCAGGAGGATGGCAAGTTCAAAGCCAGCATCAGCAATTCAGCCAGGCCCTAAGCAACTCAGCAAGATGCTGTTTCTAAATAAAAAGGGCTGGGGATGTGGCTTGATGTTAAGCACTCCTGATTTTTCAGTCCCTAGTACTAAAAATCAAATTAAATTAAAATAAATAAGTAAAAGACTACATTCTGTGATTCCAGCTCAATGACCTTCAGGAAAAGTCACAACTGGAGATAGTAAAAAAGATCCACAGGTGCCAGTTGTTGGTCAGAGGGGGCTTATGATTAGGTAGAGCACAGAGGATTTTTATGGCAGCTAACCTACTCTATGATACTACAATGGTGGGTGCTAGCACCGAGAGTGAACCCTAACACAGACTAGTAGCTCTGAGGGATAAAGATGGCAAAGTGTGTTCATCGGCTGTAACAAAGGTACCCCTCTGGTGGGTGGTATTGAAGATGAGGGAGGCCATGCATCTGTGAAGGCAGAAGCTTAGAGGAAATCGCTGTAAATTCCTCTCGATTTTGCTGTGAACTTAAAACTACTCTTCAAAAAAAAAAAAATAGTCTTAATGTGTGTCCAGGTTACACACACACACACACACACACACACATACATACACACACATACATCTGTAATGCTTTTGCCCAAATGAATATGATAATAAAATGATGGTGGGGATGATGGTGACAAGTGAGGAGGTAAAGGCAGCTACAGCAGAAGCGCCCAAGGCAGAGGTGTAGGGCCCTAGTTCAGGCAGAGGCCTCCCCAGCTTACACATCGACCTCGCAAAAGTGATGGGACTTCTCAGAGTCCTTGTCTGCAAAGTGAAGATAATTGTATCCCTCTTGCAGGTGTGTTTTGAAGAACTGGGAAGAATGCATGTAACCTAACAGGACACAAGGCATGACAGTATCAGTCAATCAATCAGGACAGCTCCAGAGCCCGTCTTACCCTGCACCCCTTCATCCTCTTACAGTTACCTAGAGTTACCTATGTGTGTACAGTGAGGATTTTTTTTTTCTTTCTTTCTTTCTTTTAATGGCAGGTGAAACGCTGTCGGGAAGCTGGGACGAGTTCAAAATCAGGTGTTGTTGGAAGAGTGGTGGGAATCCTTGGGTCCCTCTCTTAAGGCCTGCGACTCGTGCAAGAGCGCCCCCTTCTGGCAGAGCGTGGCGTGACAGTAAGACCTGGGGAACTCAACCTGCTTCCCTACTTGGTTTGTTTTTCCATTTTTTTTTTAATGGTATTATTTAATTCAGTCTGATTTGTGCAGCATTTGCAAAAATCGCTACACTTAGTATTAACTTTATCTGTGTTACTATATTGGATGATACACGGTTTAGAACAAGTTTTTTAAAAAAATGCTAATACCATGATCTAAATGGGTCATCTCTCATGAACCTTGGGTATTAATCAGTACTTTTTTTTTTCACCCAAATTTTAAGTATAGCGAAATCCCCCTGAACCTTTATTAGCCATCTCTCAAAACCACTGGCACCATTTCCATTACATAGGAAAGGAGCGAGCATTTACTGAACACACTCTTTACACAAAAACATTATTCTAAATATTGGGGAGAACACAGAAAAGTGCAGATTCTGCCCTCCAGGATTTTCTAATCTAGAAGACAAAATATACACACGTGAAATGCGTAAGTCAGCACAAAGATCTCCCTGGGTGGACCCCTCGCTCTCCTTCGCAATACCTGGCGCAGTTGATAGCACCCCATAGGCGTCAATTGGTGTTGAGTAGCCTGATAACCACAGAAAATAAAGAGGAGACACTGGCTACGTATGGAAGCGCATGCCTCTAATCCCAGCAGCTCGGGAGGCTGAGGCAGGAGGATAGTGAGTTCAAGGCCGGACTCACTGAATTGCTGAATTGCTCCGTGGTTAAGTGCGTCTGGGTTCAATCCCTGGTATATATATATATAAAAAAAAAAAAAAAGGAAATACTGAATGACTAACTGTAACCCCTTATTTTTTCTCTTTGCCACCTCCTAATACATTCTCATTTATTTTCTCTACCATCTGTTTCCTCCTCTAAATGAGGGCATTCTGAAGCCGGATAGTTGATCTGCTTGATTCACTGCATAACCACAGAGCATAGGCTTGTATCTGAAACATCATAGTCACCTGATAAATGATGAATAAAATTTCTAGTGAATGAATAAATGCATGTTTCAGCCATAATTTGCCAATAGAGTGTACATAATGGAGATCAAAGTTCCCAGAGTCTTGGGGAATTTCAGGGTCAGGATGAATGAACACAGGATGAAGCATCAAACATGTATCAGGGTGTTTGTTGCAGCCATGTTTATGATTATGGAAATTTGGAAACAATTTAAAATAAGGGAAGGGCTATATTTAATCATATATCTCTATAATGGAATCTCTAGAATCAAATACAACAAACCCACTAAATATAGCAGCATCAGTCTATATTCTTTTGTAGAGAAATTATGATATATTAGATGTGATAAAATGAAATCATAAAATACAGTCCTGTTTTCAAAACAATTGTGGGTGCCTAGAGGTATATGAACCAAAAAAGTCGATAGAATTTATGCAGAATGTTATCAGCAGGTAAATGAAGGGATTTTCATTTTCTTCTTCAAACTTTTCATATCATCTGATTTTTGAAAATAATAATAATATGCATGCCCTGTTTTAAAATCAGAAGTAAAAAAAAAAAGAGAGAGGGGGGTGTTTTTGTTCTTGAAAAGCAGCTGTGTGGAGATTCCATCCTGCAACATGCTAACTGCCACCTGCCTGGGTCCCAACATGGTCCTGGGTTACCACCTTCCCACATCTGCTTCCCTGCACCCTCCCCAGCGGCTCCTCTGTGATGTAAATTACAGCTGACCCTAACTGATCCAGCCAGTCTGGGATTATCGATTTCAGATGGTGGTCAACTTTAATAGCCAGCTGTCACCACGAGGCTTGCGTCTCCATCGCTCTTGTTGACACACCGTCCTGCATTGCTAACTGAACTTCCATCAATGAAAGCCCTGGAAACTGCTGTCTCAGATCCTGACAGCAAGACCCTGTGCCCAACACCCCCTTCCCAAAGATCAAATAGCACAGACAGGGCCTTTCTTGAGTTGGGAGGAGGAGATAAATTTATTCCAAGGGATAAATATGCCTTGGAAGTCACGCTAATTGGAATTGAGAAACTAAAGCATACTCCCCTTATCTGAGGCTATGGGGGGACATTGAGTGTCCTCCAGACTTACGGTAAGAGTTTCAAACAACCACTTTTTCATGGCTCTGATTTAACCACCAGCTTTTAGAACTAGAGACAGGAAACAGGTATCCTCCTTTAATTTTTTTTTTTTCTGGAACCCAGGGCCTCATACATGCTAAGCATAGAGCTCTACTACTGAGCCATATCCATAGCCCAGTACTGTCCTTTAGGATATAGTTTACTGGTCCTGAGACCCAGGGTGGTGCAGACAATAAGAAACAGGAATAGCATTTGCAGTTAGGTTATCACTTTGGACAAGGTCTTAAATTCTATGAACTTCAGTTCTCTTATCTATAAAATTGTTATTAATAATTCAACAATAGCGGGGCTGGGGACGTGGCTCAAGCGGTAGCGCGCTCGCCTGGCATGCATGCGGCCCGGGTTCGATCCTCAGCACCACATACAAACAAAGATGTTGTGTCCGCCGATAACTAAAAAATAAATATTAAAAAATTCTCTCTCTCTCTCTCTCTCTCTCTCTCTCTCTTTAAAAAAAATTCAACAATAGCAATTAGAGAGATGCAAATCAAAACTACTCTAAGATTTCATCTCACTCCAGTCACAATGGCAGCTATTAAGAATACAAACAACAATAAGTGTTGGTGAGGATGTGGGGAAAAAGGTACACTCATACATTGCTGGTGGGACTCCAAATTTGTGCAGCCAAAATGGAAAGCAGTATGGAGATTCCTTGAAAAGCTGGGAATGGAATCACCACCCCTTGGTTTATACCCAAAGGAGTTAAAATCAGCATACTACATGGACACAGCCACATCAATGTTTATAGCAGAACAATTCACAATAGCTAAACTGTGGAACCAAACTAGATGCCCTTTTAGTGGATGAATGGATAAAGAAATGTGGTATAAATACACAATGGAATATTACTCAGCATTAAAAGTGAATAAAATCATGGCATTTGCAGTAAATGGATGGAGTTGGAGAATATAATGCTAAGTGAAGTTAGCCAATACAAACAAACCAAATGCTGAATGTTTTCTCTAATACAAAGAGGTTGATTCATAGTGGGCTGGGAGTGGGAGAAAAGGAGAATTAGACGAACTCTAGATAGGACAAAAGGGTGGGAGAGAAAGGGAGGGGGCATGGGAGGGGTAAAAAAGATGGTGGAATGAGATGGACATCATTACCCTAAGTACATGTATGAAGACACAAATTGGTGTGAATATACTTTATATACAACCAGAGATATGAAAAATTGGGCTCTATATGTGTCATATGAATTGTAATGCATTCTGCTGTCCTATATAACAAATTAGAATTTGAAAAAATACATAAATAAAACACAAAAATAATGTTTTTAATAAATACTTCACATCATTTCAGCCAATACAAGAGACTCTATGAGATAATAAAATGTCCAACCAGTACATGGCATACAGCAGGTGTTCAATAAATGTTTAGTCTTCTAACAAGTTTTTCTATGGTCATGTAAAGTAAAAAAAAAAAAGGAGAGGGACAGTATAAAAAAGGAGAGAATCACTAAGTCCAGTCATTGTCCTGGGTGCTATGCTTACATCGCCTCCTCACAATTCAATATCACTGTGTAAATCCCGCTGTACAGAGGAAGCCAAAGAAGCTAAGTGACTTGCCCAGTGTCACAGCAATGTGCGGTACAGCTGACATTTGAATCCAAGTCTGTATGCTCCCAAAGCCCGTTACTATAAACCATATTTAGGTTGTTGTAAATGAGAGCTATAGTATGAGATCCTATCCCTTTCCAAGTGATAAAGTCCAATTTTACTTAGTCATGAGGTTCTTGCCAAGTATTCAGCCGGAGGCTGAATCCTACAGGATAGTAAGAGTAGCTCACATTTTTTTCAGAAACATAATTTACCAGACTACGCATATCATCCAGTTCATGTGGAATCTTATTTCATTTCCACAAGCCCACAAAGTGGGCATTGTTATTAACCCCATTTTACAGATGTGAAAACTGTCACACAATGAAATTAGGTCACATGCCCAAATAACAGAGCCTGATCTGAGTACCTTATTGCTGAACTTCCTGCCACCTCTGGAGAGACACATCTTGAGGCAAGGAGGCTGGCTAGCCTGCAGGGGAATTCTCCCTTGGAACTCCCCTGAGAACTAAGTGGCACCTGTTCACCAGGTCTGGGAATGTCGGTCTGCAGACACCTGCTCTCTGTTCTCCCTTTATGAGGCCTGGGGTGGTGATGAGAGCCCCCAGTCCTGATGTGGAGGCTCACCCCTTGTGGAAGGAGTGAAGGGCCAGCTCAGTAGGGGTCTCTGAGCCTGGGGTCAAGGAAGGCATCAGGATCAGAGGTCAGGGAAGGGATCCTGGCAGGGAAGAGGGTCAAAAGGATTTGAAGCAGACCATTAATCACATGCTTTTCAACTCTCTGTGACATCGCTCACCGATTAACACTGCTTTACATGTGGAGCAGTTACACAAATTTTCTTGCACAAAAAGAAAAATCATTGTTGGACTAAGAAATGACACAAACAAAAATACATACAGGAGACAGAAAACCCTAAAACCATAGATTAAATTTCACAGTATGAAGAAATATATGTAGACAACTACATTTCAGTATTTCCCATTATGGTACAGTATAAAATGGTTATTTTTTTTTTATAAAAGATGAATTATTTTTGCGAAGGCTCACAGCACACAGGAAGGTCTTTCAAGGAACAGCATCCAGATACTGTTGATGAAGAAATGCAGGTTGTAAGTGAATCAAGTTTTTCATCTCAGGTCTGTACACGCTGGCCATTGGGTCTGCCCAAATGACAGACTCAAATAACAGACCTGTTCTTAAAGGACCAGGGTTGGTTAAAACAGAGCTAGTTCCCTGAAACAACAGCCTTCGATGTTTTTCAATCACGCATAAAACTTGGGGGCATGCGCCTCAATAGAACATATTTATTCATCTATAAATTATATGCACGCACTCCCTGACTAGCTAATATCTCAAGGCCTGAGGTACACTTAGAGTGAGGTTTATCACGAATGCAGTGGAGGCGAAGTCATTGTCCTCTTGATTATTTCCAAGTTTGCTTTCGTCAGCTTCTTGTCTGATCTGATTAGATGGTTGTGGTTTCTAACCTCATGTGATGACAGTAAGCCTATATTGAATTAGGGACGGTGCCACTTTCTTTTGTCTACATGGCTCTGCGTTATGGGTGTTATTTCTTCCTTCCTTCTTTGTAGGGTTCTTCTTAAACCACTCTTCCCTTTAGTGAGGATCCATTTAGTTCAAATTCAATAATACAGCCTGTCCTTCCTCTCATGTAGCACAGATAAGCTGCAATACTCTGAAAGCAGATGAGCTGGCCTGCGTGTTTGTAGCACACGTGTGTGTTGTGTGTATCTGTGTGTGTGTATCCTCAGTGTCCCTCGGGAAGCCCCTTGAGGGGTTGATGTGTAACCACAGCCACACAAACCAAGGAAGCACCCATGGGTCAATCTGTATATTCAATTTAGACAAGAAGGAGTTCTGTTTTTATTTTTAAATGAAATATTAGCAGACATTCAATATTCCCTTCCCATTTCTCTCATCAGTTTCCCTCCCCTGGGACAGCACAGACTGTTTTTATAGACTTAGGAGCTCTTGGGGTCCAATTCTAAGGGTAGATTTGTGAGTTTTGATTTCCCCATTGGCTCAAGTTACCTACAAAGAAGCCTCAAAGTTCCCATCAAGGAACAAGCCTTCTTCAGAAAGACTCTAGAAGGCAACGGAGAGGATAAAACTTTCCATCATTCTCCCTTGAGCCAGCCCAGGACAGTCTCTAACCTGAATCTGGTCATTGTTAATAAGAACAGTAGTTAGAGACTAAATGACTTTGGTAGAAAAGTCTATCCAACAGGCAAATGAGGAAATTAGCAGACCTACAGGTTTGAAGGAGAAAAAAATGGGATTTTTAAATTTTTTTTAAAAAAGATACGAGTAGGGGCCCTGCTCCTACTCCATGACCTTCCATCACAAATACCACACTGGGCTTTTTGGAGTACCAGAGTTTTTGGTCTCCTTCACTGTATTACAGGTTCCCTGAGGCAGGACCAACACAGTTTTGAAATCTCTGCTCCAAGCATAGTGCCAGGCAAATAGTAGGTGCTCAATAAATGTTGTTGAATGAATAAACTCTTGGGGGATCCAAAGGAGCTACTCTATTAAAGTGCTTAGTGTAGGGTAATAGCTCAATAAATACACATTATTATTGCATAAAATAATACAATTGTTCAGTGAGCAATTTACAAAGTTATCATAAACTGCAAAACAGTATGTGAAGTTATGGTTTTGAATACCCCAGTCTACATTGTAGAAATGAATTTTCTGAGAAATGTCAAGAGTCCTGAGTCTGCCCCGGGCCCTTTCCCCTCTGCAGGTTGAGACAGGCTTTGGATCAGGGGCTTGACTCTGTACTTGGGGAGTTATTGTTAATTATTGCATTTTACCCAGGTAAGATGTAAGATGAACAGTTCCCCCCTCCCCGCCGCTTTCCCCTTGCACCCCAATTCTAGGAAAAACTTTACAGAATTTTGTGTGATTCACTCAATCCTAATGACATGTTGTTATTCTTTAGAAGTAATCTAACCACCAGCTCATTATTCACCAGCTCATATACTGAAATTCCAGAGGTCTCCACCTCTCAACAGTATATTCCAGGGCCTTCTCCAAATGTTTTACTCCTAGCAGGGCGCGGTGGCACACACCTGTAATCCCAGTGGCTCAGGAGGCTGAGGCAGAAAGGATTGTGAGTTCAAAGCCAGCCTCAGCAAAAATGAGCAGTAAGCAACTCAGTGAGACCCTGTCTCTAAATAAAATACAAAATAGGGCTGGGGATGTGGCTCAGTGATTGAATGCCCCTGAGTTCAATCCCCAGTACCAAAAATAAAAATGTTTTACTTCGTTCTCAGAAATCCCGTTCTATGGGATTTTTAACTCTATGGAAGTTATCAAGAATACAAACAATAATAAGTGTTGGAGAGGATGTGGGGAAATAGGTACAATCATACATTGCTCATGGGTCTGATAATTGGTGCAGAGATTCCTCAGAAAACTTGGAATGGAACCACCATTTGACCCAGCTATCCCACTTCTCCATCTATACCCAAAGGACTTAAAATCAGCATACTACAGTGACATAGCCACACCAGTGTTTATAGCAGCTGAATTCACAATAGCTAAACTGTGGAACCAACCTAGATGCCCTTCAATAGATGCATAGATAAAGAAAATTTGGTACATGTACACAATAGAATTTACTCAGCATTAAAAGAAGATAAAATTATGACATTTACAGGTAAATGGTTGGAGTTGGAGAATATTATGCTAAGTGAAGTAAGCCAATCCCCCAAAACCAAAGGCTAAATGTTCTCTCTGAGTGGATGCTGATCCATAATGGGAGAAGGGGAGATGGGAAGAATGAAGGAACTATGGATGGGACTGAGAGAGGTGGGGTTATGGGGGTAGGAAAGATGGTGGAATGAGATGGACGTCTTTACCCTAGGTACATGTATGATTGCACGAATGGTGTATCTCTACACCTTGTACAACCAAAGAATTGAAATGTTGTGCTCCAGTTGTGTACAATGAATTGAAATGCATTCTGCTGTCATGTACAACTAAGTAGAACAAATAAAAATAATAATGATAATAAAGTTTAGTGAGCAAAATATTCACTTGAAGAATTTGTTAAAAATTTAAAAAAAAATCCTATCTCTCACCATGCACAAAACTCAACTCAAAATGGATCAAGGAATTAGGAATAATACCGAGACCCTGCTTACAACAGAAGAAAAAGTAGGCCCTAATCTGCATCATGTGGAATTAGGCCCTAACTTCCTTATAAGACTTTTTTGGTGCAAAAATTAAAATCAAGAATCAATAAATGGGATGGACTCAAACTGAAAGTTTCTTTTCAGCAAAAGAAACGATTTGTGAGGTGAATAGAGAGCCTACATCTTGGGAGCAAATCTTTACCCCTCACCCATCAGATAGAGCAATAATCTCTGGGGTATATAAAGAACTCAAAAAGCTAAACACCAAAAAAACAAATAACCCAATGAATAAATGGGCCAAGGACCTGAACAGACACTTCTCAGAAGATGATGGACAATCAATCAACAAATATATGGAAAAAATGTTTCTAGCAATTAGAGAAATGCAAATCAAAACTACTCTAAGATTTCATCTCACTCCAGTCAGAATGGCAGCTATTAAGAACACAAACAACAATAAGTATTGGCGATGATGTGGGGGAAAAGGTACACTCCTACATTGCTGGTGGGACTGCAAATTGGTGCAGCCAATATGGAAAACAGTATGGAGATTCCTTGGAAAATTGGGAATGGAACCACCATTTGACTCAGCTATCCCTCTCCTCGGTCTATACTCAAAGGACTTCAAACAGCATACTACAGGGACCCAGCCACATCAATGTTTATAGCAGCACAGTTCACAATAACTAAACTGTGGAGACAACCTAGATGCCCTTCACTAGATGAATGAATTTAAAAAAATGTGGCATATATACACAATGGAATATTACTCAGCAATAAAAGAGAATAAAATCATGGCATTTGCAGGTAAATGGATGGAGTTAGAGAAGATAATGCTAAGTGAAGTTAGCCAATCCCAAAAAAACAAATACCAAATGTTTTTTCTGATATAAGGAGGCTGATTCATAGTGGGATAGAGAATGGGAGCATGGGAGGAATAGATGAACTCTAGATAGGGCAGAAGGGTAGGAGGGGAAGGGAGAGGACATGGGGTTATAAATGATGGTGGAATGTGATGGACATCATTATCCAAATTACATGTATGAAGACACAAATTGGTGTGAATATACTTTGTATACAACCAGAGATATGGAAAATTGTGCTCTATATGTGTAATAAGAATTGTAATGCATTCCGCTGTCATATATAAATTTAAAAAATTTTTAAAGCAAAAAATAAGGGGCTGGGGATACATCTCAGTTGGTAGAGTGCTTGCCTCACATGCACAAGACCCTGGGTTCAATCCCCAGCACCACCATTAAAAAAAGAAAAGAAAAAACATTGAAAAAAAAAAGAAAGAAACCCATTCCTCGTACAAAGTGATGAAAATCCTGAAAGTCCCTCTCTGTCCAGTCACCTGCCCATCCATCCAATAAATATGTATTTTCTCTGTGCCTGCTGTGTACCTGGCATTATAGTAGGTGCTGAGGATGTAGTAGTAAAGAAAACAGACAAAAATTCCTCTCAGAGTTTATATCCTAAATGAAATAAATAAGACTGACGATGTTGAATGGTGATAAATCCTAAAGGAAAAAGTACAGTGGTCGAGGCAAGCAGGAACTTGGGGGTGAAGCAGCTACTACTTGTGTTGATGGGGTGGTCAGCTGAGAAGGTGATACTAGTATAAAACCCGAAGGAGGAGAACAGAGCTCGGCAGATGCTGGAGAGTTGCTGGACAGAAGGACCAAGGAAGGAGGGAGTCAGGGGCGTCACAGTGGAAATGACATCAGGGCCTGATCTGGTAAGAAGACCTGTAGACTCTGTGTAGAGGTGGTGTGTGGGGTGGGAAGCCGGTGACGACAGAGAAATGACATGAGCTCACTTCTGCTCTCGGAGGGATGAGGCTGGACCCTGAAGGAAGGGAGAATGATTGGGAGCAGGGCACCCAGGAGGGGACAGTACAATAACCCAGGTGAGTCCTGTGTAATGGGAGAGAGGTGGCGAAAACTAACCAGATTCTGGATTTTTTTTTTCCAAGTAGACAATGTAAGATCTGCTTTTGAGGAGAGAAAGAAGCACCCAAATATGGAGGCCTCAAATCAGACACCACCCCTTTACCCTCCTGGCAGAGAGTCGTGAAATATTCTGTTTCTTTCAGCTTTTGCCCCAAACCCAAACCAATTTTCTAAATTTAGCCTTTCTTTTTTATCCACTGCTCAAAGCAAGCATTTCTTGAAGAGTCGGTGTTATGTGAAGTTTCCAAATAGTTTAACAGTACATAAAATATATGATCTGTGCTGATTCTCTGCAATGAATATCAACCTCTAAAACTCTTTGCTTCCCATAGAAATTCTATCAGCAAAATTAGAATTGCAATTTTCTTCCTCTTCGGTTGTCTGATTAAGGTTTCATTTAAGCCTTGGGCTTATTTTTTGAAAGCCTTATAAACATTTTACACACCTACTCATAGATTACCAAAGCCATTCTGAATTCAGCCTACAGTAAAATTAATTACCATGTCATGAGTCTGTCACATTTCAAGAGAAATCATAAATATTTACTTAGACCTGATTCAATGTCACTTGGAAATGAGACAATATTGGCAGCAAATTTCTTTGTATTGCAGTACGTTCTTTAGTTGGAAGAATTCCATGTAAATGTATCCATAAAGTTTTTAGAAGACCATTTTCAACATGCAGAGAAGATAATAAATCAACACTCATGTCACTGCAAACATCCACAGGCCCATGAAACCCATCTGCTTTTCTAGTTCCCCGGGACGGTACTGTGGGGCTGGCAGCCTCAGAGGCAGACGCAGACTGGAGGGAGCTGCAAGGGGGGCAGGAGATGCAGTTCTAGCAGGTGAAGCCAGCAGGACACGACAGGCTGGGGCTGCCTTGGCCAGGACCGTAGTGCTGTCCATACCCTGAAATCAAGCCACAGCTTGCCATGCGGTGGGCCCAGAGGCCAGTGGCAGAGTGTCCCGAGAGCACACCAGACCACATGAGATCAGATCCCAGATCTGTCATTTGACCTTAAAAAAGGAATTGCTCTTTGCCTCCGTTTCCTCATCTGTTAAAAAGTACCAAAGTCATGGGGTTGTGGTGAGGACCCAAAGGAAGGGACTTGAAAGAAGACCCAATAGGCAATAGGTACTGAATGCACACACACAAACGCAGGCCCATACATATGTACACACAATCACACATTTATGTGTATATATGTACAGATATAGTGTAATAGTGTCTATATACCATGTATTTACATATATACACCATATACCATACATTTTACATATGTGTTCTCTCTTTATATATATATTATATATATATTATATAATATATAGTATATATTATAAAAATATCTCTCTTTATATATATATATACACACACACATACATGTGTACATGTGTGTGCTTATGCATGTGCACACACAAAGCACATTTATCCCTCCATATCTTCTGGTTCTGCTTCCTTGGATTTAACCAACACAAATCAAAAATATTTGTGTCAGGGGGAGGTTGGGGTTGTGGCTCAACGGTAGAGCGCTTGCCTGGCATGTGTGAGGCAGTGGGTTCGATTCTCAGCACCACATATAAACAAATAAAGGTCTATCAACAACTAAAAAGAGTTTTTAAAATATTTAAATATATATATATATATGTATGTATGTGTGTGTGTGTGTATATATATATATATATATGTATGTATGTATCTGTGTCTACACTGAACATGTACAGACCTTTCTTCTTGTAGTGATTTCCTAAAAAAATAGTATAAAAAGTATTTATGTAGCATTTACACTATATTAGGCATTATAAGTAATCTAGAGTATTATAAGTAATCTAGAGTTTAAAGTATTGGGGAGGATGTACCTAGGTTCTACACAAATACTTACACCATTTTATATAAGGGTTTTGAGCATCTGGGGATTTTAGTGCCACCAGGGGTCTTGAAACAAATCCCCTGTGGATATCAAGGACAGATTATATAGTATGTATAATTAATTGAAGTCAAAAGAACTGGTTTGAGTCCCCAGCTCTGTCACTGATGATAATCCTGCCTCTCTCCCTCAGTTTCCTGGGGTATCAATGATAATCTTGCCTTGAGCTTCTGATGATTGAGTCAGATCCTGTGAACGAGTTCTGCAAGGTGTGAAGAAGTGTCTGCAGGTGTGGTCTGATATCATGAGCAAGTTTGTTATTCGATGAGTCCTTTCTCACTCCTCACCTCTCCCTCATGGTAGGTCTGGTCCTTTCTGGGTGGTTTGGGCTTCATGAACCTGGGTCCTTGACCTCCCACCTGGCCACTCACAGCCCCAGCCTGAGCTGGCCAGCCTCCGACCCGAGGCCTGGCGTTCCTGTCCAGAGCTGCCCCTTCAGGGCTGTCTCTCAAGGAAGCACACGTCTCGATGGGGCTGGAGCTGAAATGTGTGGGCTGAACTTGCTCACACTGATAATTTGGGTCTTTGTGCTCTGCGCTTGGATGACTAAAGTCACAGCTAAAAGGGGCGATGAAGAGGCTGCTGGGCTGGGTGAACTGAGAGGTTACATGTGGGGGAGGCAGCTCAGGGGAGCCAAATGTGTTCCTCTCCCTGCACTTTTCTGGTTCTACTGTCTTTGGCAGAAGGAGGATTCTGTGCCATTTCCTCCCCTCCAAGGACAAGAAGACAGAGCAGTTAAATGGAAAGGAAAAGATTTCAAGGCTGATGCTCACCTAAAACCTAGATCCAGAGAGCAGTGGAGCCCAGCTGCTCTCTTCCACCTGTTTCCTAAGTCAAAGGGAGAACTTACCAACGATTTCTTTTGTCTGGCCTTCTCCACCCCAGCCCTGGCCAGATATCAGCTTCATTGACTTATAATTTACATATCATACCATTCTCCATTAACAGGGCCCACTAGACGGACAGTTTATACAGTGGTAGAACCCTCTCCAGTCCAGTTGTACATCAGTTCCGTCACTCCAAGTAGAATCCTGGTGGCCACAGGGGTTCATCTTCACTCCACCCACAGTCCCAGGCAAACACTGATCTGCTTTCTATCTCCCTAGATTCATCTTTTCTAGAAATTTCATATAAACAAAACCATATACCATACAGTCTTTCGTGTCTTGTTCCTTTCACTCGGCATAGTGTTTTTGAGATTCATACGTGTTTTTGCATGTCAGCAGTAGTTCTTCTTTATTGCTAAATACTATTCCATGGCATGAATATACCACCTTTTGTTTATCCAGTCACCAGCTGATGAACATTTGAATTGTTTGGGGGCCTCTTTTTAATAGTTCCAAGGAAAGATCCATTTCTTTGAAGATTTTCTTTGTTCATCTTTATCAGAAATACTCCTTTGTGATAAGAGCCAGGACCCTTGAAATACAGTCTGCAGAGCCATTGTGAAAACATGGTCTTTCCCAACGTAACAGCAAACTGTCTGCTAGAATGCTATTCCCACAATCCACGATGGCATACTAGAGGGGGAGGCTGCGTTTCTTGTCGCTCCTGACTGGGGATTCAAGCAGAGGAAAGACTGTTTCTCTGTGAGGCAGACATTGCCCACTGATCCCCTGTTGTTTACCCCCCCCCATTTGTCTGCCATGATCGCCTGCCATCTGCCAGCATATCACTCACCTTTTGAGCACAGATTGCTGGCGGACCTCGACCTATCGTCCACCATTTGCCCACTTGTCCGCCTCTTGCTTGTCCATCGCCTACCTTTCACTGCCCACCGACTGATGTCCACTCAACAATCACTTAGCCTGCAGAGCACCAGCAGACCACCAGCAGATCACCCACTGCCCACAGCCTGCTGCTGCCTGTAAGTCCATTGTCACAGTATCCTCAGGTTGGTTACACACGGCCACTGCCATCTTGAGACACCAGCCAGGGCATGCAGGTTTGCCACCACCACCGCCGCCATCTCGGTCTAAGGACTCCGTCCAATGCCTGGAGATATACTGTCGGGGACCTGCAGGTCTGGTTGTACCTGAGGCCTTCCTGCTGGGTGTCCTAGTGACCGCCATCTGGCTGCCTCTTGCAGGGTCGCTCCTTTGGGTGAGCGCATCCCCGACTCTCTGCAAGTAGAAATGGCATTGAGATCTCGGGACTGCAGCAAGGTAGAGCCTGGGGAAACTGAGGCCCAGGTCCGTCACATTGCAGCTGGTTTTGCATGGGCCAGTCTGCGTCTGGTAAGCCTTCGGAGTGGGGTTGGGGGGGTCAGGTTGGAGAAAGTGGAGAAAACCAGGCTCTCTCCAGTTCAGTGAGTCCCGAAGTGCGCAGGACGTAAGGGGCTGGCTATAACAGGTAGGAAGACTGGAAGAGGTTGTGAGGACCATCTTGCTATCGGCTCACCCACCCAACTGCTCCTGCACCCACTGAACTGGAGCTACCATCAAACTTCAGACAACCCCATCTAGCAGCACAGAAGGGAGGCTGAGAAAATGTTTGAAAGTCGACAGAAGCAATCATTCAATTAATTTTCCATTTAGACTTTCCTTTCTCTCTCTCATACATCTCTACCATCGTTGAATCAAAATATTTTTCATGCATCAATTTATTGAGGAATGTGATGCCTGAATAGTCTATTACAGTTTTGTTGTGTATTCTTATATTTTCACCTTTTAAAAATCTGTATATATATTTTTTCATCTCACCTGTCTCCCTGGATTCTCTTTCTCACTTCTCATACTAACAACCAACCTCTATTTATTCCTTCCTCCCTCTTACTATAAATTTTTACCTCTATCTTCTCTCCTTCCTGCTTATAAACATCACATCTTACACTATTTCTGTTCCTTCATTGTCCATCATTTCAAATGGTGAACCCTTTCAGCAAACTTACTATTTATATTGTAGACAATAATTGAACATCATTTCTGTTTATTGCAACAAAACTATAGATGTCTTCATAGGAGTTATTTGGTTTAAAGGTGTCTATTGTTTGCATTGGGTGTTGTTAATATTGGTCTTCCCTTAAAGGTGAGGCCCTGGAAGCCTTCAGGGTAGAAACTGTACTGCCTCAGATTCATACCGCCAGATGGAAAGACACAATCAACAGGAAAAAACAAGGGAACCAAGTGCTTCAAACAAACCAACGTTCTAACAATAGAATCCATAGACAACACAGTAAAAGAAATGTCAGAGAAGGTGTTCAGAAAGTACATAGTTAGGCTGATCTTCTAGATAAATGATAGTTTAGGAGAGAAAATACAGAAAGTGAAAGATCATTTCAATAAAGAAGAACCAAGGGGTTGGGGTTGTGGCTCAGCAGTAGAGCGCTTGCCAAGCATGTGCGAGGTGCTGGGTTTGGTCCTCAGCACCACATAAAAGTAAATGAATAAAATAAAGATATTGTGTCCACCACAATTAAAAAAATTTTGAATTTAAAAAAAGAGAGAGAATCAAGCAGAAATCCTCCACATGAAGGAAATAATAAACCAAATTAAAAATTCAATGGAAAGTATCACCAACAGACTAGACCACTTAGAAGACAGAACCTCAGGCAATGAAGACAAAATATATACTCTTGAAAATAAAGTCAACCACACAGGGAAGATTGTAAGAAACCATGAACAAACTTCCAAGAAATATGGAATAGCATGACCAAATTTAAGATTTATCAGAATAGACAAAGGCATGGAGATACAATCTTTTCCAGAAAATTTACCAAATCTGAAGAAATGAAAAATTAATTACAAGAGGCTTATAGGACCCCAAGTGTACAAAATTACAGTAGACCCACTCCAAAGCACATTATAATGAGAATGATTAACATACAGAATAAGAATAGAATTTTATAGGCTGCAAGAGAAAAAAATCAAATTACATTTTAAAAAGACCCAACAATATGCTGTCTTCAAGAGACTGACCTCCTAACAAAAGACATCCACAGACTGAAGGTGAAAGGTTGGGGAAAACATCTCACTCACATGGATTGTGTAAACAAGCAGGGGTTTCCATCCTCATATTAGACAAAGTAGACTTCAAACCAAAGCAAGTCAGAAGGTGATAAAGAAGGATATTTCATACTACTTAAGGGAACCATACGTCAAGAAGACGTAACAATCATAAATATGTATCTACATACAACAAATTAACCCTTCTCAATTTCAAGAATCAGATAGACCACAACACACTAATACTAGGTGACATTAACACACCTCTCTCACCACTGGGCAGGTCTTCCAAATAAAAACGAAACTATAGAACTAAATAATACAATCAATGACTTAGACTTTAACGAACATACATAGAGTATTTCATCCATCATGGAGCAAATACACTTTCTTTTCAGCAGCACGTGGATCCTTCTCTAAAATAGACCATATGTTATGCCACAAAGAACTCTCAGCAAATACAAAAAAAAAAATAGAAATACTACCCTGCATTCTATCAGATCATAATGGAATGAAACTAGAAATCAATGATAAAATAAAAAATAGAAGCTACTCCAACACCTGGAGACAAGTATAATAGATTAGTATAATAGCATGCTATGAATGATGAATGGATAGCAGAAGAAATCAGGGAGGAAATAAAAAAAATACTTAGAGGTAATGAGAACACTGATGCAACATATCAAAATCTCTGGGACTCTAGGAAGGCAGAGCTAAGAGGAAAGTTTATTGCATTCAGCTCTTACTGTAAAAGAATAAAAAGCCAACAAATAAATGACCTAATATTACATCTCAAAGCCCTAGAAAAAGAAGAACAAATCAACACCCAAAGCAGTAGAAGACAGGAAATAATTAAAATCAGAGCTGACATCAATGAAATGTAAACAAAAGAAATAATTCAAAAAATTGATAAAATAAAAAGTGGGTTCTTTGAAAAAATAAGCAAAACTGATAAACCCTCAGCTACACTAATAAACAGAAAGAAAACTCAAATTACTAAAATTCATGATGAAAAAATAAATATCATGATGAACACTACTGAAATACAGAAGATAATTAGAAACTATTTTGAAAATTTATACTCCAAGAAAATAGAAAATTTTGAAAACATTGACAAATTTCTAGAGATATATGATGTACCCAAACTGAATTAGGAGGACATACAAAATTTAAACAGATCAGTTTCAAGCAAGGAAATAGAAGACGCCATCAAAGGCCTACCAATCAAAAAAAGCCCAGGAACAGACAGATTCTCAGCCAAGTTCTACAAGACTTTCAAAGAAGAATTAATACCAATACTCCTCAAAGTATTCCATGAAATAGAAAAGGAAGGAACCCTTACAAACTCATTTTGTGAGGCTAATATCACCCTGATACCAAAACCAGAACAAAGACATATCAAGGAAAGAAAACTTCAGATCAATATCCCTGATGAACATAGAAGCAAAAATTCTCAATAAAATTATGGCAATTGCATACAGAAACATATTAAAAAGATAGTGTGCCACCATCAAGTGGGGTTCATCCCAGGGCTGCAAGGTTGGTCCAACATACACAAATAAACAAAAGTAATATGTCACATCAATAGATGTAAAGACAAGAATCATATGATTATCTCAATAAACGCAGAAAAAGCATTTGTCAAAATACAGCATCCATTCATGTTCAAAACACTAGAAAAACTAGGGATACATACCTCAACATTGTAAAAGCTAAGCCCAAGGCCAACATCATTCTAAACGGAGAAAAATTAAAACCATTCCCTCTAAAAACTGGAACAAGACAGGGATGCCCTCTTTTACCACTTCTATTCAACGTAGTCCTTGAAACTCTAACCAGAGCAATCAGAGGAAAGAAATTAAAGGGATACAAATAGGAAAAGAACCCAAACTATCACTATTTTCTAACAATATGATTCTACATTCAGAAGATCCAAAAAATTCTAGCAGAAAACTTCTAGAACTAATAAATGAATTCAGAAAAGTAGCAGGATATAAAATCAATACCCATAAATCAAATGCATTTCTATACATAAGTGATGAAGCCACTGCAAGAGAAATTAGGAAAACTACCCCATTCACAATAGCCTCGAAAAAATAAAATACTTGGGAATCAATCTAACAAAAGAAGTAAAAGACCTCTAAACAATGAAAACTACAGAACACTAAAGAAATAAATTAAAGAAGACCTTAGAAGATTAAAAGATCTTGGATAGGCAGAATTAATCTAGTCAAAATGGTCATGTTACCAAAACTGCTAAACAGATTTTATGCAAATTCTAGGAAAATCCCAATGACATTCTTCATAGAACTAGAAAAAGTAATCATGAAATTCATTTGGAAAAATAAGAGACCCAGAATAGCCAAAGCAATCCTTAGCAAGAAAAGTGAATGAGGAGACATCACAATACCAGACCTTAAACTATACTACAGAGAGGGGATGGGGATGTGGCTCAAGCGGTAGCGTGCTCACCTGGCACGCGTGCGGCCCGGGTTCGATCCTCAGCACCACATACAAAGATGTTGTGTCCGCTGAAAACTAAAAAATAAATATTAAAAATTCTCTCCCTCCTCTCTCTTTAAAAAAAAAAAAAACTATACTATAGAGAAATAGTAACAAAAAATGGCATACTTTTAGTACCAAAGTAGACATGTAGACCAATGGTACAAAATAGAAGACACAGAGACAAACCCACATAAATACACTTATTTCATACTAGACAAAGACACCAAAACATACATTCGAGAAAAGATAGCCTATTTAACAAATGGTGCTGGGAAAACTGGAAACCCATATGTAGCAAAGTGAAATTAAACCTCTCTCACACCATGCACAAAAGTCAACTCAAAGTGAATCAAAGACCTAAGCACTAGAACAGAGACTCTGCACCTAATAGGAAAAAAAAAAGCAGGCCCAAATCTCCACATTGTCAGCTTAGGACATAACTTCTTTAACAAGACTCCTAAAGCACAAAAGTAAAATTAAGAATCAATAAATGGTATGGATTTAAACTAAAAAGCTTCTTCTCAGCAAAGGAAACAATCAATTATGTGAAGAAAGAGCCTACAAAATGGTAAAAAAAATCATTACCACACGCACATCAGATAGAGTACTAAACTCCAGGATATATAAAGAACTCAAAAAACTTAACAACAAAAAACCCAATCAATAAATGAGCTACTTCAAGAAGAAGAAATACAATCAATCAACAAACATATGAAAAAATGTTCAACACTCTAGCAATGAGAGAAATGCAAAGTCAAAACTTCTCCAAGACTTCATCTCATTCCAGTCAGAATGACAATTATCAAGAATACAAGCAGTAATGAGTGTGGGCGAGGATGTGGGGGAAAGGCACACTCATACACTGCTGGTGGGGCTGCAAATTGGTGCAACCACTATGGAAAGCAGTAGGGAGATGCCTCAGAAAACTTGGAATGGAACCACCATTTGAGCCAGCTATCCCATTCCTCTGTTTATACCCAAACAACTTAAACATACTACAGGGACACAGCCACATCAATGTTTATAGAAGCTCAATTCACAATAGCTAAACTATGGAACCAATCTAGATGCCCTTCAACAGATGAATGGATAAAGAAACTGTGGTACATATACACAATGGAATATTACTCAGCATTAAAAAAAGAATAAAATTATGGCATTTGCAGGTAAATGGATGGTACTAGAGAATATCATGCTAAATGAGGTAAGCCAATCCCACAAAACCAAAAGTTTTCTCTGATAAGCCAATGCTGGTCCATAGTGAAGGGTGGAGGGTTTAGGGAAGAATAAAGGAACTTTGGATTGTGCAGAGGGGAGTGAGGGAAGGGGTGTGGCTGTGGGGATGAGAAAGCTGGTAGAATGAGACAGACATTATTACCCTATATACATGTATGATTACGCTACTGGTGTGACTTTGTACCACGTATGGCCAGAGGAAAGAGAAGTTGAGCTCCATTTGTGAACAATGTGTCGAATGCATTCTACTGTCATGTATAACAAGTTAGAACAAATTTAAATTTTTTTTTTAATTCTGTACACAGGCATGCCTCCTGAGAGGCAAAACCTGACGTTAAAGAAGATAAATTATTTATTTTGTAGTACATGATGCTACGAAATAAAGCAATTTTCCAAGTTGGGCATGGTGGCACAGGCCTATAATCCCAACTCAGGAGGCTAAAGCAGAAGGATTGCAAGTTTGAGGCTGGCCTCAACAACTTAGCAAGAACCTGTCTCAAATAAAAAAATAGAAAAAGCAGGGAATATAGCTCAGTTGGTAGAGTGCTAGCCTCGCATGCATAAGGCCCTGGGTTCAATCCCCAGCACCACAAAAAAAGAAAGAGAAAATGCTGGGGATGTAGCTCAGTGATAAAGTACCCCTGGATTCAATCCCTAGTATCACAAAAAATAAAAGAACACAAACAAAGGCATTTTCCAACTGGAGTAGATACAGAGCGCTGATGCTCTGAACAGTGTGTTTGCAGGTGGTAGTCCAACACTGCTGATCACAAAAGGGACCAGAACAAGAAGCACCAAATATCCAGGCCCATCACCTCGCACTAGCAGCAGGTAGCATCAGGGAGCAAGCCATATTCCAATCAGGCCCCAAGGGGAGAGCAAGAGTGAGTGCCCCCGTCTCCCACCCTTCCCTAGGAGTACACCCAGTGCAGAGGCTAACTGTGTCTGGATAATGTACTTTGTTCTTCACTCATTCCTAAGCTCCCCCTCCTGGCAGTGAGCTGGGGGAGAGGGTATTGCCAATAAGAGCCTTAAGTTGCCTCCACGCTGCAGTGTGGATCCAAAGGGTAGCTCGCTGGAAACCCATCACCATTCCAAGTAAAAGTACACACAGAGGACCAACCCTTGCCCCAGTCAGTCAGCAAACACGCATCGACTGCCGCCATGAATACATTAGGCACCGTGCCAGGCAGTGGGGTAGAGGAAAAGCAGGGTTGCTGGCCTCCATGAGCTCACTGTCCAACAGGAGAGGCCGCTGGTAAACAGATGAATGCAGTCCTGTAAACCAGGCTCTTCTGGGCCCCGCGGAAAGCTCTGAGAACATGGTGATGAGGACTGAAGGAGAGGGGCAGGAGCACTGGCATTTCATCTGGGCCTTAAAAATAAGAAGTCCAGGGGCTGGGGATGTAGCTCCGTTGGTAGAGCGCTTGCCTTGCATGCACAGGGCCCTGGGTTCAGTCCCCAGCACCACAAATAAATAAATAGATAAAAGGTCCAGGGGCTGGGGTTGTGGCTCAGCGGTAGAGCGCTGGCCTCACATGTGCGAAGCCAGGGGTTCGATCCTCAGCACCACATATAAATAAATAAATAAAATAAAGGTTCGACTACAACTAAACATTAAATATTTTAAAAAATAATAATAATAAAGAAGTCCATCAGACAACAAGTGGGAAAGGAGAGAGAAGTCGGGCATTTCGAGAGGATGGCACACTATCAAGGACAAAGCAGTCCCCAGCCAAGCCGAAACCTGGATTTCCCCTGTGACCAAACCTGCCAAGAAGCTGACTGCTGGCTGTCCCTAGGGGACCAGCCTCGGTAGCTGCTTAGCCACACGTTTGGCAGGCAACAGAATAATGGGAAGAGGGATTTGCTTTGCAGCTAACTTGACCAAGGGACTCCCGTCCCACTAAGAACGTTCTACGCAGTGCTTAAAACCTGATTTCTTGACGCTCTCCAGGGAGAGAGCCCCAAAGAGCATTGCTAGTGTAACTTCCCTGTGTGGTCTGTAAAACACTGCGAGTTGGCCAGCCTGGGAGGACAGCACTGGAGTTCTACAACCAGGTGGCTTCTCCCCATCAGCCTCTTCTAAGCCCCCAAGTTAGGGGTGGCGACTTGGGGGAGCTTCTAGATAAACTAGTGTCTGCAACATATGCTTTTACCGGTTTACTACCAAAACTCTGCTGAGACGATAGCAGAGTACTAATCCACACCAAAAGACTACGAAGACTAAGAAAGCAGGGAGAAAATTCAGCAGATAACAAATGGCTACCAGATTTTGGAAGCTGGGAAGCAGATGGACCAGGAGTCCCTGGAAACAAAGCCAGCAAGAGAGGGACGATGTCAGGAAGAAGCAAGCCTAGCCTATCTACAACAGATCTTTAGGAAGGTTCAGGAATGGGAGACACCCGCTGACTGAAAAGGTAGACTTACCCGCTGGGCTGGGAAAAGGACAATGGTTAAAAGACCAAAAGAAATGGTTAGACCAACGCATCCCTTCTCCTGCCTTGCCCAGGCAGTTAGTTCCTCCTGGACCACCTCAGCAGAGGGATGGAGATTTGCTCCCTGGAGACGCTCAGGGATGATGGCTATCATCCTCCCTCCTGAAAACTACTCTGAACCCTAGTTGCTCCCCTGTTCTGCTCCGGGAGGCCAGAGACCAAGTTCATATTGCTCAGGTAAAAGTTCCTCAGAGAGGAGCTGGCCAGCTCCAGGGAAAATGACTATAGATGCTGACTTTGGGGGATCTCTAAGAAAATAGCCTGGTCCTCAACTGATCACCACTACACAGTAAAGTCCACTGGTCAAAAAGGCCCCTGCTATGTACACAGAGCTTTGAATCTGCATTTTAGTGCCTCAAAACATGGATGATGTTCCTAAAACCAGATGACTGAGGATTACCAGACACTGGAACAATATACAGAATGTGAAAGAGATGGAAACAGACCAACAGAAAAAAGAAGAGACAGTAAAGGAAAAAAGGAGAAAACATTCTAAAATCTATAAATGTTATTTAGGGACTATTAGTAAGATAATTACATCCATATATTTGAGAATAGAGGATTTAAAAAAAATAAACATAAAAAAAAATAAAAGGTCGTGCATGGTGCTGTGGGGACTGTGAAGAAAAGAAGAAGGAGCTGAATCAGTCATGGGGGAAATTGATGGGGTTTGGGCCAGGTCAGGAAAGGTTCCCAGTACAAGAGAAGGTTGGGTTGAATGGTAAAGGGTGGGTAGATTTTTCTCTAGGGGAAAAATGGATGAGAAGGGACTCCAGACAGAGGAAGCAGGATGTGCAGATGCTTAAAGGCCTAAACACGCACATCACACACATTACAAACACTCTGTAATGATCTGAGCAGCCAGTGTGCATGCATGTGCGCGCTGTGTGCACACACACACACACACACACAAAGAGAAACCAAGGCGTCACCTTCTACCTTGTGCTTCTAGGGGACTGACTTCTCAGTGTGACACTTACACACTTGGGGTAACACAGAGTAACCCAGGGGAGAAGATACCAGTCCTTTAAAAAAAACTCCACATTGTGAGGGGTGAAGGCTCTTCTGAATAATCTAATGAAACTAAAATATTAAAAGGGCACATACTCTTTCCCAAGTGTATACACACCCCACTCTCCTGAGTACTGCATATTCACATTGAAGCTTGAAGACAATCTTAAGGAGCTTGTAGACCTCCCTGAAGCCCACCCTGACTACCAGATGAAGACCACCGGTTTTTTTTTTTTAACATTTATTTTTTAGTTGTAGTTGGATACAATACTTTTATCTTATTCATTTATTTAGTTTTATGTGGTGCAGGGGATCGAACCCAGGACCTTGCACGGCGAGCCCCCCACCTCCCCGCTAAGACTACTGTTTAAAGTGGCCTCTGAGAGATCCCTAGGGGGCGCAGGCAGTTCTGACAGCAGGACAGCCTCCCTTGGATGCAATTGCTCTTCCAACCTTATATTTTCTGGACTCTGTCATCCAAGAAATGCAGCCCGAAAGAGAACTGGCTCTTCTTCGCCTCTTCATTCCGTTTCCTGAGTGGCGGAGGCGTGCAGCAGGTCATTCGAAAACGATTTCATTTGTGCGCAGCAGGTGATGGGCAGGAATCGCTGAGGCGGCGGCGGCAGCGCCCCGGGCCATGGCCGCGCGCTGACCTCCCTCCCAGGCCCCGGGCCGCTTCGCTGCAAGGAGTTTTAATTAGAAGGCAGGAGCGGATTTGTCTTCTAAAGCACATCAGGGATAAAATATTAAAAGGGCACACACTCTTTCCCAAGAAAATGAGTTTCCCTGCCAGTGTATTTTATTGGAACAATAATCCTGACCAAATCAATGAAACACTCTGTCCCTGCCAGGGAGGGTTGACCAAAGTAAAAGCATTTTTTTTTTTTTTGGTCATAAAAACAACTCCCCTTTATGCAGCACCGACCATGAGCTCGTCTGATTCCAGACGGATTGGTTCATTTAACCCCCCTGAGACCCTTCCAGGACCTAATGTGTAAAATGGGGAGACAGAGTCAGAAATACACATATGGGGAGACAGACTCAGAGAAATCTGTCTGACGCCACAGCCAGTAAGTGGCAGAGGTTGGAGTTTAAACCAGGGCCACCTGATTATAAAGCATATCATCTTGTCAATTAGGTTTTAAATGTAATCCTTTCCCCCCACCCCAAGTAATCAATGCATGTAATCTAAAAGATCAAAGACTGTAACAGGTTCATAACAACCCAGAGGAACCTCTACTCAGTGCCCCACCATTCCTGCCTGGGAAATTTCTTCAATTTTATTTTCCTGCTTTCCTATTGAGTTTAATTTTTATGTGGTGCTGAGGATCAAACCCAGTGCCTCATGCATTCTAGGTGAGCACTCTACCACGGAGCCACAACCTCAGCCTCAATTTAAGTCTAAATGTTATCTAGAAAACACCCTCACAGAGTGGGGTGTGGTGGAGCACACCTGTAACCACAGCTACTCAGGAGGCTGAGGCAGAAGATTGCAAGTTCAAGTGCAGCCTGGATATCTTAGCAAGACCTTGTCTCAAAATTAAAAGCTAAACGGGCTGGGGATGTGGATCAAGCGGTAGTGCGCTTGCCTGGCATGTGCAGGGTGCTGGGTTCGATCCTCAGCACCACATTTAAAAAAAAAAAGATGTTGTGTCCACTGAAAACTAAAAAGTAAATATTAAAGAATTTCTCTCTCTCTTTAAAGAAAAATAAAAACTAAAAAGGGATGGAGATGGAGCTCAGTGGTCAAGTAACTGCCCAACAAAACAATTTTTTGTTTTGTCTGTTTTCTGACTTTCAGGGTTGCTATTGAGAGGATTGTTGCCATTTTGATTCCTGATCAACTTTGGAAATTTGTATATGATCTCTTTTTCAGCACCACATAAAAATTTTAAAAAGTAAAGATATTGTATCCACTTAAAAAACTAAAAAGTAATTTTTAAAAAAGACTTATATTGATGGACTTTGAGTAAAGCAGATTGCCCTCTATAATGTGGGAGGGCTTCAGTTGAAACCCTGAAAGAAAAAAGACTGCCCCCTCCCCCCAAGTGGAAGGAATTCTGCGAGTGGTGGAGTTTTCTTAAAGGACTGGTATCTTCTCCCCTGGGTTACTCTGTGTTACCCCAAGTGTGTAAGTGTCACACTGAGAAGTCAGTCCCCTAGAAGCACAAGGTAGAAGGTGACGCCTTGGTTTCTGTGTGTGTGTGTGTGTGCACACAGCGCGCACATGCATGCACACTGGCTGCTCAGATCATTACAGAGTGTTTGTAATGTGTGTGATGTGCGTGTTTAGGCCTTTAAGCATCTGCACATCCTGTTTCCTCTGTCTGGAGTCCCTTCTCATCCAGTTTTCCCCTAGAGAAAAATCTACCCACCCTTTACCATTCAACCCAACCTTCTCTTGTACTGGGAACCTTTTCTGACCTGGCCCAAACCCCATCAATTTCCCCCATGACTGATTCAGCTCCTTCTTCTTTTCTTCACAGTCCCCACAGCACCATGCACGACCTTTTATTGCAACATTGAACATATTGGGTCTTTTCTGTCCTTTTCATTGAAAAATAAAATCTATGAGGAAAGATGTTTTTATCCTTTTTCTCTCTGAAAACAATGAGAAATCATATGCCTCCCTCACTTGAACTATTTGGAAGCACTCACAATTCTCCAAATGCAATAAGCTCTCCACGACTCCTTGTTCTTCTCTGTACTGTGGCCCTGGGCTTAATACATGCCTGGGACATAGAATGTGCTCAATTAAAGAGGCTTGGGGTTTGCTTATTAAAAGGATAGATTGTTTCCTGACTGCTCCAACCCCCACCTAATCAAGTATCCTTGTCATGCTTCTCAAAAATGTTCGGAACAAGACACGACTTTTCAAAAGACAGTATGTTAACTCCTGAAGTAATCTCTGTTGTTCGTGGAAGGAGACAGAGATGGAAGGATTACAGAGGCGAACCTCTCCAGCCCTCTTGTGGCAGATGAGAAAGCAAGAATGAAAGCAGAATTAGGCTCCACAGGGAAATGTCCTCAAAAAAAAAAAACAGCAAACTGAATCAGACAAGATAGATTCTGCATGTTTCTGTTTCTTGATGCAGTTGGACAAAGCAGCAGGTTTCCATCCTTGCCGCGCTCACTGTACTGGCTCTTTATTTATTGCCTTCTTCATGGTCATATTTCTCTCTGCTCAAAAAAGAGATTTGCCGGAGGCTGGCTCCTTTCCCATTAAGGTCACCAGAGAGCTGCTGAATGCTGAGAAATAGTAGCTTCAGCACAATGTCAGGGAAGATTTAGTAAAAATGAACTCTGAATTGTGCCCTTTGGTAAGGAGCAGAGCTGGCCAAGATAACATCCGTGGAGGCCAGGGCCAGACCGCACCAGCAAGGGCCCACCGTGCCATCCTGAGAGACCATGTTCTCTGATCAAGCAATAGTCGGTCTCCCCAGAGCACCAGCAAGGCAGAGAGGCCTGTGAAAGTGTGAGTCCACCTCGGGGTCATCCCTATGACTGGCTCCTCAGCTACAGAAGGACCCCCAGTCTTTCTGTTCACTCTCCAGAAATTACTCGAAAAACCCAAGCAATGATTCTTTAAATGATGGAGGAGCACAACAACAATTTACATCATGGAGTCTAGTCTAAAATAGACTCTGCTCCTGCCTGAGCAATGTCTCTAAACCATTCTTTCTCTTTGCCTTTAAAGCCAAACCTTCTGCCTAGAGTCTGCCATCTTCAAAGGGATTCTAAGGTCCTTCTCCCTGGAAAAATCCTCTGTTCCTCACAGAGGGCTTCAGCCACAGGTAGACCTCCTCTCTGGACAGGTCGTGCCTCAGGGAGGCACCCAGATAAGGAACTTATATTTAAAGGCTCAGGAGAAACCTTTCTAAATTTCCACTAAGGTGCCCAAAAGTCAAGCCAGCAACTGAAATTGTCTCTGTTCTTCTCTCAAACACAACACATTTCTGGTTCCACATGTTACATCCAAATGCACAGATTCATGCTTCCATAAATCCAAGCCAATTCACTCCCTCCCATCTTGGAAAAGATTCTGACACACAACTCGGGAACCCAACTCAGTCTGACTACTACACAGCTCATTGAAAACTTTGGAAAACAGGTCATTGACCAGGTCATCAACTAGTCTTCTTCCTGTAGGACTGAATGAGAAGAGCTACGTGAGCCTGAACCACTGACTCTCTGGACCCAGTTTTCTTCCTCCACACCACAAAGTGTCACTCAATGATCCCCAAGGACACCTCCAACCTACTGCCATGGTAAGAGTAGCCTCTCTGGCTAGGAGAAAAAAATATTTTCCAAAAACTTGCTTCCTTCTAGGTTTTAATCAAATAATGACTTTATTGGTTTCATAACAAATAAGTATTGATAAGTAAAAGAAATCTAAACAAGTAGCCAGGCATGGTGGTGCATGCCTGTAATCCCAATGGCTAAGGAGGCTGAAGCAGGAGGATCACAAACTCAAAGCCAGCCTCAGCAACTTATCAAGGCCCTAAACAACCAGACCATACCTCAAAATTTAAAAAGGGCTGGGGATGTATCTTAGTGGCAAAGCACCCCTGTGTTCAATCCCTGGTACCAAAAAAAAGAAAGAAAAGAAACTTAAACAAAGTAGAAGAGTACACAAAGCAAACTGTCTTTTAAAAACATCCTAGATACCATGGTTCTAGAAGTCACCAGCACTAGTATTTGCTTTTGTTTTATGATACAGGGTCTTCCTAAGTTGCTAAGGCTGGCCCTGGAACTTTTGATCCTCCTGCCTTGGCCTTCTGAGTCGCTGGGATGACAGGCATGTGCCAACACCCAGTGCTAATATTTGTTAATCGTTATTCTAGACAACTTCTTGTGAATATGTTCATATAGCATCCATTAGATAGATGGATGGAAGAAATTTCAGAAAAAATGGATTATGTTTTATTTTTGGTAAACACAGCAAATTTCATATTATGCTTGAATTTAATGTGAAAAAGAAAATTGAAATGAAACTGGAAAATGCTCTATTACAAGAAATATGCAGTGACAGTTGTTTTGGCAGAATAGTCACAAATTTTTTGTCCTTCCTGCAACTGAGAAGAGAGGTCTATTTCTCTGGCTAGACTTGGGGCTGCTTTGAGTAATAGAGTATCGTGGAAATGATCCTCTTCAAGCTCTGGCCTGGCTTTTAAGAGAACTGGCAGCTCCTTCTGCCTTCTTTTTGGAACGCAGCCACCACATTGCGAGGAAGCCCAGGCCATGCACATAGGTCGACAAGGGTGAGAACTGGGGTCCCGGCCAACAGCCACAGTGGAGCTCCCAGCCAACAGCCAGCAACAACTCTGCCAGCCATGTGAGTAAGCCATCTTGGGAGTGGCCCCTCTGCCCCGTCTAACAATGCCAGTTGACAGCAGGCAGATGAGAGACAAACTGTCCCTTTTCTGTGCCCTGCCCTAATTTCCAAATTGTGATCAAAAGACTAAGCTTGAGGATAGTTTGTTATGCAAGAATGGATAACTGAAACAAAATCTCCCTTTACTGCTAGAAAGAAAGATAAAAAAGTTTAAGAGCTAGAGTTTCTCAATTCTGTATTTCACTCTTTAAAATTAATGACCTCAGCTGTAAAAGTAGATAATAAATAAAAAATTAGCATGCTCTTACTTTCCTATTATTCCTCTCCTTGACCTCTAAATTTCCTACATGTTATTATATTACATTAACAAATTTTTTTTTAATCTTTATATTCTGAAACAAACATTCTTTATGTTCTGAAACAAAATGCAGTGTTATTTAGTCTTGGTTCCACATTTAAACGGGTGAAATGAGCTGGGGGCAGTGGCGCACACCTGTAATCCCAGCCTCTCCAGAGACTGAGGCAGGAGCATCGTGAGCAACAATGAGGTGCTGAGCAACTCAGTGAGACCCTGTCTCTAAATCAAATGCAAAAAAGGGCTAGGGATGAGGCTCAGTGGTGGAGTGCCCCTGAGTTTAATCCCTGGTACCTAAAAAATAAAATTTAATTTTAATTTTAGTGAATAAATAAACAGTGAAATATGAATTGTTTAACATCTTCTCAGTTCCTAATTTCTATTGTTTAGTTTCATCACTTGGTTAATGGCTTTTCACCTACGTTCCTCCAACTCCACAGAGTTTATGGGTGTTATATCCCCCCATTATTTGATATTCTGGAATATCTATTGGTGGCCTTTATTCTTGGTTAGTAACAGATAATTATAATTCAGAAGTCATAATTTTCCTCAGAAATTTTCTTCAGTAATTACTGCTTTGTTGTCTTTAGTATTGTTACGTCGTTTAAAGAAGACCAGCCTGATTTGATTTTCTTTTCTTTTTTTTTTTCAATTAATTTGCTTTTTCTACCTTTTATTTGTAAAAGGTATTTGTTTTCCTTTCTCCTTGGAATTCAATGTTGTAGTCAAGATAGATTGGAGTCAAGTGTCACATGTTAGTTTCCCTGGGACAAAGTGGTCTATGGTTTTATTTATTCCTTCATTTCAGAGAAGTTTTTTCAATTATAACTTTAATACAGTTTTCAATTTCTGTTCCATTCCTTGGGTTTTCTTCTTCAGAGACACTAACAGTTCTTATGTTGGCTCACTTTACTTTGTTCTTCATATTCATATTGAATATGGTTTCGCTAACTGCTTTTCTTTTTCCTTTTTTATTTTTTCACCTTTGCTGTTATCTCAAGTTCCCCCTTCTGTCAGCTTCTCCCAGTTGGTACAGGGAGATAAATTAAATAATATTGACTCACATCAGGAGAAAGTCATTTCCTCTTCCCTTTTCTTCATTCTGTTTAAATCAAGAAGAAAGTCTCAATTCAGTGCTAGCGTATCTTCAACATTTTTCCAAACTTATTTAATTCTCCTTTTTAATAAAGAAGATAATAGATTTTAAGGTTTAGACCTTTTGTTAGACAACATCATATACCTAGAATTGAATAATATTGATTTGCTTTCACTCTTTGTTTTTATTCTATTTTTGACAAATTATTTTTAGTTTTAACAAAGTTTTCTCCTTCCTCCCCCCAGGTACTGGGAATTGAACCCAGGGGTGTTCCACCATTGAACCACGCCCCTAGTTTGTTTGTTTATTTGTTTTGTTTTATTTTGTTTTGAGACAGGGTCTGGCTAAGTTGCTGAGGCTAGCCTTGAACTTGTGATCCTCCTACCTCAGCCCCCCAAGTTTCTGGGTTGACAGGCATGCACCACCATGCCTGATGCAAAGTTTCCTTCTGAATTAGGCTGCTTAGGCTAAAGAGTGAGCTGATTTTGTGATAGTAAAAGCAAATGTGACTCCATTTTGTTTTGTGACTCCATTCTATAAAACAACCAGGCCAAGTACAAGGGTCAAGATGTTCTTTTCGGGCTGGGGATGTGGCTCAAGTGGTAGCGCGCTCGCCTGGCATGCGTGCGGCCCGGGTTCGATCCTCAGCACCACATACAAACAAAGATGTTGTGTCCGCCAAGAACTAAAAAATAAAATAAAAAAAAAAATAAATAAAAAAAAAAAAAAAAGATGTTCTTTTCCTTTTGCTATAGAAACTTTTAAGAACACGAAACTACCTAATGGAGCATTGTTTCTGTAACTAGGGTAATGAAGCTCTGTTTCTGTAACTGGGGTGATTGGGCTAACTGTGATTAGTTAAGCTTCCCGCCGCTTGACTGCACTGTCCGGCTTCTGTAACCTGGCTTGCTTGCATTGGCTAGACCCCCGAACATCCCTTTTGCAGTTTTTCAGGCTTAAAAGGAGCACCCTTGCAATTGTTTGGGGCTGATCAGGGGAACAGCTTTATGTTTTGGTCAGCTGCCACCGGTGTGCTTCAATAAAGGCTTGATTCGATTATACATGAGTGGTCTGGAAGTCAGTTTATGAAACCCAGGGACAAAGCTTTAACTATAACAATTTAAAGAAAATATTAAGTACATGCCAGGCACAATGGTATACACTTATAAACCCAGAAATTCAGGAGGCTGAGTCAGGAGGCCTCTGCAACTTAGCAAGGCTAAGGCAACTTAACAAGACCCTGTCTCGAAGTGAAAATCAAAAGGACTGAGGATGTGGCTCAGTGGAAAGGCACCCCTGTTCAATCTCTAGTATCAAAAGAATGATGGATGGATGGATGGAAGGAAGGAAGGAAGGAAAGAAGGAAGAACTGGCTGTGAGAGGTTGGATCCTGGAGTCCTTCATTTCTGCCCCTGGCAGGAAGGGTCACGTGGCTGAACTTGTTGGCAGGACCCCTGCCTCTGAGTTCTCCCAGTTCACTCCCTCTGACCACTTTTGTCCAGCCTGAAAGGGGAACTGGACCGACATGAGAATTATCAAATGAAAAATTGGGTCAATGGCAGTGAGAGCCAAAGTCAAGTCTTCGATTTGGGGTGGCTCTAGTAGGGGGACTGCCCCCTTTCAGTTGAGGCTGGTCAGCTAGCCTAAGTTCCTACAATGTCATGTTGCCTTGGCTTCCATTTTGAACAAAAGCTCATCCCTGACGAGGTGTCCAGTTCTCGGTGTGACCCATTTACATATCTGCCTTATAGAGCCACCACCTGGCGACCACTTCCCTCTGAGACAGTGGATACAACTCCTGTCTCCCCCACCGTCCACCACACCCCACATGCACTGTGCAGATATGCCACAGTGTAGCTGCACCTGTCCGTCACAGTGTGACTATGGAACTTGTGTCTGCTTGCTGCAAAGCCACCAATTAGGACTGGTCATGGGAAACCTGGTTGGGCAATGCCCTGGACCCTCACTGTTTCTCTGTTTCTTTCTCCCCACCTGCTGGTTGAGCTGCAGGTCCCTCATGGCTCCCCTCTTCCTGTTGACCCTATGAGGTGTGCCCTCTTCTCCCCAGGATCTGTGAACACCACACTGCTTCTGCTTCTTCATGTGTTTGGTGAATTGCCACCTCTGGGTCTCGACCAGCAGACACACCCAAACCTCACTTCTTTCCTGGTCAGGGCTCTCCCCAGTGGCCATCTTAGTAGGAATGAACTGGGCACAAGTAGGGTAATAGCCACAAGAGCATTGCCAGTATAAACAAGTCTCTGTGAGAGGGACAGCTGGTCACAGGTTGCTCCAGTCGGCATTAGGCTGCCCACTGGAATAAAGACACATCCGGTGAAAGGCACATTGTAAATATCCATGACCAAGTCCTCTAGAGCCCTATCAGGACAGGGCTAGGGTTTGTAGCCACTCTCCTGAGAAAAGCCTCAAGACCAAATTTAGAGAAAAAAAAAAAAGAGCCAGGCGCAGTGGCACACACCTGTATTTCCAGCAACTCGGGAGGCTGAGGCAGGAGGATTACAAATTCAGAGCCAGCCTCAGCAACTTAGAGAGGTGCCAAGCCACTCAGTGAGACCCTTTCTGTGAATAAAATTCAAAAAGGGGCAGGGATGTGGCTCAGTGGTTAAGTACCCTGAGTTCAATTCCCAGTACCAAAAAAAAAGAAAGAAACATTAGCTCTTAAAGTTCTGTGAGCACTTGTTCTCTCTCACATACTCACAATCATACTTCATACACTTTACACAACATGCTCGTGTTCTTACACATATACACAAATGTACACACATATACGCCCTGATCCACATACACATGGATACACACATGGAATTCACACCCACATTCATATACAAGTGAACACACACCTTCATACATTGCTACACACATTCTCCCAGATGTGCATGCACTCACACATGCGCATGTAGCCCCCCCATGCATGCACACACCCACACACACACACACCCTCTCCATCTCACAGGCACACTACTGTTCAACTCTTCTCCCCCATTGAAAGAAAAAAAAAATTACTCCTGCATTAGGCATCAGGAAATGGCATCTCCACAGGCCCAGAAGAACTCTGACAGGTTATTTTATTTGCTCTCAAAGTGGCCTGGAAATTTGCCAACTAAATTAAAATGCAAGGGCAGCCAACTCCAGGGGTCAAACGGAAGAGTCAGGGTGAGAACAGGAGAGGTACTGGTGGCATTCATCTTTCCTCCCAAATGACTACATTTACAGTTTCCTAAAAAATATTGGAGTCGTTATGAAACCGAAACCCAAATTCTCTGTTTGAGTTTTAGAAATCTCAAATATGATCTTTATCTCAGGTGGTAGAAGCTGAGTTCATTAAAAATACGTGTTAACCTAATTAGGAGACTGAGCTAAGTACACATTCTGAGTTGGAGGACGGGGTGAGCGAGCAGGCAGGTGGAGCTGGGAGCTTAATCTCCCTGCGATCTGCTTCTGCGGCTGGTGATTTATTTTAGAAAGCTGCATCTTTAATTAAGTATGAAGAGCATCTGATTTATCACGTGTACCTAACATGCTATCACCAAAGTACCACTGTGCTCCAAGAGCCCTAAAGTTCCTGCAAACTAAATCAGCAATAAGCTTGTGTCACTGGGCAAACACAATAGACATCGCCTCCTGACTTTGTAATGTCTTCCGCTTCATGTAGTTGCTGTTTATAGCAGCGCCTGCTCAACAGTGCACCCTGGGAATCTCAGGAAGGATGCTGCTAAAGCTGGTATCGGTGCATCAGTCCCGGCTGAGCTCAGCCCACGTTGCTGTTGCAGGACGGGTGGGCTGATAATCTGGTGGGTGTCTGTTGACATCAGCAGATAGGCATGAGGGGGGGCGGAGTTGAGGGGGTCTGAGCTAGCACTGAGCAGAAAAGAGGATGGGAAAGGGCAAGTTTTGTCCCCACCACAATACTTCACCTCAGCTGGTTCCTGCCAACTGCAGGGAGGGGTTAGGATGGAAAGCTAATAAGCAACTCTAACGAAAGTCCAGCTGGGATTTGGGGCACAATTATGATGGAGGCAACCAACCAAAACCAAGAGAAGGGCAGTCGTTGTCCCTTTCTTGGTGCCAAAACACAGCAGCCAGATCCACCCGGGTCAATAAAGCCACAAAAAGCAGCTGTGACAATGGTAGTCCTAGCACAGTGGCAAGAATGAGGTTCACCCGTGTGGCAGTGGAGGCTTCTGTGTCATGGCCCTCCACAAAGACAGCCAGCCAGGGAACTTGAGGAGACTCATCCTGAGTACCTATGAGTCTCCAAAGGTGCACAGAAATACCTGGGAAAGACTGATAGGTTGAAATTCCACCTTCCAGAGAGGTTCAGCGTCAGCGTCAATGTGACCTCTTTTGTTCTATCAGGCTAGTGAACTCTGAGGCATCCAATACACCCTCCACAATCAGATCGTAAATTATCTTTACTCTCCCCAATCCCTGCAGGCCCAGACTGGCAGGCTGCCTCTGGGGAACTGAACTAGTCTACATAGTCCCAGCTTCCTCCCAGGCAGATGTCACGTGACCAACCCTTGGCAAATGGAATGTTCGCAGAAAAAACCACACCGCTTCTGGGCCTGGCTTACAGTAATCTCCCACTTTTTACAACCTATCTTTTTGCACTCCTCAGCTGAATGGAGAGGACTCCATGGACCTAGAGGAAGGGAGAGCCACAAGAAAGAAGTCACCAAGACCCTCAACTTTCCACATGGAGAACACAAGCAGAAAACTCTCATTTTACTTAGCCACTAAGATTTGTTGGGATTGTTGATTATAGAAGCTGGTATCACTTACCTTACCTGTTATAACAGAAAGTGGTTATTAAACCAATCTACACATGCAAAAATTGAAACTCAGAGGGTTTCATTCAGTGGTTTTTCAACCATGAGTGATTTTTGTCCACCAAAGGACATTTGGTAATATTTGGAGGCATTTTGAGTTGTCACAGCTGGGTGGGGAGAGGGAGTGCTACAGACACCTGGTGTGTAGAGGTCAGAGGTGCTGCTGACATCCTGCATGCACAGGACATTCCCCCGGAATAAAGAATCGTCCAGCCAATGCTGACCGTGCTGAGAAGGAGAAGAGGTAAAGGGTTAAGAGATTTGTCTGACTAGATCCAGCAAATGGCTCATAACCACAGTCCTGTCTTTGTATCAGTTTCTGCCTTTACCTGGAACTTGTGGGTGAGGTGCCACATTACAGTGCCCCCTATTCCCATGTTATTTCCTCACACAACTCTGAGGGAAATTCCCTCCTAGGGTCAAAAGTAACTAGTTAAGGAATAATAAGTGCACATATATACATATTTTAATAAGTTTTATGGACCACTAATGCTGGTATTTCCTCTTAATGATAAAATTAGAAAATAAAAAGTGTTTCCTACATTTCGTCTTTCCAAGGAAGTCATGATCAGTGATTTCCTTCATACTCTTCCATATTTGTTTCTATGAACATGCTAACAGTTATGTTTTTAATTAAGATATGCCTGTTGTATTAGTCAGTATTCTATTATATAACTAAACATCTGAGATAATTAACTTATAAGAAAAAATATTTATTTTGGCTCACAGATTGGGAGGTTCCAGTTCAAGACGGGAAAAACACATGGCTTTAGGCCTCTGGTGGGAGTGCTGGATGGCAGTTGGCAGGAAGCACACCTTGAAGCAAACTGTACAGGAAGCAAAAAGAGAAAAGAAAGAGGAAGAACCTAGGGTCCCATAATCCCCTTCAAGAGAATACCCCAATGACCTAGGGACTACCCACAAGACCCCACCTCTCAGCAGCCCACAACTTCATGTGAGCTGGTTCCTGCCAACTGCAGAGAGGGGTTAGGATGGAAAGCTAAGGAACAATTCTAACCCAAGTCCAGCTGGGATTTTGGGCCTCCTAATAGCACCACCCCAAGGACCAAGCCTGACATAGACCTTTGGGGGACAGTCAGCATGCACATTTTTGCACACACATGTTCATGAGTGTGTGTGTGTGTGTTCAAGAGAGAGAGAAAGAGAAAGAGAGAGGGAGTGTGTGTGTGTGTGTGTGTGTGTGTCAGAGACTGATAAATAAAATTTGTATTCTCCTTTTCTTGAAAACCACTTAGAATCCATTTTCCAGCCTGTCTTGCAATTGGATGTGGTCATGTGATCACTTCTAGCCAGAACATGAGTAAAAGGGATGTGCTTTTCTTCCAGGCCTGACCATGAGATCTTCCCAGACATGCTGCTTCAAGTTCTTTTCTCCTTCTAGCTGGTTGGGGTAGAGGTGGCCACATGTTGAAGATGACAGAGCTTCTTTCAGCTGAGCTCTGCATGACAATTTGGAGGAGAATTACCCCAAGAACCAGTTCACCTGTGCTGAACTGTTGTTATATGAACAAGAAATACACTCCTACTATGTGCATTTGGGGGCCTGCTTGTTATAGAAGCTAGCAGTATTACTCTGCAACTTGCTTCTTTTACTTAAAAAAAAAATATACCTGGAATATTTGCTCTGTAGTACATACACTGTATGTCTTATAAAGAAACCCTACAATTGAACTTTTCTGATTTCCCAGCCCCACAATTTAACTTTTCCAAAATTGGGAGATTCTTATTTGAGAGGTAAAGTTGCCCAAAAGTAGTTTCCATTAAGTGATTGGGGCATCTCAAAATAAAATATATATATATGACAAATATTAGTTTTTTAGGGATTCCAAAAATTGTTAACAGCAACTCTTTGTTGCTGTTAAAAATGAAAATAGTACCATTGGATTTTAAAGGAAAACTCTCCAGTATAGCAAAAAACAAAACAAAACAAACAAACAAAAAAAAAAAAACACGTTCAAACAGGATAGCTCTTCACTTGAAGTTCTGGTTAAATTGTTTTGCCAAGGAAGGAGTAGGATACCCACAATTAGAAGTGTAGGAACAGGGCAGGGGATACAGCTCAGTTGGTAGAGTGCTTGCCTTGCATGCACAAGACCTTGGGTTCAATCATCAGCACTGCAAAAAAAAAAGGAATAAGTTGGTATCTACAGGCCAATCATACCCAGGCTTAATCTAGTGAACTATTCAGAATATATTCAACAATTGAAGCCAGGTGTGATGGCACATGCCTGTAATCCCAGCTCCTGGGAGAGGCTGAGGCAGGAGGATTGCAAATTCAAAGACAGCCTCGTGCTTCAGCTTTAGTCTTAAGCAACTTAGAAAGATCTTGTCTCAAAATTGAAAAGGGTTAGGGATGTTTGGTTTTAAGAGAAATAGAACGATGAACCTAGATTCAAGGTCAAAAATATCATCTTTCTCCTTACAGTCTTTGGAGATATTATACTTAAGAAAGTCTTTTTCTGCTGGATGAGCTCCACAGAGCATTAATATGAAAAAAATAAGCAAAGCACACTGAGGTAAAACTCAACATATTAAAATTAATTTTCCTCATAAAATGTGTTTGCTGTTTTTTTTTTCCTCCAAAGCAACGAGGGGCCCTGTGACCATCATACAAATCTGTTTTGCCTCTTTGTCTGGTTTCTGAGGTCCCTGGGCTCCCTAAATTATTCTCTCTGAAATATGCTCTCTTCAGCAGAGGAGAATTTTTTTTTCCTCACAGAAAGAATTGGTTGTTTAAAAATACCTTTTTCTGGGCACAGAATAAAATATTCATCAAATACTATCTCCCAACATCCCCACATCTATTTAGGAAAACTTACCATCAAGAGTCTTAGAGTGACAACAGAAGTTCCCAGGTGAGAGCCAAAGGAACTGATTTACATATGACTTTCATATTCCCTGTCCAGCTTTTAAACATTCCACAGATCACTGTGTTTGTATAGAAAATGACTTTTCAAGTTTTCTTCCTTCTCGATGACGAGCTATGCCACACACACACACACACACACACACACACAATATTTGAGAACAGGTGGAGAGGGCAGTTTAGAAGATCACTTATGATATCTGATCAAGTAAGATTCAGATTTCTACCTAGTGTTGTTTCTGGAAAATGAAGGAGATGCAGGTTCTTTAAAAGAAGAAGACATGATTTGTAAAGCTGACTGAGTCAACATCAACCAAGTAAGTTCCAGACAGCGACTCGCTATTAACAGACATATTTTATACCCTGGAATCATGTGGTTTCTCTGCTAGTGAGGAATGAAAGCCATTTGGTTTTCTGTCCAAGTAATGACAAGTCTTGTTCAAAGAAATGAGTTTTATTTACGGCTTTGAAGTTCTTTTTTTTTTAATTTTTAATATTTATTTATTTTTGGTGGTGGGGTTGCTGAGGATTGAACCCAGGGACTTATGCATGCTAGGCAAGCACTCTACCAACTGAGTTATATTCCCAGACTCTAAATCTTTGAGATTGTTGGGGGTTTTTTCCCTCTCTCGGTTGGAAAATATATAATCAGCATTGAAAGTCTTGTTTCTTTACTAGAAAAAGGAGAAAGCTCATTCTCAGCGCCTCTGTGGAACTGGTACACCAAAGTTTTGCATCACCTCACCAATGTCTAACTTGCTGTTTAAATGTTTTTATTTCATTTATTTAGCAAATATTTCTATGGAGTGTCTACATTGTGCTAACTGTCTACAATTGCAAGAACTTGACATGAATGAACTCTATTAATCTTCGGGTAGAAGATTCTCCTACTAATTCCTTCTTTTCTTACAACTTTAAGGTAACAATGATTTATTACTGCGGATAGGAGTAGTATTTCAATTTAAGTCTTTTTGTCCTTAAGGACCATCCCAAGCAGAGAGAAATGAAGGAAAATAAAGTTAACCTTTAAAATATGATTTTTGAATCAGTATCAGTAGAGTTATAACAGTCAGAAACCTGTTCAAAAAAAGTAAATATTTAACTTTGATGGAGCATATAGTTAGAGGAATTTATATAAAACAGGCTAGTTTTCAATCATATAAGCGAACTACCTTGTATTTATTGTCTCAAAAAATTAGAAACTCGGGCTGGGGATGTAGTTCAAAGGCAGAGCACTTGCCTAGCATGTGTGAGACCTTGAATTCAATCCCCAGTATTACCAAAAAAAAAAAAAAAATTAGAAACTCTTAGACTGGGGCTGTAGCTATGGCACTGGTTTCGATCCTCAGCACCATGTAAAAATAAATAAAGATACTGTGTGTTTATCTACAACTAAAAAATATAAATGAAAAAAATTAGAAACTCTTGTCACAAGAGATAGTGATCACAACACCTCCCCTCATGAAAGTTGGGGCTTGGCCAAATGAATCCCTAAAGTCCCTTCAGTGTGTTCCAGCATCTTTTTTGGGGGGGAGGGTGAGGGGGCGTGGGTATCAGGGATTGAACTCAGGGGCACTCAACAACTGAGTCACATCCCCAGCCCTATGTTTTGTATTTTATTTAAGGACAGGATCTCACTGAGTTGCTTAGCACCTCACCATTACTGAGGCTGGCTTTGAACTTTCAATCCTCCCACCTCAGCCTCCCAAGGCGCTGGATTACAGGCATGTGCCACCTCAGCTCCTGCATCTTATCACTTATCTCGTGCATCCATGTACCCTCACCTAGCACAGCATTCCCCAGATTTATGGACCACCAGACTTACACAAAGATATGGCCTTCCAAGCGGCAATCTGTTTTAGAAGATCTGGGCTCTTTTGGAGATGCACCATGGAGAAGACTCCAAAAAGCCCGCAGTGGGTGAAACTGGGTAGTTTTGTTTAGCTTCCCATAGTTACTGGGAACACTGTGGGTACCACCACTTCACCTGATAAACTCGGAACAACAACAAAAAAAATTTTTTTAAGTGAGGGCTGGGGTTGTAGCTCAGTGGTAGAGTGTCGCGAGCCAGCCATGGGCTATGTGTGTGAGCTGTGAGCGTTTGAGCACAGGAGGGGACTGGACTGACATTGCTGCTCTGACTGGGCTGTGCCACATATATGTCCTTTTCCCTCCCTCTGCCTTTGATCCCACACAGCACCTGAGATGGGTGTGGCTTTCCAAGATGTCAGTCAAATCTGCTGACCCTGCAAAACAGCACCAAGCAACCCCCTGAAGCCCAAGCCCTTGCCTTATTTGGGTTGTCTTTCTTGAATGTCTTTCCTGCCAATAAATAGGATGGTCTTGGGCATGCTCTCTCTCTCTTTTGCCTGCCTCTCTTGCCTTCCCATGGGAGCTGGGGCAAAGGAGCCATCAATGAACCCCAAGAAAAAGGTACTTTCTGTGTGTGATTATTTAGTGCCAGCCCAATTCACCTGGAGTGACCCTGACTGACTTAAGTTTGTCACGGCAGTAGACAGCTTGCCTAGCATACAGAAGGGCCGGGGCTGGGAGTGCAGCTAATCCTAAACCTGCGTCTACAAATATAAAATATCTTCTTTCAACCATACTTGATAAAAACAAATTTGAGTCTGGCCTCAAATTTGTCAAGACTAACCTTGAACTTGGGATCCTCCTACCTCCGTCTCCCAAGTCACTAGGATTACAAAACTGAGTGACCTCACCTGCCCCAGAGCTTAGAGGCTACCTGTTTGTATGGCACCTGACCCTGGAGAATTTGGGGTAGGGGATAGCACCCAGAGAGTGAGAGTCCTGTGAGAGCCCAATAAAGGAGGTGGTTTGGGATCTGGGATCTACAGCAGCTGGTTTGCATATGAAAGGTCTGTCCTCAGAATGTGATTTGTTGCCTGTGGGAGCTAGCCAGCCCTAGGAGGGACAGTCTCTCTGGGGTCAACAAAGCTTTAAATCTCCAAATTTATCAGAATAAAAAGATGTGTTTAATATGATCTGTAATTTCAGAATTCGGAGCCTTCCTCCCAATCCAAACCCATTCTCCAGTATTTGATATAGATCCTCGAAAATGTAAATATATATCCCTGGAAATGTGAATATGCTTACAGAATATTCAGTGAGTTTTATGTATGTATGTGATTTTGATTCGCATAGTAGTATTTATGTGAGTCGAAATCACATACATAAATTAAAAGAAGGAACGTGCTCGTTCTTCTTTTCAATACTGTTTGAAGAGCCCCCTCCATTTTGCTGCAGTCTAACCACCTCATGTGGCATGTAGCATGTCGCTGCAGTGTAATACTTATTAGGATGCATCTGATTTATCCGTTCCTTAAAGGCAGACTCTTGGTTGCTTCCAACTCCTCATCAGGAACAGTGCTTTAATATTCTTTTTCACAAGAATTTCTCTGGATTGGAACTACTGTGGCAGAGGGCAGAGGCACCCTTAATGGCACCACATCTGCCACCCTTTGGTCTTCAGAAGGGCCCTGCCAATTGATACCCAAGCCAGCCATGCCTGAGGATCTTCTTTTCTCCAAGTGCACTGGCATGACTGAGTTTCGTGTTATTATACAGCATCCATGTGGTTCTGACTCTAAATCATTGTACCCGACATAAGCAGTGCAAGATCAGCTGCCCTGATTTGAGTTCTCCTCTTTGATTATCTCAAATTACCCTCAGTGCCAAGAGTCTAAATTGGGAAAGCAGCAAACTCAACTTCATGTGGCTTCAAACTCAACTTCACTGGCTCTAACAATGTGGTCTCAAGGCTCTGATTCCTTGATCCATAAACTCCAACTCTGTCTTGAGAGTCCAGAGAATGGGAATATGGGTTTCACCTATAGAAAGGAGAGAGCACTGGGGCTGGGGATGTGGCTCAAGCGGTAGCGCGCTCGCCTGGCATGCGTGCGGCCCGGGTTCGATCCTCAGCACCACATACAAACAAAGATGTTGTGTCCGCCGAAAACTAAAAAAAAATAAATATTAAAATTCTCTCTTAAAAAAAAAGAGAGAGGAGAGAGCATTTATTAATAAAGGAATCTTATTCTAAAGATAATATAGTATTTCCTTGATTAAGCAGGAGAAATGATTCAGCAAAAAGAATAAGAAGGCACTACAAACGACTGGTTCGCGGGAGAGCCTGACTTTAGGAATCATATCTACTCAGGAAACCAAGAAGGAACTGAAGTAGTTTGAAAACCAGGACTCATTCTTACACTAGGACATGAACAGTAGAAACAAATAAATAAATAAAGATTAATCAGTCTGCAGGAAGAGGCATATCTCCTTTGAAGGAAAGTTGAGGGAGGATGGACTGGTTTAGAAAGAGGGTGATGGGAGGGGAGAAGTTTTGCATCTTACTAGACCCGAAAGAGTGACCTGGGCCCAGTGAAATCTGACAAAAAAGGCAAGGCAAGATTGAAAGAGGACTGGAGGCTTCCCAGAAGTAGCTGTGGTGCAGGACACTCCTGAAAGATGCCCAAGGAACCTGCAGATGAGAGCTCTGTAGGAACCAACCCACTAGACTGGAGCCACTAGGACCACAGAGCTAAGGAAATGTGCATCAATAAATTAGTGTGAAGTCCTGAGTTCCAGGGGCTGCAGTCATCATGGGGGTGAGGTGGCTTTGGTCCTGAGAGAGTGTATATAATAATTTATGGAATTCCTTCTTAGGGGACTTTACAGGAAGGTGCAGCAGAGATGAGACTAAGTAGAGGAGAGTGGAACAGGCTAATAATGGGCTGAGATGAGGCTTGCCTGGGACACTAGACTGATGAGCCACATCACCTGACCAGGCAAACTTGACACAGGAAATTGAGGGTGGTGATGATTTGTGTAAAATAAGTGCCTTGGGCACAGTCAGACCTCATTGATTTCTTGTCTTTCTCTCTGGGAGACCTCAAAAGCAAAATTAAGAGGGGAAAAATTTTTTTTAATTAAAGAAAAAATCAAGAGGAATATAAGGAAAACATTTAAGTTCAGCCCTCAGTGCAAAGCCTCCACAGTTAGAGAAAGAAAGGGTTGAAACTGTTAGAAACTCACTGAGCTTTCCTGAAAGGAGCAGGAGAAAGGGTAGCAGCCAGGAAAGTAGCACAGGTCTGCAATCTCAGCTACTCAGGAGGCTGAGGCAGGAGGATGGCAAGTTCAAGGCCAGCCTGAATTTAATGAGATCCTGTCTCAAGTAAAAAATAAAAAGGGCTGAGGATGCAGTTCAGTGCTAGAGCACTCCCTAGTTCAATCCCTAGTACTGAAGGAAAGGAAAGAAATCCCTCACACATTGCACCTCTCAAAAAAAAAAAAATACAGAGTACAAAAAAATGTTGCTGGGAATACAGGCATGTGTCCCCATGCCTGGCCCTATACATGGTTTAAAAAAAAAAAAAAACACACAGCAAAAGTAGGAATGGAAGAAAACTTCTTTAACCTGGTGAAGAGTGTCTATGGTTAACATCTTTCTTGATGGGGGAAAACAAAGTGTTTGCTCTCAAATAACAGGAATAAGACAAAGAATTCCATTCTCATCTCTTCTACTCAACACTAAATTCTAGCATTCCACACCAGGATATTAAAGAAAAACAATAGAATATACAGGAGAAAGGGGAAAAGATTATCTTTATTCACGTATGGCGTGTTTATGGAAATGGGAAATCCTAAGGAATCTACAAACAAACAAAAGGCAAAAAGAAAAAGTTCCTAGAATAAATGAATTTAGCAATGTCACAGAATATGATATACATTTATTTATTTATATGTTTGTTTATTTTGTGTACTGGTGATTGAACCCACGGGTGCTCTACCTCTGAACTACATCCCCAGTCCTTTGAGACAGAGTCAGGCAAAGGTGCTGAGGCTGACCTCTAACTTACGACCTTCCTGCAAAGCTGGGATTGCAGATGTGCGCCATCACACCCAGCTGAAATACACATTTAATGGTATCTCTATAAATAACAAACTAGAAATTGGAATTTTAAAATACTATTTACAATAACTTCAACAGTATAAGATTCCAAGAGATAATTTTAACAAATTCCTGTAAGTGAAAACCTGGGTAGTGAAAATTACAAAACATATCTGAGAGAAATTTATAAAGATCTAAATAAATGGAGAGAAATATCATGTCTATGAATTGAAAATTCAGTATTGTTAAGATCATGTGGCTTGTCTCAGAAATCCAAATTGATCTATAGATTCAATGAAATCTGAATTTTTTTAAAAAGCCTTTTTTTTTTTTAATGGAAGTTGGCAAGTTGAAGAGCTGGAATTATAGTTCAGTGGTAGAGTGTTTGACTAGCATGCACAAGGCCCTGAGTTTGATCCCCAGCACAGGAAAACACACACACACAAGTCAATTCTAAAATTTACAGACAAATACAAAAGACCTATCATAGCAAAAGAAGTATTTTAGAGTAGACCAAAGTTAAATGACATGCACCACCTGATTTGAAGATTCCCAGCAATCAATCAGGACAATGCTCTATTGGCATGAGGGTAGCCCTAGAGAATGATGGAACACAGCAGAATCTAGAAATAGAATTTTGACCAAGTTGGTAAGGTCTTCCAATAAGAGAAAGGACATTCTTTTCAACAAATAGTTAGAAATAATGTACATACACTGGGTGGGAGAGGGGAGGGATTAACCTTGACTCATCACACCACACACACACACACACACACACACACACACAAATAGTTTGAAATGCATCACAGACCTAAATGTGAAAATTTAAACATGAAGTATCCACAGGCAACCACAGGAGAAAAATCTTAAAAACCTTGAGATAGGAGCCAGGCGCGGTGGTGCACACCTATAATCCAAGCAGATCAGGAGGCCGAGACAGGAAAATTGTGAGTTCAAAGCCGGCCTCAGCAAGAGTGAGGCACTTAGCAACTCAGTGAGACCCTGTATCTAATAAAATACAAAATAGGGCTGGGGGTGTGGCTTGAGTTCAATCCCCTGAACCCCTCCCCCGCCCCCCCCCCAAAAAAAACTTGAAGTAGGCAAAGATTTGTTAGGACAATAAAAGCACTCACTGTAAAAAATAAGTGATACAGCGACCCGCCAGCGTGGTAGTCACGTCACCCCAATTGGAGTAGGGGCAGAGCAGAGCCACCTCCCGCACCCGGAAGATGCCCAGCGACCCGCCAGCGTGGTAGACACGTCACCCCAATTGGAGTAAGGGCAGAGCAGAGCCACCGCCCGTGCCTGCAAGGTAGGCAGACCTGCGACCGACAGGTAGAACAGGCCCAGCGGCCCGTCAGCGTGGTAGACAGATCACCCCAATTGGAGGAGGAGCA
>NW_026000077.1:2730846-2764055 GCF_001458135.2 Marmota marmota marmota
GAGAAGAAGCATGTAACTCACCTGTGATAGGAGGTGGGAGAGAAAGGGAGAGAGAAGGGAAATTGCATGGAAATGGAAGGAGACCCTCAGAGTTATACAAAATTACATACAAGAGGAAGTGAGGGGAAAGGGAAAAATAATACAAGGGGGAGAGATGAATGACAGTAGAGGGGGTAGAGAGAGAAGAGGGGAGGGAAGGGGAGGGGAGGGGGGATAGTAGAGGATAGGAAAGGCAGCAGAACACAACAGACACTAGTATGGCAATATGTAAATCAATGGATGTGTAACTGATGTGATTCTGCAATCTGTATACGGGGTAAAAATGGGAGTTCATAACCCACTTGAATCAAAGTGTGAAATATGATATATCAAGAACTATGTAATGTTTTGAACAACCAACAATAAAAATTTAAAAAAAAATAAGTGATAAGTGAGACTTGTTCAAATTTAAAACTTTCGTTCTTTAAAAAGCACCATTAAGAAAATAAAAAAGACAAGCACTCTCTTGGGGGAATGATGCCAAAGCTGAATTTACTAAGGCCACAAACTCAGGTTCCTTTCTCATCTAGTGCAGAAGTTCCTGGCTTGGTCCTCCCTCACTTTAATCCATTTGGGTTTTACTGAAGGTTTCACCATCTCTCTGCAAAGGTACAGTGGCTTCCACAGTCGCAGTCTGACTCTTTCCCACTCTCCACACCTGGCTTTTTCACAACTGGGCAATGGAGCCAAATGAGGACGGCCCCTGAGCTCACGTGCCTTGTCTCAGAAATCCAAGAAGCAGAGCCCTGGACCTAAGGATGGTCTATGTGCGTGTTCACTTTTGTGCTTCTTTTTTCTTATTAAGTACATTCATGACTTTAAAATCAAGAAATGCGAATTAATCATCCAGAACTTACTGGTTGCAAGTGACAGAAACCCAGTTCAAACAGTTAATGGAAATATTGTCGGGCCTCCTAGACAGCACATCCCCAATACAATGATCTCAAGAACAGCTGGATCTGAGGCTCCCAAGACATGCCCAGGTCCGTCCCATCGCTCTCCCTTCTCCTATCACAGGTGAGTTACATGTTTACCTGCCACCGACTGCTATCCCCAGACAGCCAGAGAGGACGGTCCCATCCTTCCACTATGTAACACGGGGTCAAAAGCGAGTGCCTTTCATAACATTCACATATCAGACCAAGAAAGATGAAAGATGGATCCTCCTTCTGAGTTCACCCCTTTCGCCGCCAGGAGTATGAAGAAATGCCAGTGAGCAACATGATCCCCCACATATTACCTGAATAGAATACCAAGACCCTGGGGACCCTCCTTGGGGCCCTGTACCATGTTTCCCTTCCACTCCCTGCTGAGTGCTCAGGGCACTCCCACAACCCGAACCAGGCTTCACATTGTCTTTGATTCTCTCGCTCTTTCCCTGCCAACACCTTGCCAGGATACAAGACTAGCTGAGGTCCCTGCCCTCGGGCCCTTCTATACCTGAGGGAACTTCTGCCTCAGAGGCCCTTCCACGGGACCTAGGAGCACAGAACCCCAGGAACACCAGTGTGGAGACGAGTTCTACAAAGGAAACCCACACTTGCCACAAATTCCTCCAAGAACTTCAAAATACACCCACTTTCCTCTGGGTTTACACTTACAGGGTTGCCCCCCACCCATTCCCTGGAGCCCAAATCAATGGGTCCCTCTACCTCACAGCTGTGTGAACTTGAACACTTAAAATTACTTTCTTTTTTTAAAATATTTTTTGGTTGTAGATGGACACAATACCTTTATTTATTTTTATGTGGTGCTGAGGATCGAACCCAGTGCCTCACACATGCAAGGCGTGTGCCCTATCACTGAGCCACAACCTCAGCCCCTAAAATTACTTCCTCTAAGGTATCATTACTCTGGCTTCCAAAGTTACTCTCAAGAGTCAGAAAACTAATTACTGCAAACATTCCTCATTAGTTAATGTGAAAAGGAGGGGAGGGTTGGTCATTTCAGTCAAACAGAACAGGAATTGGGGACATTCCAATCATCCCGGGTAATTTATATCGTATATTTATAAATTTGTCTTATCTATAATTAGATTTTGTTCAGAAATAGCAATGAAGTTCCCTAGTTCTTCAATTAGTAAGTACTTTCAACCTCCATGGGCATTAAAATATCAAAAAGCTGTTTGAAATGCAGCTCTGAGCTATAACGCGTTTATCCCAGAATGTTCTGTGCTATTTTGCATTTCTGTCTTTTGTTGTGTCGATAATAATGAAGATGAAATCTTAGTGCCAACTACTTTGGGCATGAAACTCAACCTTTCCTCTCTCTTTTTTTTATTAAGCCTGGAAGTGTTAAAACAAGGCTGCAGTCAATCTTTTCTGCAAATCTCAAAAGATAACAATGTTCCTCAACATACAGAAAATGCATACACACCCATAAATATGTCCACAGTTATATACCATTTATATAAAAGACAAATTGAGGATCACTTTTTTAATTTTTAGCAAAAGGAATTCTTATCAGAGAATTCCTTAAAATAACATTAAAGGCTATGTTAAATCAAAAATGTCAATCATACCTCATCCATATGTACAATTATTAAGTGTGACTCACAAATAAAGCCAAAAAATTTTAAAGAAAAAAGAAAGCTGCATTGCTTTTGTATTAAAGTGACAAAATTCAATTTATATGCAGCATCTGAGGGACACCTCTGTGTGTAAAGACAGACAGATTTGACAATCACTCCTATACATGGCTTCATAATTTTTGCAGTAAGGGACAGTATGATTTCTAGGAAGAGTCCACTGAGAGGGCCATCTGAGCCCCAGTCTCCTTTCCAGTTCCGTGATGAATCCATACGTTTGCTGATTACCCTTCAGGTCTTGGATCCAATTTAATATTTGGTGGGTAGCAGTTGTAGGGGAAATGTGGCACAGCAGATTGGAAATTTATGAACCTCCTGGAAAAGCTATTTGCTAAGCTTGTGTCAAACATGCCTGAGTAGGCTGTGGCAGCTGCAGAGTCGCATCACCCGCAGTGCAGATGGTGCGCCTGTCCCATGGCCAAGGGTTGGCTGGATCCCCCACATCCCACAGCCCTCTGCCAAGGGGCTGGCCCTTCTTGTAGGGCACCTGCACCCCACTCCAGTCACTACCACCACCACCGAGGGTTGTGGCACTGACACATGCTTGGTGGCAGAGAAGGGTACAGAGGGTAGGGCTCATTGTGCCCCTGCACTCACCACAATTCACCATGGCACAGGCTTTGAAGGAGCATGCTCCCCCTCCAGCACCTACAATGCTTAGAAAGCTCCTAGGCACTACCCAAAATAGACACTTCCCTCCAGCAATGCAAATTCGTCCCCTTCACACTCAAAAGCTATCAACTGTCTAATTTGGCATCACTGGTCCCTGTTAGTCTAGATCTGTCTGCCTTCCTAAGCCTGCGCAGAACTTCATCTTCCAACAAGCCTTTCCGGGCCCTCCACAGAGTCCGGATTATTCCCTAACATTGTGGCTTGTCAGTGTTTACAGACTCTTAAACTGTTCCATCCATCCATCACTCACTCACATATTCATTCTGTAAATATTTATTGAGCATCTACAACGTGCCAGGTGGTGGAGACGCAATTGTGAGAAAGTTCTGTCTCAGTAAATAAGATAAACAAGCTTCTGCATTTAAGACTTTTCAGTAAACAGGCAGATAAGGGGAAATCAAGATGTTGCAGGGGCACAGAGATCCAAGCAGACATGCAAGTTAGAGAGGGTTTATGGGAAAACTGATGTCTACACCACAACCTGAAAGGTGAAGAGGCATTGGGTCCAGAGTAGTGTAGCAAGAGGGGTGGGAGTAGATGGTGGCCCATACAGAGAGGCCGCAGGCTCCAAGGCCCATATCCCAGAGAGCTGGAAATGAGTGCCAGAGAGGAAGTGGAAACATATCCACTTGTGCTTCTTTTCCTTTTGTTTTGTGCATGCTTTTAAATTTACATCTGTCCTCTTTCTCATATATTATTGCTTTATCCTCTGTGTAACACCCAATCCTTAACACAGAGCTTCATGATACCCCCTGGCGATGTTCCATAAAGGGCTATTGAATAGATTGCAGCTATTTGCAAAGCCATTAAGGCAGGGAGACCTTCCTATAGCTCCCCAGGTGATGTCAGGTCACATGTCAGCAAAGGACTTAACAGGGACACCAGCTGAGAAAAGGACTAAGTGCTTAAAGAGGGATGTTCGAATACAATACACATCCCTTTTTCTTGAAAAACTACGTCTGGAGAATTAAATGACGTGCCCATCTCCCCTGACTTTTTTTAGGAAATAGCAATAATAATTCACACTCGTGGGCAGGAAAGGAGATTTGCAGCATTTTGTAATCCACTGATGGGCACATCCCAGACTCAGCTTTCTGGGTTGCTAGGCAGGATTCAACACCCAGAACCACTGGTGCTGCTCAAAGCACCCTTCCCTCGTGGCTCCTGAATACAACGCTCCTCCTCTTGCTACTCCTTTTCGGTCTCCTTCAAATGCAGGGAGGTCGCCAGGCCCCTTCCAAGTCCCTTCCTCATCTCAGTGCTCTCTTTCTTGCCAATTTCTTCACCCCATCTCTCCAGTGGCCAACGCTTGGCTGGTTTCTATCAAATGTACAGCTCCTGCAGAAGTGGACTCTGGGAGCTGTCTTTTGGGGGCTGCTTAGCATTCAAACTATTTCCCATTCATGGAGAATTTCCCTCCTTACCAGTCTCCTTAGGAAGCAGAGCTCTGGTCCCCCAGAGGAGCTGGGGATATCAGGTCATAATAGCTTCCCCGGCTTACTGAGCAGCTAGGACAAGATGAGTGGCCCAAGTCAGCCAGGCAAGGTTGCTTCAGAATCTCAGTCTACATCTTTGCAGGTGACAAAGGCGAGGATGACAGCTGAGACTGCAGAGTGTCAATGGTGCATGCAGCCACATCTGGTGATCAACAGCAGCTGCAGAGGCAGTAGAGACTGTCTTGCACCTGACCGCTTCCAGGGTGTAGCTCTGGTTCTGAATACACGGCCTTCTTTGGATCTTTCTGCTTATTTCACGCGGCTGGCTCTGCCGGCCTCCTGGTGATCCTGCAAACTAACTACCCAGGCTCCATCCGGTAAATCCCTCTGCTGCTTAAATAAGCCAGAATGGATTTCTATTCTGGTGCTGGTATTCAGAGGAAAATTTCCAACTGACTCTGTTCTGTTCCCTTTTGATCAGGGGCTAAGGCTTCACCTTCACACTGGGTCACCCTAAATCATCAGATTTCAAGGCGTGGTCCCCAGGCACCCAATGGGTGGGTGTGTGGGTGGGGTGCTTTAAGATCTTATAAAATTACTGAGATGTGTTGGGCATGGTAGCACATGCCAGTGATCCCAACGGCTGAGGAGGCTGAGACAGGAGGACCACAAGTTCAAAAGCAGTCTCAGCAACTTAGTGAGGCCCTAAACAACTTAGCGAGACGCTGTCTCTAAATAAAATATAAAGAGGGCTGGGGATGTGGCTCAGTGGTTAAGTGCCCCCAGTTTTAATCCCTAGTACCAAAAAAATAAAATAAAATTAGTGAGATATTATGTTTCTCATCGAGGACACAAAGATGAGTAAACGTTTCACTGAGGATGCAAATAGTGACTAAAGGGGCTGAGCCTCCGCATGAACCAGAGCTGTACCTTCAGACTGTCCCTCACCACCACACCCCTGCAGATAAACAGAGCCAGTTTCATGAAGAACATCCTTTTGGAAAACGGGGCATGATGGCGTGCCCACCGCTACTGGGAGGCTTGATTGAGCCCAGGAGTTTAAGAGTTTAAGACCAGTCTGGGCAACAAAGTGAGACTCCATCTCAAAAATAAATAAATAAAAATAAAGAATGAAAACAAATCCAGAGACCAAAAAGTGTGAGGGCCACTGCCTTACATTCTGTCCAAGTCCCCTACCATCTGTCCACAGGACCTACACCGTCCATTACTGCAAGTTGTGTGTGGTCCCCTGGGTGAGGGGAGGGTCTATACTGTAGGCAGCTCTGTTTTTACTCCGATTCTGTCAGGATAAGAGCCTTCCCTTCTTACAACCACCCTCGCTCCCTCCATCCAAGTTGCACGCTCTTCCTCCAACACTGGTCTTGGCTAGTTTTTGGAAGCACAAGACTGACTCATTCATAAGGCCTCACCAGGCACTTCTGTCTGGCCCGTGGCCTTGCAGCCTCTTTGAGTTTTTATTTCTACTGGGGCGGGCTAGAGGAAGAGAAGCCCCTCCCGGAGGACCCAAAAGCAAAGGAATCGGAAAATGCACAGAAAATAAATTAATATTTCACATAATACTTAGCTATATTTGCAATTCAGAGCCCTCACTGTGCAAGATGGTTAATCTCAGATTTCATACTGCACTGCAATTAATCTTTTTTTAAATTTTTTTAGTTTAATAGGACACTTTATTTATTTTTATGTGGCGCTGAGGATCAAACCCAAGGCCTCACATTGGTAGGCAAGGGCTCTCTCTACCACTGAGCCACAATCCCAGCCCTGCAATTAATCTCTAACAAGAAGGTCCCTTGGCCCTTCTCCCAGTGTAACCTGCTTTTAACTCAAGTCCTACTAAGCTTAAATGCAGCTATCCCAAAGAGGCCTCCCCTAATATTCCAATCTAAACTGGGTCACCTCCCCTCTGTCCCTTCCCTTCACAACATTTATCAACATTTTAACTTTATATTTTTCTGTGTTTTCTTGTTCATTATTTGATTCTCTCAGTAAACTATGGCCACCAGGAGGGTAGGAACCATGTCTGTTTTGCTCAGCACTTATATCCAAAATTAAGGGCTCATTATTAATGTGTTACATAAATTAAGGAGGCTAGGACTACAACTATTATCCTCTGTAGACCTTTGTTTTCAATGTAAGCATTTAAAGCTATAAATTTCCCTCTACTTACTGCTTTGGCTGCACCTCACAAATTCTGGTACATTGTATTTTCATCATCATTTCAGCTTCTATATTTTCTGACTTTATTCTTTAGTGATATAGAGATTATTTAGAAGCACATGGTTTAATTTCACCATTTTAGGTTTTCCTAGATTTTGTATTATTGTTGATTTCTCATGTTAATTACCCACTGGCCAGAGAGCATACTGTATATGAATTCAAACCTCTGACCGTTATTGAGACATGTTTTATGGCCCAGCATGAGGTCTGTCTGGTGGGACTATATCATGCACAATGTGGACTCTGAAGCCATAAGGCATATGTTCTATAGTATCAGTTACGTCAAGGTCAATGATTGTTTACATCTAATTGTTGTTTACATCTAATTACACATGTTCTAATGTGTTTGTGAATTTTAAAAAATAATTTTTAGTTGTAGATGGACACAATGTCTTTATTTTATTTATTTTTATGTGGTGCTGAGAATCGAACCCAGTGCCTCACACCTACTAGATGAGCACTCTACCACTGAGCCACAACCCCAACCCTGTGTTTGTGAATTTTAATGTCATCTAATTGTTTCTGTCTAGTTTTTCTATCAGTTGCTGACACAGGGGTTTTATGCTTTGTACTGTTTGAAGCTCTGTTCTTCAGTACATACACATTTACATTTGTTATGTCTTCCCAGTGAATCCATCTTGTCATTATGAAATGTCTCTCCTTTATCTCTGATTATAATTTTGTCTCAAAGTTTGTTTCATCTATATATTCCTCTCTTAAACTGAAATAAAATAGCATCATATAAACTCCAACTTTTCTACATTTCTCTTCCATGTTTTTATTGCTCTCTTATTTTCCAATCTCCGTGTTAAGCTGAAACAAATTAGAAAAATGGCACATCCAGGTGCAGTGGTGCACACTTGTAATCCCAGCAGCTTGGAGGCTGAGACAGGAGGATCATAAGTTCAAAGCCAGCCTCAGCAATGGGGAGGCGCTAAGCAACTCAGTGAGACCCTGTCTCTAAAAAAAATACAAAATAGGGCTGGGGGTGTGACTCAGTGGTCGAGTGCCCCTGAGTTCAATCCCTGGTACCCCCCACCTTAAAAAAAAAAAAGAAAAGAAAAATGGCATAAATGAAAAAGATTATTTCTTCAAGTGCAGAAAGGATGGATGCAACCAAGCGACAGATTAGTCTCCCGTTTTCCTCTCTGACGCAGCAATCAATCACCAAGGAGGTGAGCGGCACAGCCTCTCTGCTCCCCAGCTTCACTTTGAAAATTTTGGCTCTGGGATCAGGAAAAGCAACTCTACCCCTTTCTAACATTGTTATGCTTTTGACTTTATTAAACTTGGGACTTTCAATAATGCCTGAAAAAAGAAAACCATTTCATGGCTAATAAAGCAGGATTAGAAGACAAACTTTTTGACTAGATCGTCTAACCGTGAACACAGTCGATGCAACTCTCACAAGCATTTCAGTCTAGGACAGATTCGGGGAGAATTTCATGGCACTCTGAGGAAATCAGAGACAAGATGAACTGTGATTTTTCTCCTGTTTGAACTTTTCGGAACATCTTCTATTCCTGTTGTGGGAAACAGCTGGTAATATAGATCTTTAGATTGCAACACAGAAGATTCACAGGGGTTCCCCTAAACATTCATGCTAATAAAAAGTTTTGGAGTTTTTCCCCCCCCCCCCACTAAATTTCTATGGTTTTCTGGGAAAATCTACTGCTGGTTTCAGACTGTTTTCAGTCTTCTTGGAACTCTCCAATACCCACACTGGATGTCTAAGTTCATTAAAAATAAAATCAAAACTGATTCCCATATGGCATGAGCTTTAAGTACCATATCCTATTATTATAGGTGCCTGAATGAATGTGTGTAGCAGTAGCTAGCTGGGTGATGGGATACGGGAGGACTTTAAAAGCCCTAACACAGTAGCCAGGTGTGGTGGTACATGACTCTAATCCCAGAGACTCCAGAGGCTGAGGCAGGAGGATTGCAAGTTTGAGGCCAGCCTCAGCAACTTAGACCCTCAGCAACTTAGCAAGACCCTGTCTCAAAATAAAAAATAAAAAGAACTTGGGATGTCACTCAGTGGTAGAGTACCCCTGGATTCAAACCCCAGGACCAAAAAAAAAAAAATGTCCTAACACAGTAGCAGACTGTCCCCCTAATTGTTACAGCTCACCTGCCACCACTACATGGGTGACATTAAAATTCACAAACATGGGGCTGGGATTGTGGCTCAGTCTAGTAGATGCTCTTCTAGTAGGTGTGAGGCACTGGGTTCGGTCCTCAGCACCACATAAAAATAAATAAATAAATAAAGTCATTGTGTCCATTTACAACATATTTTTAAAAATTCACCAACACATTAGAACATGTCTGTTTAGGGCTGGGATATAGCTCAGTTAGTAGAGAGCATGCCTCACACGCATAAGGCCCTGCGTTCAACCCCCAGCACAGCGGAGAAAAAAAAAAAAAAAAACCTGTTTATCTGATCATTTTGTGGCACTAAGTTTTGGTCCTCATCACATGGTAAAAGATTTTTTCCTGAAAACTCCTCCCTTTGGTCCTTTGCTCTTTTTTCTAGGTAGCGCTAATGGTTTTCATTTTCACTTCCAAATGGATGGTGCCCAATATACATTTCCAGCTCTGACCCAACGCATTTCCAATCTCTGGCCATTCCCACTAGTCGATGATGAGCTGAAAATCAACTGCAATGGTTAATCTACTGTGTCAACTTGACTGGACAGAGATATTCAGATCCTGCAAAGCATTATTTTTCCATGTGTCTGTGAGGGTGTTTCCCAAAGTGATCAGCACCTGAATCAGCAGACTTAGTAAAGTAGATGCCTCTTACCAAATATGAGTAGGTACCATCCAATCCATTGAGGACCAAACAGAGTAAAGAGTAGAGGAGGGGTGGATTTTTTTTCTCCCCCTCACTTTCTCTCTCTTTTCTGGAGGTGGGTCACCCATCTTCTCCAAGCCTTGGATCTCCCAGTTCTCAGGCCTTCTGACTTTGGAATTCACACCAGTGGTCTTCCTGTTCTCAAACCATCAGCCTTGGGACTGAATTACACCTCTAGTTTTCCTGGCTCCCCAGCTTAAAGATGACATTCTTGGGACACTTTGGCCTCCATAATCTCATGGACCAATTACCATAATGAATTTCCATCTATATCTCTCCTGTTGGTTCTGTTTCTCTAGAGAACCCTTTCAACTTCCAAATCAAAACTCATGATCACACCTTCATTCCAACAAGCTCTGATTTATTCAGGAAGTTATCATTCCCCAGCCACCCTGGGAATGCTCTCTTCCTCGCTGAGGAAGATACGAAATTCTATTCCTTTCTTTCAAGGTCTACTGGCCCCCCAAATAAAAAGATAGATAGGTGGTCTTGGGGACAGGTGGTCAGTGGACAAGGAGTTATGGGTGTGAGGAAGTTCAGTTGGATAAATATTTACTAAACTCCTCTGTTCCAAGAAAATCTGGTGTAAAATAACTGACAGAAAGGTGCCCTGGGGCTGGAGAAAGAAGCAGACGGACCCGAGAATGCACAGAATATGGTTTATTGAGGGAGTACTGACCGGTGCATGGTCCAGGACAGCAGCAAGATACTGGATCCATGTGACCTGGGTCAGAGAGGGGACTTCTGTAGTGGTCAGAATGAAAGTAACTTCCATACCAGCCTGAACGCACCTGAGTCTCTCTTGTTAATGTCAAAGATGTCAGGGACCTTCTCGATAGATAAATACCTCTGGTTGCAGAGGGAAGGGTGGATGTGAGGGGGACAGGGCTGGAGGGAGGGAAGCCAGTGGCAATAAGTTGAAGCCTTTACTCTCCTGTAGGGGCATTATGTCCATCCATGGCTTTTCTTTTTCTTTTTTTTTTTCCGATTTGTTCTTTTTTGGTATATGTGACAGTAGACTGTATTTTGCCATATTAAATATACATGGAGTATAACTTCCCATTCTTGTGGTTGTACATGATATGGAGTCACACTGGCGGTGGATTCATACATGAGCATAGGAAAGTTATGTCAATTCATTCTACTGTCTTTCCCTTTCCCATCCCTCCTCCCTTCCCTTCATTCCCTTTTGTCTAATACAATGAATAACCTTCTATTCTTCCCTTCCCCCTTCCTTATTGTGTGTTAGCATCCACGCATCAGAGAGAACATTCGGCCTTTGGGTTTTGGGGACTGGCTTATTTCACTTAGCATGATAGTCTCCAGTTCCATCCATTTACCAACAAATGCCATAATTCCATTCTTTTTTATGACTAAATAATATTCCATCACCTAGCCCTTTCGATGGCCTCGTGGTAGATGCAGGACACTTACCACATATTGACTTTGGGCCATTCTGAGAAGAACGTGCCTCTGGCAGCCAACAGTCCTAGAGGATGACAAACAAATGGAACCAATCTAAACTCCACCTGCATTTTGAACTTGAAGCAAAGCCAGCTAAGCCCATCCGAGGTCACTGACCCTCAGCCAACTTGGAGGCTCCCAAGTGAGAAAGAGATGGTTGTTGTAAGACTCTGAGCTTTGGGGTGGTTTGCTACAAGAATGATTGCTTCACTAGCTAATAGATGAATATCTATTAAGAATGTATTGAAATACATTCTTAATTCAGTTAAGAATGTATTGAAATAACTCAACGAGAAGATGGCAAAGGCTTGAAGTAAGGACAGAAGCAGTCAAGACAAGCAGATGTAAAATCGTGAGATATCCAAGAGACAGAATATATAAAAGTTGAGCTAATGGTTTTAGATGCGAAATAAGTCAAGGAAGTCCTGTGGGATTCTAGCTGGGATGACGGAATGGCTAGGATGGCTGGGATGATGGAATGGCTAACTCATCCCCAAATGAGTTGAGGGATGTCAAAGGAAAAGTGTATTTGATCGAGAACAGGATGACTTGGGTGTAGAGGTGAGGAGCTGGAGCAGCCAGTGGGATGTTCAAGTGGACAGGACTGGGAGGCTATTAGAGGTAATGAACTTGGTTTGATTTGGTTTGGGACTTGCTGCTGAGCATCAGAACTCACCCTCAATGTTGGAGAATCTGCTACCTTCTGAGTTTGGTAGGAGGCAATGACTGATTCTGCAGAAGTCCAAGAGGCCAGACACCTATCCTCTATCATACCTGAGGTCATGGGTCACTCAACCCAAGTGCAACCCATTAGCGAATTCTACTTAACACTTTGTATCTCCAGCGAAACAAAAGAGCAGAGAATAGCTAATGTTTCATTCAGAGGACTCCAGTGGTAACATCCGGGTCCTGTGTTGGTCGGCCCAGGAGGGTCAGCATCCCACAATGATGGTGTCTGTACCCTGCAGCCCCCACTCCACCCTACTCCGGCTCCTACACATTTTCTAAGCCTGGCTCTCCAGCCTCCTGTGGACTCTGCTATACAGTATCCCTCGTAAATCAATTCCTTTTCCCATGAAGGCAACCAAAGGTGGTTTCTGTTGTGTGCACTCAAGGACCCTGACTAGTAAAGAAATCAAGACGACAGAGGCACAAGGAAATTAGAGAGTTGACTGGAGGATTGGTTATCAGAGCACAGGGCAGTAAAATCCAGTTAATGTTCAGGGGATCTAGCAGCTCCTGACTCTCAGAGGTAGATTGCTAGAATTAAATTATCACTTATAGTCACCTGGAATGAAGAACTCATTAAGGCAAAACTTGGAGGACCATATTGCTACTTGCGTAGAACAAAATGAAGAGCATGAATCACAGGGAGTGTTGGAAATGTGGCTTCTCCTAAGAGGACTGGACAGTTGAAAAACAGAAATGACAAACCTAAATCTCTCCATTTACAACCTGAAGACTTTCCAGTCGTGTGATAACACAATATCTTATTTACAGTCTTTTAAAGGCTAAGATAGCTGAAAACCAAGCACAGAGTTGTACTGCCAAATTTCAACATCTGCTGGATTGACCAATTCCCTTAGGTGTGTATGTGACAGTCAGGATATTGTTCATGAAAGACTGGGACTCCAAATTCGTAATAAGGACATTTGGGAAGATCTGGAACATTGAACCCCTGGTGAATGTCCCTTTCTAACCAAAATATTTACCAATCCTTTGTCTGCCGAGACCAATCCTGACTAGCTTGAAGATACCATAACTCCCCACTCACGTTTCTTTACAGAAGGAAAACCGTTCTACTCCTGCCTCTTTCCTCCACTCCATCCCTCATTGCTTATAGAATTCATGCATAAAATCAGATCCCAGTAAGCCAGGCGTGGTGGTGTACACCTATAATCCTAGGGGTTTGGGAGGCAGAGGCAGGAGGACCTTGGGTTCAAAGCCAGCCTCAGCAACTTAGCAATGCCCTAAGCAACTCCAACTCAGCAAGATCCCGTCTCTAAATAAAAATAAGAGGGTTAGGAGAGCGTGGTTGAGGGTGTGGCTCAGTGGTTAAGCACGGAACAGTTAAGATTGTACCTGGGTTCAATCCCCAGTACAAAAAAAAAAAAAAAAATCAGACCCTGGCATAATCCAGAAGCAAGTGTTGTAATGACTTAAAATGTTAAATCCCCATTGAAAGAACTGCAGATGCAGAACCTTTCTAGGAAAACATTCTTGGGACCACGCCTGTGGACCAGAAGAGAAGCAGCCTTGGGGAGAATGAAAAGCTCTAGAGCTAGGGTGACCATTCAGAGCTCTTCTGAGTTGGGACCAAGGTGATGGGCTGGGACCGCAGTCATTGGATGTGGCTGCTCCAGGTCGGGTGCGTGACCCTGGGCAAAGCAAGTGTCTTCCCCTGAGGTAATTCTCACAGTGGGCTGCTGGCTGAGACCCCACTCCCAGCAGCTGGGTCCTTCATGTCTAAGAGGGGATACGGTGGCAGATCAGTGTCTGTCCTGGTGCATCAGCCAGAATTTAATCAGGTATACACTTGCCAGAGATCAGGAGTCAGTGTGCTCTCTAGCCACTCAGCAATCCTAATTGCTATGTCGGCTGTTGGTTTGGAAACAGGAAATGTATCAGTCAGCTTTCCCTTACTGTAACAAACACCTGAGATAATCAGCTTATAAAACTAAAAGACTTATTTTGGCTCACAGTTTTTGGAGTTTCAGTCCATGATTGACTGGTCCTGCTGCTTTCGGGCCTGTGACAAGGCAGCACATCGTGGTGGCAGCGCATGGCAAAACCAATCACCTTGTGACCAGAACGCAAAGAAGAGAAGAGACTGGCATCCCACAGTCTCCTTTGAGAGCACCCCCCAAAGACCTAAACCCTCGCACTGGACTCCACTCTTAGAGGTCAAACCACCCTCCAATAGCACCAAGCCAAGGACCAAGCCCTTAACACACGGGCCTTCGGGGAAGGTTTTAGATCCGGATCACGGCAATGGACTCGATTATGGCACATGCAAAGTGAAATTTCATGGAATAATGAGGGAAAGAAATTTTAAAACCTAGGGAGATTAGAATTGCCAAAGGAGATTTATCACGTGTGACCTGCCCATACATCTGTTGATTCTGTCCTCAAGAAGGCCCAGAAGAGGCTGAGACAGAAAACACCCCCCTCGCTGAGAATCAGTCCTGGGATGGATTTCCATAGACCAATAAGGCAATCAGATGGACTTGAAATGGAATTCCTGATTTTAATGGGGAAGGAAAGATACCAGACTAGAAAAAGCAGATTTTTTTTATTTGTTATTTCTTTTTTTCTTTTTTACTGATTTTATTTTTTTTAAATACATGACAGCGGAATGCATTACAGTTCTTATCACACATATAGAGCACAATTTTTCATATCTTTGTATATAAAGTATGTTCACACCAATTCATGTCTTTATACATGTACTTTGTGGGGTTTTTTTTTGCATTACAATTCTTATTAGACATATATACCACAATTTTCATAAATCTGTTTGTATATAAAGTATGTTGACATACAATTCATGTCTTCATACATGTACTTTGGATAATGATGTCCATCACATTCCACCATCCTTGCTAATCCCCTGATCCCTCCCTATCCCTCCTACCCCTCTTCCCTTTCTAGAATTCATCTATTCCTCCCATGCTCCCCCTCCCTACCCCACTGTGAGTCACCCCTCTTATATCAGAGAAAACATTGGGCATTTTTTTTTTGGGATTGGCTAACTTCACTTAGCATATATTCTCCAACGCCATCCATTTACCTGCAATGCCATGATCTTATTCTCTTTTATTGCTGAGTAAAATTCCATTTCTTTTTATCCATTCATCCACTGAAGGGCATCTAGAACCACATTTGACCTAGCTATCCCTGTCCTTGGACTGTTGAGAGCCACAGCCAAAGGGGCCCCAGCAAACTTCCAGCTGCCAGCAAAATTCCAGCTGCTAGCTGAAAGTTTGCTGGGGCCCCTTTGGCTGTGGCTCTCAACATCTCCCCCTCTCAGTTAAAAAAAGTCCCCCAATGAGCAGCTCCGTGGTCTGAAAGGGCAGGGAAACAGCCCAATGAGCATCACGGCAGAGGAGCCAATCAGTTGGCAGCTAGATGTTGCTGGGGCCGCTGTGAGCCAATCATCAGCTGGTAGCTGGAATTTTGCTGGCAGCTGGAAGTTTGCTGGGGCCCCTTCGGCTGTGGCTCTCAACATCGGACTGTACCCAAAGGACTTAACAACAGCATACTGCAGGGACACAGACACATCAATGTTTATAGCATCACAATTCACAATAGCTAAACTGTTAAAAAGCAGATTTTAGGCGCATAACTGCCAAAGACAAGATAATCATGGCAGTTACGATAGGCAGGGAGGCTGACATGGTAATCAAATGGTCTTACCTTACTTGGCTGGTGCTGGTTGACTCTGAAGTCTGGGGTGGACATTGAAGTTCTCCTCCAACATCCACTTTCCTGTTCTCACCAATCAATACTTACCTCCCCAGGCTCCTTCTAGATATGTGTGGTCATATGACTAGCTTCTGGCCAATGAGATAGAAGGGACATCGGCCGTCTTTATCTGTCCATGCTGCTATAACAAAATACCTGAAACAGGGTAATTAATAAAGAACAGAAACTTATTTCTTACAGTTCTTGGGGCTGGAAAATCTAAGATCAAGGTGCTGCCAGGTGTGCTGTCCCCTGCAGGCCACCCTCCTAGCCTTAGACTGCCTACCTTTCTACCATTACAGGAGAAGATGGTTTGCATCTGTTTAAGTCATTGATATTTTGGAGCTTCTCTTAGGCCAAGCAAAACCTATATTCTAAGTTGTCTAGAAGTTGGTACCTAAAAGTGTGGCGTTGAGTTAGTAGGTGTTAGGAAAGAGTCGTTGCCAACTGGGAAACCAGCAACACCTGTTATACTATGATAAAACATTTGGTCAAATTGTCACCTACAGTAAATACTCCAGGGGGTATGAACCAAACCAAGGAGATGGCTAAGAAAAATTAATCTGAATGGCAGCATTTTTCAGTGTCTTTGCCTCTTTTAGAATTATCCCAGTGACAAAGGTGGTTCTGGGGAAAGCTAGCCAACCTGTAAGGACCGAAGAGCAACTTTGCAGAGGACGTTACTTTCTCTGCCTGCAGCCTGTAATCTAAGTGGCCTGCGAGGCCAAGAATACGGGGCTTTATGTGGGTCAAAAAAACTTAGGTAACTGTGTCTGGTCACTAAACCCAGGGTGTTAAAGTTAGGAGGCAGCCTCATAGCAGGAAAGAAGTCCACGGCTGTGGCACTAACCCTTTCTCAAGCCTCTCGGAGACAAAAGACCCACCTGCATCGGGTGAGGCAGTGGACGCCTGTAATCCCAGCTACTCTGGAGGCTGAGGCAGGATTGCAAATTCAAGGCCTGTCTCAGCAACTCAGAGAGGCCCTAAGCAACTTAGCAAGACCCAGTCCCAAAATAAAATATAAAAAGGATTTGGGATGTGGCTCAGTGGTTAAGTACCTCTGGGTTCAATCCCCAGTACAAAAAAAAAAAAAAACAATCTGGGGGCCAAGAAGGGACCAGGAGAGGTGACTCCCACGATGAGCCTGTGGCAGCAGACAGTCTCAAGATACCCTTATTAAAGGGGGGATCGGCTGAGGAGGACTTGGGCACAAAAGGTCAGAAAGCTGGAAGCCACAGCCTTCAGGCTTAAAAATCTGTTTAGGCAAGACCACGGGCCATGGTTACTGACTCCAAAAACCAACCAGAAGGCAAAAGATAACACAAACCAGGCCTAAAAACATCTTGTAACTGATGAACCTTCAAGTCTGTACCACTTGAGCTCTTTACCAAAAAAGGAGTCAGGAAGTGGGTCCCATCCACACCTCTAACCCCACTTCCCATGTTGGCAGACTCTGCTGCTGGGTGAATCATGGAGGGGAAGGGCACCCCGCCACTAAGACCCAATGTCTGTGCTCCCCTCACCCTGGCAGCCAGAGAGTGAATGGGTGCCCTTAGTGTGGCCCACCCCTGGGCAAGAGACCCAAGCAGGGCAGTTAGAGTTCTCAGGCAACTCTGGGGCAGCCATTGGTACCAATACTGTGGGGACAATAGGTTCCAACCACAAGGCCCCTGTGACTATAGTGGGGTGAAGTGCGGGGGTCCGGTCACTGTTTCCACTTTGCTCCTGCCCCATTTTCTAAGCTTAGTCTCCTCGGCTTGCTGTTTTGCTTTTTTTTTTTTTTTGGTACTGGGGAGTTGAACCCAGATGTGCTTGACCACTGAGCCACATTCCCCAGCCCTTTTTATTTTTTATTTTAAGTCAGGGACTCATTAAGTTGTTTAGCACTTCACTTCGTTGCTGAGGGAAGAGCCTCCAATTTCACTCCTCCTGCCTCGACCTACCGAGTCACTGGAATGACAGGCCTGCACCCCTGTGCCTGGAGCAGGTGCGTCTTCTGTCCTGGGGAGGCTTGAGAAAGGGTTGGTGCCACAGCCTTGGGCTTCTTTCCTGGGCTGTCTCCTGACGTTAACTAAACCCTGGGTTTTAGAATCCCTGGGATTACAGGCAGGCACCCCTGCACCTGGCAACGGGCACACCTTCTTGTCAATTCTTGAGGAACCTCATATTGTTCCAATAGATCCTTTTGCCGCTGAAGTTACTCAGTCTTTGGTGGCTGCTGTTGCTACTGCTGTTTGAAGCTAAGAAGCGCGATGGCTACAGTTAAAGATGAGTATTTTCTAGTGGTCAGCACAGATGTAGCAGTGAAACCTATAAGGTTTAAAACTGCTCACATGTAGAGAGAGAAGGAAGCTGGAGGGACAGAGCCTTCTAGGGAGAGGCAGGGACCTATACTAGGGAGTACTGGGGTGTAGCTCATTGGTAGAGCATGTGCTGAGTATGTATGAAGCCCCGAACTCCATCCCCAGCATCAAAAAAAAAAAATGGGGGGAGGGCAGTCATATAGAGAATAAAACTAGTGGGAAGTTTAGAGATCAATGAAATCAATTGCAAAGAGACTGAGTTCTAAGCTCATTATTTTGGAGTTGTTCTACATGTAAATAAGGCATGAAGTGGGTCCGTGATATGAACAGATGTCACCAGGGGCTGTAAGTCAGTACAGGGTTGCCAGCGCCTTACATCATAGGAGATAGGAGCTCTGACGGGTTCTCACTGAGCAAGCATTTTTCAGTGAATCCTTTAATCCTATTTGATTTCCTAATCCATTTTGCTATGCAGTTAAACAGTTTCCTTTTTTTTTTTTTTTTTTACTTTCCATCTTTGTATTCTTGAAATTATTTTCACTGGCAATCATTCTTTTCCATTGAAGTTCTACGTCATAAAGATGATTCATCACCCGCTTTGGGTCCGTATATATTCTGCCCATTATAGCATCTACAACTGGGAATTTTCTTTCACGACTGTTTTCACAGTCAAAATTTTTAAATTCGGTAAAGTAGATTTATCCCTCTGTTAGATTTTAGTCAGGGACAAATTTTATCAACCGTAGCCTCCTTCACTGTCACTTTCATTTAGTGGGATTTAGAATGAATTGGAGAGCCCCTGAGGACTTGTATTTATTTGTGATTATATCTTGGTGAATCCATGATAAAACTGTGAAGTAGAGACCATGCGAGGAGAAGCAGAGGCAGGAGAAATATAGGGGGGAAAAGCCACTGTCCAGGATCAGATTCCTGATTCTGACCCCCTAGAAAGATGTTCAAGAAGGGCAACCCTTTGCCTGTGCAGGGGCACATGCCTGTAATCCAAGCGGCTGGGGAGGCTGAGACAGGAGGATGGAGAGTTCAAAGTCAGCCTCAGCTAAAAGCCAGGAGCTACACAATTCAGTGAAACCCTATCTCCAAATAAAGCGCAAAATAGGGATGGGGGTGTGGCTCAGTGGTTGAGTGCCCCTGAGTTCAATCCCCGGTACCAAAAAAGAAGAAGGACAATTCTTCCCTCCAGCAAACACGGGTGCAGAAGAACCCAGTGAGCAAGTCAAGTTCCTGGAGGCTCACTGGGTCAGAGAGAGCCAAGTTTGCCAGTGACAGCCCTTGCCCTAGAGACCCTCCCAGAGCCACATCCAGGTGGGGTCAGCCTGCAATGGGGAGCGCCACTCTTCTCCAGAGATCACCATTACCTGCCCCGTGGGAGGGTCATGCACCTCATATGTGTATGAGGGTCTCCTCATACCCCCACCTCCCCTCAGTGCCCAGGGCTCACTCTGGACATCAGTGAGCCACGCAAGAGGGGGAGCTTTGCTGAGAATGGAGCAAAGTCGGACAGATTTCAGACCAGGAGGACACGGGGACGTCCGGACCGTCTTGCCCTTCCCTCCTTCTCCACCTCTTTCTTCTGAATTCCCTCTCAAGGCATTGATTGAATTTGAAGTGTGAAAGAGCAAGAGGTGGAAATTGTTTAGCAAATGCTTTTCATCCAACTGGGAACCAAAAGAAAATGGTGCTTTGTCAAATTAGGGATTAGTGCCTGTTTCAGATGACCCGACTAAACCAGTAAGATCTTGTGTTATAAAACCTCCAGCCTCACTCCAAACGCCTAACAGACAGAAAGAAACCTGATGGCCTTCTCTAAAGTCTATCCAAGGGACTAGCAGCCGGTCTCTGGGCTCCATCGGTTCGTGCCGTCTGCAGCGCCCCTAGCGGCCTCCCAGACATCGGGCCCTGCAATGCTGCGGTGTTCCACTAGGCAGTGTCCACCAGAGGGCGGCCGTGCTCCTCCGAAGAGAGCCGCCGACGCCAGTCTGCAAGGATGAATTTTAATGAGGCTGTGGAAGGCGGAGACCACCATGTCCACAGCCACCTTGCTTCATGATCATAAATTCACCAGAACAGGCAGCCCCGGGATTTTTTACATCGAATTCACTTTACATCCTCTGAAGCAGTCCCTGTCCAGTAATAACAACAACAACAATAACAATATGTATTTGTAATGGCCTTTTGCTCTAAGCATTTTCTGACCCATAACCATGTCTTGGGCCAGAAAACCTTTAAGGTTTTCAATAGCCTAAACTATTGCCTCTCTCTCAGATATTTGCAAAAATTTTATTAATATTATCTTGTATTTCATAGTCTGGTCTAGGCTTTTAAAGATTTATTAGAAATATCTCATTTAATTTAAACGTTAAAAAAAAAGAAGGGGGGCAGGTGTGTTGGTGCACACCTATAATCCCAGCTATTCAGAAGGCAGGAAGATTGCAAATCGGAGGCTAGCCTGAGCAATTTCGTGAGACACTGTTTCAAAATGATTTTTTTAAAAAAAAAAAAAAGCTGGAAATGTGTGTAGTACAGTGATTGAGTCCCTGGGTTCAATTTCCAGTACACAAAACAAAACAAAAAAACTCAAATAAATCTTTTGTTTCCCTCTTCTAGGGTAAATAAAAAGATTTGGAGATATCATGAGTACTGTTTTTTTGTTTTGTTTTGTTTTTTGGGGGTTTTTATGTTTTTGGTTTTTGGTAGCAGGGATTGAACCCAGGGGTGCTTAAACACTGCACATCCCCAGCCCTTTCTAGTTTTTATTTAGAAGACAGGGGTTCTCACTGAGTTGCTTAGGGCCTCACTAAATTGTTGAAGCTGGCTTTGAACTTGCAATCCTCCTGCCTCAGATTCCAGAACCACTAGGATTACAGGTTGCACATCTGCGCGCCCAGCAGGAGTACTGTTTTTGCAAAAGTGCACAAAGCTAGTAAACAGCCCTTGAATTTGGGCTCTCCAACTCCCATCCCCCAGCTCCATCTCCCCAAATTCTTTGCAGGTCTGTAATCCCAGGGACTCAGGAGGCTTGAGGGAAGAGAATCTCAAATTCTAGACCAGCCTCAGCAACTTAGCAACACCCTGTCTCAAAATAAAAAAATAAAATAAAATAAGAAGGACTGGAGACGTAGCTCAGTGGTAAAGAGCCCCTGCGTTTAGTCTGCAGAATCGGAGGGTTTATGATGGTCTGGCTATTCTTGGGATCTTTAGGCTGACTTGAGCTCATCATGATGACCTGACAATGTTGGAAAGTCCTCAAAAATTACAGGTTTCTCCAACTGTCACCTCTCTCTTTCCTTAATTTGTTTATTGGTGGGCTAATAAACAGGACACAAAATTGATTTACAGATTTTCCAGAAATTTTAAGAGTGACGGGCCAGAACTTCTGACTGGAGTTTATTTCCTCTTTCTGCCTAACAGAAGTTTCCTTTATGTCTCCTTCCTAGCTATTTTTCATTCCTTCTATCCTCTCTCACTTTCATGCTTGACAGCATTACCTTTTCTGTTTGGTTTTTGGGGTAAGTGGCCCAACATGATCTGTTGGATCCTGTGGAGAGCGGGCTGTGCCCTGCTCTGAGTTATTTTGTAATATATAGAACAGAGGGGTTTGGGGTCTTGGGGGGTTTTGGTACTAGGGATTGAACCTAGAGATGCGTTGCCACTGAGCCACGTCCCCATCTCTTTTTATATTTTATTTGGAGACAGGGTCTAGCCAAGTTGCTTAGGGCCTCACTAAGTGGCTGACGCTGGCTTTGAACCTGTGATCCTCCTGTCTCAGCCTCCTGAGCCACTAGAATTACAGGCATGGGCCACCACATGCCTGGCTTCAGAACATAGTTTTCAGGTTGTGCTTAAACCTTTGTTACTCCATTCATAAAGCAGTAGTTTGCCATAAGCAACTCCGTTTTGAGTTTAAGTGCTGAGTTGGAATGACTCACCACCTTGTTTGTATCAGTAAACAACCACCATCTGCCTAGCGCAACCATAAGGCACAAACTGATAAATTATCTGTGCTAATAAAAATGGCCACCTGTGGACTTACTGAATTAATCAGAAGCACATGAAGGCATGGCATATCAAACTCATATTGGAAAAACCAGATCCATGAGCTTCTTGAACACACTAGACCACCAAAGGAAGCAATCCCTCACTTAAGGACGATAAAAAGAGGAGCACCCTGAGACTGGACACAGTGGTACGCTGTCCCCAGCACCTGGTCATGAGTCTTGCCAAGAAAAATCACCTTAGCAGAGTGTGGTTTCTCCTGCCCCTGATGACCACACATGGCCCACTCCAATCTGACATCTCAAACTGCCACTTTTGGAAATTGCCGGACCTTGGCCCAGAATAAGCTCCTAGGTTTTGTCAGCTCTGCACCTAAACAAGTTCTTTGGCTGGTTCATAATCTTATCTGACCACCCACAGTGACTCTTGGCATTCCTATCTGCTCTCTGCCTGTGCTCTGAGTTCAGTCTCCTGAACCTTCTGTCACTGATATATACAAGTGTGTGCAGTGAGATACGTGTTAAGACTGGAACAAAAGAACTTGTGTTTGCCTGGCTTGTGACCACCAGGTGACCCACAAGTATTCAGTGAACAAGTGCCTCTGATGAAAAATGGTGTCGCTTTATGATCTTATTATATTATTCAATCAATTCTGACATTGTGGAAAGACAAAAACATGTTGGGTCTATGTTAATGACATAGCTCACTCATGACAGATCCCCAGAGTCAGGCCTAGGATTCCTATAACAAAGGCACAATTTGTACAGGGGGTAACAGGGGGAGCCCTGCTATGGGCAGAACACGAGTTTCCGAGCTGAACCAGCTCTGAGCTCGGCCCCATCCCCTCCACAGCCAGGCCTCCAAGCCCTTCTCAGGAAATTGTTTTTCCCAAGCCCTCGACAATGGTGTGGCCTGGAGATTAGGTAGCCATGAAATATCTGAATGATCCCAGTGGCAGTAGGAAATCCCAACCCAGCAGGAGCCCCAAGCATCCCCTTGGCCTCTGCTCAAGCCTGAGTTCCAGTGAATACATTTAACCCGCTGCCCCCAGCTCCACCATCTGCATTTTATTTCTTTAACCTCCCCTCCCCAATGGTCCTCCAGGAAGCTCCAGGCCTCCTTTGTTTTTCTTGTCCCCCAGATGTCACACCTAAGGGTTTTGAAACATAATAAGGGAACCCATTGTAATTATCAGATTAATTACAAAAAATGGTCTTTTTAATAAAGAAATAGAAAAAAAAAAATTCTATGGTGTTTCCAGGAATCTGGAACAGACTCTTAATTAAATAATATGTCTTCCAAGATATAATGCATTTGTATTTTATGGGTGCATATAGTTGGGATTCAAAGGCAAGTGGTTTTCTTTTTTCTTTTTTCTTTGTTCTTTTAGTTTTATTTATTTATTTATTTTTGGCAGGAGCAACAATAATGCTTTAAATTTAATTTTACTTTTTTCCATATCTTTCTTGGTGCATTATAATAATACACGATGGTGGGAATCGTTGCATATTTGTGTACGCCCACCATATGACAATGTAATTTGGACAATATAGTTCCCCAGTATCAAGGGGTTTTCTAAAGAAAAGCTTGTGTATTTATTTTTCCTACCAGGTGTAATTGCACTTACGTGCTGCATTTCCTATAGTGAAACGGGAGTTTTTGAGATGAGACTAGATTCCCCGCTTCACCTATTTCCTTCTGGGTTCTCACGTCTCACAAATCTTGAAGAATAAAACCCAAGGATAATCATGGAAAGGAAGAGTCAATGTAGTCAGATTTATTGAAGCAAGAAGAGGTAGAACTGCTGACATGTGGGAGGGGGCTTGATAGCAGGAAAAGAACATTTGGACATTTGGAGTGTCAGATCAGGAGTTTATACACGGTTCTGGTAGAGCATGGAGCAAAATTTATGTAAGATAGGCACTGAAAAAGTATGAAGGCGATTGCCTTCCCAAAACTTCCATCCACTCACCCCCACCTCCCTTACTGTAACCTCCACCTGGGTATGAACCCACTTTCTGTTTTCCACCTCTGGGACAAAGGAGTTGACAGGAGGTGCTCCCACGGAGAGCCTCATCGTCTTTTACATTTGAAATAGGCCTTGTTCATTAAGGTCATTAAGGTCAGCCTCCAGGTGTGTTTCCTGGTTTGAATAAGACTGGCCACTGGTATTCCTATTCACTGATACCTTTCACCCCATTCTATCCCAAATGTTTTCCCTCACTGCTTTGGAGTTGTTTGGTCAAAGTTGTTTAGATTCCCTGTGTCCTATAGAGCCGGTTCCTCTGCCCACTTCCCAGAAGATGAAGGTGACTTGGGGAGGAGGTTTGGCTCCTGAGGGCTGGTGGCTGGGCAGTGGCAGAGACCACGTTGGTCATGGAGGAGGCCAGTCAGCCAGTCCACGGGCTGTCAAGGTCCTGGGTAAGGCTCCCAGAGGCTCCTGATGGAAAAATTCAGGTGCCCACTGACCGCCCTGAAGGGGAGGATCATCTCCTGAGCTGGTTCAGAAAGTCTGAGCACAGGAAACCTGGCCCAATGGGGCTTGTAGGGCAGTCATTCTTGAGGTCTGGAACTGCAGGAACAGGCCTTGCTCCCGATACCTCCTGAGAATGGAAAACTGAGAAGCTGCCCCTGAGCGAGGCAGGACACGAGAGACACAGACTATGACATATCTCTGACTTGCACAACGGAGCTATCTGTATGTACATATGGATAGAGATACCTCCTGCCTTCTGTCCCACTGTACCCCCTCCTCTCCTACAAAAGCTGTTTGTGTGGAGCACATCTAGTGCATGCCTGTAGTCCCAGTTATTCTGGAGGCTAAGGCAAGAGGAAGAGGATTGCAAGTTCAAGACCAGCCTGGGCAACTTAACGAGATCTTGTCTCAAAATTAAAAATATAAATTATAAATAAATACATCTGAGAATGGGGGCTGGGGCCGTAGCTCAGTGGCAGAGTGCTTGCCTAGCATGTGTGAGGCACAGGGTTTGATCCCCAGCGCCACATCAAATAAAGGTATTTTGTCATCTACAACTAAAAATATATGTATTAAAAAAAAAAAAACAGCTGAGAATGTAGCTGATTAGTAGAGCATCCCCAGGGATTCAAACCCTAATGCCACCCCCACCTCCAAAAAAAAAAAAAGAAAGAATAAAATGAAATCTGTTTATGGCCCAGAGTACCCCAAAGATGAAGACTGGAGACAGTGTTTCCTCATTTTCAAGCCTGGCTTTGACTAAACCTATTTTCCTTCATCGACCTCAGTCTCCCAAATTTCAGTGAAGCCAAGTGATGGAAAATTCTATCCCCACTGTCACTCTCAGCCCCAGCCCATTCCTCTGGCAGCAGCTGTTATGCTTGAATTCGGGACCCCCAAAAGACCACCAGAGACCAAGATCGATGTAAGCAGCAAAGAGGCGTTTATTGCGAGCTAGCTCGGTCCTCCGCGCACACAGCAACTGGTGACACTGAGAGGCCCGGAGCCCAGGGTTTGCAGCAGTTTTATACACTCTTTGGGGAAGGCAGGGACTTCACATACATCATGGCATCTCTTAGCAAATCATCGCACACCGCGGGAAAATCAAATAACAACTCTAAAACATGATTAGCACATTCACTGGCGGGAACAAGTTGGGTAGGGGTGATTGGTTAGTACAAGAAAAATAAAGGTCCATTGACAATTAAAAAATATATTTTTAAAAAATGGGAGTTGAGGGGACTGAGGTTGTGGCTCAGCAGTAGAGTGCTCGCCTAGCATGTGTGAGGCCCTGGGTTCGATCCTCAGCACCACATAAAGTAAAATAAAGACAGCGTGTCCACCTATAACTAAAAAATAAATATTAAAAAAATTGGGGCTGGGGATATATATAGCTCAGTTGGTAGAGCGCTTGCCTAGCATGCCCAAGGCCCTGGGTTCAATCCTCAGCATCACCAAAAAAAAAAAAAAAAAGACCAGTATTTCATGAGGCTCATAGAAAATCGAAGTTGAGTGTGAAAGAATCAGTGTCAGGTCTGAGCTGCAAAGTGAGCCCAAGGTCCTCCATCTTTATAATCTTCAAAGTTAGGATACATTATCGAGAATGTGGGGTTCAGAAACCCCCATTTGAAGGTCTGTACCTGGGCTGCAAATCAAGGCCCCTTGCCTGTGTCCAAACAAGAGGCGGGTGTTTCATTCTTACTGATGAAATTTCAAACAGTGAAATTTCTGATTCCATGACTTTAGAGAACAAAGCTCCTCAGTGAGTGGGAGAACAATATTCACTCAAAGGAGGGACTGTGACAGTTACATACAGTGGCAGCATGTCCTTAGGGAAAATGGTGCTTCCTGTAAACTTCACGGCTCATTTTATGTGGTTGTGTTCCAGCATGATCCATGCCTACCCAGACCGTCCTGCCTCATACCCAAGAAGCAACCTCAGGTCTGCCCAGGCCGTCTTTACAGCAGGGTCCCAACTCCAGCACCACGTGTCCTTGAATTGTGCTTCTCCCAACCTGCATCCCATCCGTTGAGGTTAAGAAGGATCCACTAAGGAGCTCCTTGGGGCCTCCCTTCTGCAAGGTCCATTTTACATGGAAATGGGAGGCCCAGCTCCAGAGCTTCCAAAAGTCCCTCTTACATTCTGCCCTGCTCAGGTTGAGAACATTACACCTTCTCCATCACGGGCTCCCTGCTTCCTTCTACCTTTCCAAGTTGAAGTCCATGTCCAAGAATATAGGATAAGTGCGATGACAAAAAAAAAAAAAAAAAATCTAAAACCACAGGGTTAAAAGAAACAAAAGTTCCTTGTCTCTCAGGTAACAGTCCAGAGGTGGATGGGCGAGCCAGGGCTGGTGTGTGGATCTCAGCACGTGATCTTCAGTTTCAAATCCAAATGGTCAATGCAATTCCTGCAGTGTCCCAGCCAGCAGGCAGGACCCGCACACTCCATCCTTTTAATCACAGGAATAGGAACTAGATGTCTTATTTCAGCTCACATCTTGTTGGCAGGATTGGCTCTCAGACAAGAGAGGCAGGATTGAACCCTAGGCTCATTGGTCACATGCCCAAGAGTAGACAACTGCCTACCTCCCATCCCACCACTTAGAGACACTGTCCTTCCTGTTGTCTATCCTCTTCCTCCAGCAGGTGAACTTTCCCTTTTTGTCTTGTCTTAGTCTCCAAAGGAACCAGGGATTTTAACACTCAAGCCTCCCTGCACCCAGACAAATGGAGAGGGGCTGCAGCTCCCAGGCAGGGGTCTTACCCACCTGTGTCACTGGTACTTGATTTCAGATGCCTGCCCACCTCTTCTTCCGTCCAAAGGGACCCCAGGAGCACTGGAGCATCCTGAGGTCACTTGAGCCTCCAGGGCTTTTTCCAGTCTCCTCCAAACCTTTTGTTCTCTTCTCCTTCCCACAGGACCAGGTGGGTGTGGAGGACACTGAGGTTGTATGGGCCATCGTGCCCAGACCTCTTCCTGGCCACTCACCTGAGGAGATGTCTTGGCTCAGTGACAGACAGGGTGGGTAACTTTCCTCAGTGCACAGAGCAGAGTAGCAGAAGACAGGGTGGAGTCCCAGGCTCTGCAAGCACAAGCCCACATGTCCTAGCCACCACAAACCTCAGGCATACACCACCCCAGGCAATCCCCAAGGCCGCAGCCACAGGCTGACAGGCTGGGGCACAGGGCACAGAGTCTCTGGCCCCCAACAGATGATGGGGCTTTGATGGGATAGACACTATCCTTAATTCATGTCAGATCCAGAGAAGTGGAAACTGATGACCAAGATGGATCACCCCCACCCACACACCCACACAAGATTGTACCCTCTCACCTGGATACATGTTCTTAAATTGCTGTGGAGGATGTCCAGAGAAATGAATCCATGCCAGAGTAATAGTAACGTGGTGTGCCAACAGGCAGGGTGGTAGAGCAGGTAAAGCACATAGACTGGAAGCCAGGTTAACTGAATTTAAATCGAAGGTCTGTTACTTACCCAGCAACTGGAGCCTTAAGCAAATTATTATTATCGTTTTGTTTTGTTTTTGGTACCAGGGATTGAACTCAGGGGGCACTCAACCACTGAGCCACATCCCCAACCCTATTTTGTATTTTATTTAGAGACAGGGTCTCACTGAGTTGCTTAGTGCTTCACTCTTGCTGAGGCTGGCTTTGAATTTCAGATCCTCCTGCCTCAGCCTCCAGAACAGCTGGGATGACAGGCGTGGGCCACTGCATCAGGCTGTAAATTTTTTAAAATTCTAATTTGTTTTTTATGTATGACAGCAGAATGCATTACTATTCATATTATATAGAAAGAGTACAATTTTTCATATCTCTGGTTGTACACAAAGTATGTAAATTATTATTTTTTAATATGTTTTAGTTGTAGATGGACACAATACCTTTATTTTAGTTTTTTATTATGTGGTGCTGAGAATCCAACCCAGGCCTCATAAGTTCCAGGCAAGCACTCTACTACTGAGCCACAACCCCAGTCCTTAAGTAAATTATTTAACCCCTTGGTAGGTCGGTTCCTTTAATTTGCAAAATGGTGTTAATAACCCATTTCAGGGCTGGGGATATAGCTCAGCTGGTAGAGAACTTGCCTCGCATGTATAATGCCCTGGGTTCAATCCCCAGCACCACAAAATAAATAAATAAATAAAGAGCCCATTTCATACTTGTCAGAGAGGATTGGAAGAATTGCTCTGCTGAAAGTGCTTAAAATAATACCTCGCACAAAGTAAGCACTGAATAAATGTCGGCTATTGTCATCCTTCTAGAATGGAGGATGTCATTTTAGGGGGCTGCCCGTAGAGAACTGTCCCAGGGAGAAAAGAGCTCCCGAGATTGTGAAGTCAGGGAAACTAGGTCACAATCAGTCTGACTGTTCCTAACACATCAGTGGCAGGCAAGCTGCAGACCAGAGACACCTGGGGCCTCCTGCAGAAAGTCCAGGTCACTCCCTTAGCACTCCATGGACCATCCTACTCCACAGCAACAGGAGGGGTTGTGTGGCCCCTGCTGTTGTAAATCTTAGATTAGGAAAAATGAGACAGATTCATTGAATAAGTATGCAAGGACATTCAACACCTCGCCATGCACGAGGTCAGGAAAATTAGAATCAATCATTTCTTCTTATAACAGTGACCCCAAATTCATTCCATAGCAGCAGCTGTACTTGGGAAGAGCCCTGGGGTGGGAGTGCCAATAAGATCACGAGCTTCTTGAGGTGGCAGTGGCTCTGACTCACTGTGTGGCACATAGGTGACGCCCAACAAATGTTTGCTGGATGCAGTCAAGAAACCATGTTCCAGGCTCCAGAGGTTAACTAACCAGTAGAGTCATGTGGTCCATGATATCTCTCACAGGGCTCCGTTTACCTCTCTACCTCTGGACTTCATGTGTGACATTCCAGTGAGGAATAAGATTCTGTCTGTTCCCCACCTGGAGGCTTGCAAACCACCAAAATAGATCTGTCCTGGGGGAAGACCCTCTGGTCTCACTCTCCTTGACAGTGAGGAGAATAACGAGTTGGAGTGGCGTGCATGTAGAAAGGCAAAGTTCCGTGTTTGTTTCTTTTGACTGCTGAACAGTGTCTCCAGAGATGCCTTGCAGGAGGAATGAGTGGGGGCAGGGGCTGGTTAAGGAATTGAGATATAACACCTGCAGGAGGCTGGGGATATAGCTCAGTTGGTAGAATGCTTGCCTTGCATGCACAAGGCCCTGGGTTCAATCCTCAGCACACACACACACACACACACACACACACACACAATTCTGGCAGGAGAGGAGATGCAAAGAAAGTCTGGGCAGCAGTTCCCCAGGGAGAAGCTGAGAGGTGGCAGGGTTTGCAGGGAACCAGAAGTGGTTCCTCTCCAGAAGGAGAGGGGTCCCAGCAGCAGCGGCAGGGTGGTCTGGGAAGAGCAGATGGGACTGGCAGATGGGAGCTGAGAGGCCAGCCCGGGCAGGCAGGTGGACAGCCTTTCTCAAGAGGCAATTCTGCTGAGCAGCCAAAGGGAGAGGGGCAAGGTTCAGATACCAATCCCCCATAAGCCCTTCTCCTTCCCTAGAGCCTTTCTAGGAGACCTGGTGGGTAGGGGGAGTCTAGGACTGGGAAGTTGGGGTAACATCCCACAATTAATGATAGAATTTTAATTAGAGATCCGTAACTTAATTAGATGAGATTTCTTCTCATCTGAGTTGGGAAGAATTCATTAAGTAGCTTCTGAGCGAAGGCCCTCACTGGGATGGTGAGATTTGCTCTGGCCTGGACGGGAAGCTCAGGCTAGGAGGAATACAGGCAGGGCCTCAGTCTCCCCACAGTCACAGGAGGGAAAGCTTCCCACCACGTGAGCCAGTGTGTATGAAACGGAAGCCGGCTTGACTTATAGATCCCTACCCGCAAGCCCTTCTTCTGTCTCCTCCTCTTTATCCTAAATGATAGGACACAGATCACCATGTCTGCCCTACAGACGGTTCCTCTGCTGCCTTAGTGCTACTGGAGGGTGGGAGCAGAAGGTGCAGGTCCTGGATGGCCAGGAAGGTGGTTAGTCACCATGTCACGGCCACAGAGAGCTTTGCTTTTCCCTGCTGGCATCACAGACCTCAACAGAGCCAATCCCTGCAAGATTCAGTGCCAACTTGGGAGGCTGAGGATCGCAAGTTCAAGGCCAGTCTGGGCAAGTTACTGAGACCCTGTCTCAAAATAAAAAATAACAAGGATTGGGGATGTAGCACAGTGGTACAGTACCCCTGGGCAAGGCACACGTGGCCCCGTGGGCAGGTAAGGCCCAGTGCTTCCATGCCCTTCACAGCCCCTACAACTCTTGAATCCGTGAGTAGACTAAGCTTCTTTGGGTAGGTAACTTGCTGCAGTGTGGACTAAGGTACCCCAGCACCTAGTAGGTCTCAGTGGTCATCGCTGAATGAGGCAGGCTGGTAGGNTGTAATCCACTCTTATACAAATTCCTGAGTCTCAGCCAATCACCAGCAGCCTACCAGAGCTTTTTCAAATAAGGCAACAAGTGAGTTGTAACCAATTGGGCTGCCTCTGGACCTCACTTCCTTTTTCTATAAGTCATTTCCTTTTCTCTGGCTATTCCCTATCATGTGGAAACAAGCATTTTGTTTTGTTTTGTTTTTTGTGTGTGTGGTGCTGGGGGATTGAACCCAGGGCCTTGTTCATGCAAGGCAAGCTCTCTACCAATTGAGCTAAATCCCCAGCCCTGGAAACAAACATTTTGAACGATTTTTGGTCAGGACTGCTGCTCAGTTCTAGAATTGCAAATAAAGCCAATTATGAGCCACAAAACTAGAGTCCAGGGGTGTAGCTCAGTGGAAGAGTGTTTGCCTAGTGTGTGCAAGTCCCTGAGCTCCATCCTCAGCACCAAAAAAAAAAAAATCTGAAAAACTAAAAAACTCGATTTGTTGTAAGTTTGTCTTTTGGCAGGATGCAGAGGGTCACAGACTAACCCAGAACCATGACGTTCCAAGATCAGAGTCAGAGCTGGGAGGACTGGCTCTTGGAAGGAGCCAAGTCTCCACCTTGCCCACCTACTTACCAGGGTGAAGATCTGCTCTGTTCTCCCAACTCAGACTTACTACTGCTGCTTTTAGGCTCCTTTATTTATCTTCTTAACCCTACAGCTTTGGCCTCTCTGGTTTCTATTTCTTCAAAACTGCAGCCAGTAAGACCCCTCAAAGCCCCAACTACTGCCTAGTCTTGCCCCACAGTGCAACCCTTCAGCTAGAGTCCCTGTGCTGTTCGATTTTCTCCATGTTCCTAAAGCACATGCCTCTCTTAGACCAAACAGCCAGCCAACACCAGGGACAACCTGTGGTGGACCTTACAGGCTGACCTGACGTTGAGGGAGCTACACACCAGGGGAATACGAGGCATCTCACTAAAGGCAGGAGAAGATTACTAGAGAATGTTAGAGACAATGAAGTCTGAGTGACATTCAAAGGACCAGTGTTACGCCAGGCACAGTGGCACACACCTGTAATCCCAGAGGTTTGGGAGGCTGAGGCAGGAGGATTACAAATTCAAAGCCAGCCTCAGCAACTTGACAAGGTGGAAAACCAGCCTCTACCTCAGAGCAAAGCCTGTCCAAGGAAGGGACATGACCTTTGTCCTTGGAAAGACCCACAGAGCACTCCTAGGCACATTCCCACCCTGCTAAGTGGTTTATCTACAAATACCAGGAGAGATCTGCTGCACCAGGTGTCCCTGACTCAGGCTAGGTGGGGACCCATAGCAACCCCCTAGCAGCCACCAATCAGCATGAGACAGGGAAATACCTGGGATGCCAGATGACCTTCCAAGTAGTTTATGGTGGTTGATAAAGTGTTGGGAAACCATGTAGTTCAGCAGGAACACCCCTCTTGGCTTAAACCAATCAGTTCAAATGAATCCCCTTCTTGAAGTAACCAATCACCCCTACCCAACTTGTTCCCGCCAGTGAATGTGCTAATCATGTTTTAGAGTTGTTATTTGATTTTCCCGTGGTGTGTGATGATTTGCTAAGAGATGCCATGATGTATGTGGGGGTCCTTGCCTTCCCCAAAGAATGTATAAAACTGCTGCAAACCCTGGGCTCGGGGCCTCTCAGCGTCACCAGTTGCTGTGTGTGCGCGGAGGACCGAGCTAGCTCACAATAAACACTTCTTTGCTGCTTACATCGATCTTGGTCTCTGGTGGTCTTCTGGGGGTCCCGAATTCGAGCATAACAAAGGCCCTTGACAAAGGAGACCCTGTCTATAAATAAAATACAAAAAAAGAGTTGGGGTTTTGGCTCAATGGTAGAGCACTAGCCTGGCATGTGTGAGGCACTGGTTTCAATTCTCAGCACCACATATAAATAATTAAAATAAAGGTCCATTGACAATTAAAAAATATATTTTTAAAAAATGGGAGTTGAGGGGACTGAGGTTGTGGCTCAGCAGTAGAGTGCTCGCCTAGCATGTGTGAGGCCCTGGGTTCGATCCTCAGCACCACATAAAGTAAAATAAAGACAGCGTGTCCACCTATAACTAAAAAATAAATATTAAAAAAATTGGGGCTGGGGATATATATAGCTCAGTTGGTAGAGCGCTTGCCTAGCATGCCCAAGGCCCTGGGTTCAATCCTCAGCATCACCAAAAAAA